>NC_037682.1:53570226-53795738 GCF_003255815.1 Theropithecus gelada
AAAAAAAAAAAAAAAAAAAAAAAAAAAAAAAAATCAAGGAAAGAAGTTAAAGACACAAATAAATGGAAAGACATCCGTGTTCATGAACTGGAAGACTTAATACTGTTAAAATGTCCAAACTATACAAAGTGATCTATAGGTTCAATGCAATCCTTATCATTATTGAAAATAGGAGAACAACAGAAAAAGTGAACAAAACCAAAAGATGGTCCTTTGGAAGAAAAAAACCCCAATACAATTGGTAAATCTCTAATTAGGCTAACCAAGATTAAAAAGAAGACACAAATTGCCAATATCTGAAATGAAGGAAGGTTCACCCCGACATTAAAGGACAATTAAAAGGCCAATAAAGGAATACTTTGTACAACTCTATGCCTCCAAGTTTGATAATGCAGATAAAATAGACCAACTTCTTAAAAATCATTAACCACCAAAACTCACAAAGGAGAAACAGGTAACCTGAAAAGCCCTGTATCTATTCCAGAAATTGAATCAATAATTAATCACTTTCTAAAAAAGAAAGCACCAGGTCCAGATAATTTCCCTGGTGAATTCTACCAAATATTTAAGAAACAATACCAAGTCTCCACAATATCTTCCAAAAATAAAGGCAGAGGGAACATTCCCTAACTTATTACATGAGCCCAACATCACCAAAAGCAGATAAAGACACTATGAGAAAGGAAAACTACAGATCAATGCATCTCATGAACACAGATGCAAAAATTCTCTGCAAAATATTAGCAAATCAAAACAACAATGTATGAAAAGAAATACACACCATGACAAAGCAGGATTCATTCCACATATGCAAAGACAGCTCAACATTTGAAAATCAATCTATGCAACTCAGGCTGAAGAAGAAAAATTACATACATGATCATATCAACTGACATAGAAAAAAAATCTGGAAAAATTCAATACCCATTCATGATAAAAGTTTTCAACCAAGTAGGAAAAGAATATAAAAAACTGGAAGTCAACATTACATTCAATGGTAAGCAACTGAAAGCTTTCCTCTGAAGACTGGGAACAAGGCAAGGATGTTCTCCCTCACCACTCTATTCAACACTGCACTGGAAGTCCCACCCAGTGCAGTGAGACAAGAAAAAGGCATGCAGATGGGAAAGGAAGAATACTGTCTTTATTTGCAGATGAAATTATAGTGTATGTAAAAACACAGGCGAGGGCCCAGGTTCGGCTCTTGAGCCATAGTTTGCCAACTCTTGCTAAAATGCCATGTTTCTATACTAAGTTACAATATACTTATTACATAGCAATCCCCGCTCAACTGTCTGCCCTGAATGAAACAGATAATTTTAAAAGGTAAAGGGTGATGGTGATAATTAGAAGAATGGCCTTGGTCTAAAAACAGACTTTATGAAAGTAAAACTCTATTTTGAAATATTGCCTTAAAAATCCCTATATTTAATGACTCTGTAATACTTGGGTTAGTGTAATACTTGGGTTAGTTGAGTGTAATACTTCACATTTGTGGTTTATTAGTCACACCATGCTCAAGACATTTTATCTATAATCTTTCCCTCAATAAAACAGAATATATGTGGGAAAAAATGGTCTAAAATAACCCTTAAAGTTATTGACACAGGGGCAAGATCCTATCCCAGAGATTATGCAATTCTGTGGTTTTCAAATGATAATCCATGGAACTATATTATTTTTCAAAGTGTCTTGAGGACTATTACAGGACAGGGGAGAAAGACTGGGGGCTTTGGCATTTCCCTACTCAGAAAGATTAGATCTATTATTAATTGTCTCATAAAGTGTTCCATGGCCAGACTTTTAAAAATCAATGACTAATCCAACATTTTACTTTTCTATATAAGAAAACTCAGGCAAAATTTATAGATACTTGCTGCAACCTTAAAGGCAGAGGTGGTAATAGAATCTTGGTTTCTTAACTACTAGGCATCCTTTCTATACCATCCAGCTTGCTTAGACAGTTACAGTATGGTCTCCCAAAAATTAATGTCCCTACCTGTAAGCAGTTTCTCCTGAAGTTTAATTATAGTCATATATATATACATATATATGCACAAAAAAAACTATACTTGAGAAGTCTTAACTTTCAGAAATTAAGTTTCTTTTAAAGAGAACTTTATCAGTAACAACAGCTATAGAATTATATAGCAAGTCAGAGATTATCCTCACTTTCAACTAAAAAATGAAAACTATAAAAGGTACCTTTTCAAGTCCAGATTTTGAGATCTTTTCGGTTCCACTATTGGTTTCAAGGCAGATTCCTTCATCAACACCATCGTCATTGGAGAAATCGTTGCTCATCTGATCGCTGTGACAACTACCTTCATTTTCTGCTCCACTGTCAGTGCAACTTTCAGTCTGAGGAGATTTCTTAATAAGACATAATTATCTTAGTTAAAAACCAAATACAGAGAAAATATGCTCAACAAAACTTTGCACCTATATACTGCTAATATTTTCACACAATTTAACATATTACCAAAAATATTTTAAGTATATTTATTTTCTCTTAAAAAGTGAGACCTTAAGTAAAATTAAACAAGCAAAAGTGTATTTTAAAAGCATTTCTATCATGTCCTTAAAATTCTAATACAACAAATTAGTGATTCAGAATTCTATTAAACCTCATTTATGTTTATTGTTACAATGTAATGGTTGAAATTATCATTTCTTTTAGCAAAATCCACAAAATCAGAGAAGCTGAGCTCCAAAATGAGCTTCTGGTGTTCTCAAATCATGAAAGAATATCATTTATTTTCTTGAACAAAAAGTTCAACTCAGTTTATCAGTGCATTAGGTATTATAGATAATTAGAAAGAGAAACAAGACATTGCATTTATCCTTAAGAACTTTACGGTCTTTTTACAGGAAGCAGAAATATAATGGTTATAGCACATTATGCTTTTCTACTTTATGGTTTTTAAACCACATTCACACAAATTTAATTTGAAGAATTCTCTTTGTTAGAAATCCCCAAACAATTCTTTCCCCTCTTTCACACTTTATATACATCCCTAAAAATGTTTTTATTTAAATAATTTGATAATTTTCTAAGATGCAGGCTTTTGAAATGTGTAAGGCATTGCATAGAAGTTCTTGAGTGAAACCAAGCAATACACAATAAGCACAAACTTTTTGCCAGGAACTCTGTTGTAGGTACAACATCTAATATACAGTCTGCATCTCTCAAGAAGGTTAGGTTCAAGGAAAAATGGAGGTGAAATCCAGCTATAGAATTAAGTCTAGAGAGATATAATTCCTGAAACTCCCTAAGCTGAGCCAAAACATTTCTTGTCCCAAGAACTAAACCTAGAATTCTCTAGAAAGTTTGTACTAAGCTTCGTATATAGGTTTTCTTTCTTTGGAAAAAATTTTCCTTTATGAGAAATGTATTAGGCATATTCAGAAGACCAATCTACTACTGATCTCTATTTGAGTAGAAATCCTATAAAGATTATCTCTCCTCTGAAAGTCTGGCACACTTTGGGTAGATTTCCTAGCTTAAGCACAAGTATCTGAGACATTATTTTAAATTAAACTTTTCAAAATGTTATCGGTCATAGTTACCATTCAATTAATAGCTACTTCATCTAAGGCACCTGGAAATAAGGCTCAAAAGGTTTTATGAATTATCCAAGGTCAAGAGGCTAGCAAGTAGCAGGACAAGAATCTGAATCCACATCTAGCTAGGCCTAAAACATGTGCTCTTCTATACCAAACTGCCTCACAGTACTTAATAGTACTAAATAAAACTTAGTGAATGTTTAAAATTATTTAACATTTAACATATAAAATGGGAAAAGGCATTTTTTATAACTATAGCAATCAGTTTCAGTAAAAAAAAAAAAAAAACACAAAAAACGCTTCAGGGTA
The DNA here is from genome assembly GCF_003255815.1 of Theropithecus gelada. Taxonomy (NCBI): domain Eukaryota; kingdom Metazoa; phylum Chordata; class Mammalia; order Primates; family Cercopithecidae; genus Theropithecus; species Theropithecus gelada. The sequence continues at coordinate 53,574,103 of NC_037682.1, forward strand.
ATTCTGAGAATAATAAAGATTTATCACTTTGAAATAACTAGCCTAAGTGATTATAAATATTCCACATAATAAAATCAGAAGAGTTTCCAAAATAATAGAGTGGAATATTATAAGTCTTTCATTGAATAAGGGTAGAGGAACCAGAGAATTCTGGGAGGCCAAAGTGCGGGAAGAAATTGATATGCATTAACATCATATGTCACTCAAAATCCTATGCTTAAATTATTTAAAGTTTCAAATTAAAAAAAGTAAAAAAGGAAAACAGACAAAATAGTAAGTAAATACAAAATAGCAAGTAGGTACAAGAAATTAAGCCCATGCTATTCAGTTGGTTCATTCATTCCATCATAGGCATTGTCTGCATTTATTATGGATCAGAAACATGAGTATGGCTTACCTTCAGGCTGGTTTCAACAATGACGAAATTATAAAACATAAGATTATCACTCAACTTCAAGAAATAATTCCAAAGCTGAGTTCCTTATTGTCTTTTCAAAGAGTATCATAAGTTACTCTGATCAAACAAGAATATTTAAAAAATAATTTATGCAGTAAGGAAAAGCTTATACAAAGGTAAGTCTTTTATTGAACTCCGCATTAGAAAATAAGAAAAAGTTTCCATCAAGAAGACAGTCTAAATGACATCAGTGCTATTACCTCAAACAGCTCTTTCAAAAACATGACTAATGTGGATTAATGAAAAATACTTTAAAATAACAAATATTTACCTCATCTTCAACATCAATAAATGTACTCATATCTAGTTCCTCGGGAAATGTCATTCGATCATTCAGTTTAATCCTATGCATGGTTGTATAATCAAAATCAAATCTTTTCAGCTGTAAGGTCAGCAGATAAGGAAAATGCAAAAACCGAAGCCCCTAAAAAACAAAAAACAAAAAGGGGGAGACCCTATAGAATATGGAATATTATCTCAGATTCCTAAGTATTAATCTGTACATGGCATTTACCTTCCGTGCATCACACTTCTTCTTACAACGTTCACAAAAATATTGATTTGGGCCATCCAAAATCTCTGGCTGAATAAATGCATGTAATGCTTCTTCCTAGTTAGAAAAAAATGTTTTATAGTTACTTAAAATATTATATTAATGACAAAATCCTGAATAAAAAAGACTGCAATTACTAAAACAGTTATAAGTAGAATGGTTAGAAATTTAGAAACTCAAAATGTACCAAGGAATCACTATAAAAATTAAGCAAAAAAGATTATTTCAGTCTACACAAGATTTGTCTTTCTTAGTATTGCAGTATCACAGTCACTTCAACCTGATTTTCATTGACTTTACATTGCAGTGTTCGGCTAAATAATCTCTAAAAAAATCCTCAGTCCTTAGATAAAAAGTAATTCCACACTTCTAAGAAAAGCAGTTGCATGCATCATTTCAATCTTCTTATAAAAGGAAGCATTTAAAACTGTACAGTAAATATCAATGCTCTCTAAAGAATTCACATTTTTCATACACTTAAAAATCATGTAAGCATCCTTAATTGCCATAGTTAGGATCAGTCAGTAATCTGCCAGGTTGAAAAACACTGTGCAACCTTCTCAGTGTGTGTGAGACATTGCTCCATTTGGAAATGTACAATGAGGCTCCTGGATTGTTAATTTGGTAGAACCATGTGGTTCTCTTTTCTCCATACAGCATTACAACAGAAGTAAGAAACTTCATATAAATATTATTAAAGAATCAGTGGCATAAAGTTAATTTTTATTTTAATAATTGGTTTTTCACAATTAAAAACTAGTTAATGTAGCATATAAGATTGGATGCATAATCTCAAATTTCATCTGATGTGTTCTCTCTTTTCTTCACACATGGGCTAAGCAGAACTACTGAAAATATTACACATAAACTAAAAGAAATGGAATCATTAAGACAAAGTATCTTCAAATATTTTCCTTTTGATATAGGACAAGCTGTTCCTCAAAAGATAAAGGAGCTTAATGGTCATAGTTGCAAAATAGCTGGCAAAGCTTAGAAAACTACTGTCCACATAATGTTTGATAGAGCTCACTGTGGAACAAGATAAAAATAAGAAGACATAGATATTCAAAGGTGTCTAAACCCATCTGATCCCCTATTTTGTTCTCAGAACACAAGGAAACACGTGGGGAAGAAACCAAACAGCTGGGTTTTTTTCCACATGACCATGCATTTTATTGGTGGTCAAAGGACACATTTAGAAAATGGTTTTTTTGTTGTTGTTTGTTTCTCTCAGGCATATTTTAGGGGAAAAAAGGCAAGTTCTATAAAAACACAACAGAAAAACAAGCTTTAAAAGAAATTACATCTATAGCTTAACACAGACTGATACTAAATGTCAGGCTTTCCAAACAGTGGTAATTCAAACTGGTAAAAACTCAATATTCAAAAAAGGATGGGGGGAGAGGGAGAGTGAGACAATTATGTAACTCAAATTCTACTTTGGTGAGTGTGTATTGGTCTCTGGCTTATAGTTAATACCTAGAGATCTTTTAAAAAAATTTAAAACTTGGAAAAAAAAGTTTAAAGAACAGAGAACTGTCAAATACTTTACTCATATTCATCAACTCTTAAACATTTTTGCCAACTTTGCTTTTATCTTGTCCAACCCAACATTATCATCTTTGTTTTAGCCATTTGAGAGTAGGTTTACACCTTATGCTTTGCCTCTTAACTTCGATATAACTTTTTAAGAATAAAGATATTCTTAAACAGTAATCAAACTGGAAATTTTAATACTGATAAAGTACTTTCATCATCCATATTCCAATTCTGTCAATTACCTTAATAATGTATTTCTCTCCATTTAGTACACAATCTATCCCAAGGCCACAGATTTTGTTTGGTCTTTTGAGATTCCTTTAATCTGGAGGTGTTCCAGAGTTTGCCTTTCTTTCATAACACTGATATTTTTTGAAGAACAGAGGCCACTTATTGTATAAAATGTTCTGCAATTTGGGTTTGTCTGATGTTCTTCATTATTAGATTTATTTCATACATTCCTTGCTAGGCTACTACGATATTAGCAAAGATGTGCCCTTCTAAGGGTAGCACAGTCACAGGCCATGATGTACCTAACTTTCTCTTTAGCGATATTAGCTTTAATTATCTGGTCAAGGTATCGTCCAGTCTCTCTACTATACAGTTATTATTTTTACCCTTGCGGCTAATAAGTAATCTGTAAGGAGATACTTGGAGACCATGTAAAAATCCTGAGCCTTACTAAATCTTCCACCCTTGATTTTAACATCCACTTAGATTCCTGCCAAAACCAAATTTTAATGTTTGCTTTCTGAACCAACTTGAAAATCTTTTTAATAGGCTATTTAAACCCACTGATATTTGATATGACTGACATGCTTGGTTCTATCTCGGTCACTACTGTGTAATTACTGTGTGTATTAGGTAATATTTATTGTGTTCCTTTGCTGTTTCTTAAATTTTCTTTTGGTATTTAGCAAGGTTTGTAATTTTATTCTACAGTTACTTTTGCATTTATAGTTTTGTTAGTGCCCTTGGACCCCTTTTTTTCCCACCCACCCCCACCCTGTTTACTTTCTTAAGCTTTCAGTGTCTGCCAGTTTTAAATGGTCTCCTTTATTTCCCACCCACACAATAGTCTGTGATCTTATTCTGCTTTCCCTTTCACTCCCCCTTCTGAAAAGTGGTATTATTTGTACTTTGTCTAACGTGTAACATTTCATACTATTCTGCTACCCATGTTCCCACCCTTGTATTTAGGCCTTAATTTAATACAGTAAGTGCTCACAGTTCTTTTGCTGAAGCTGCCCCAGTAATTTCTTGGTTGGGTTGAGCTCATCCTCTAATGAACTCCTCAATGGCTCATGGATATAATATCCAATGAGTTCTTGAATATTCAAACTTGTCTTTTTATAGCTGTCATAATTAAGAAAAACTTGCCTGGCTATCAAACCCCTGGCTAGTACTTTCTTGAATTTCTGGAAATTGCTACTCTGTTGGCAGGATTTGCATGTCGTTCTTCTGAAATGTGATACCAGCCCAATTCATCTATTTTTTCAGATGAGGTCTTGCTATGTCACCCCGGCTGGAGTACAGCGCTGTGCTGGCTCACTGCAGCTTTGAACTCCCTGGCTCAAGCAATTCTCTTACCTTAGCCTCCTGAATAGTTAGGACCACAGGCACATGCCACCACAACTGGTCACTGTTTTTTTTGTTTTTTTTTTTTTTGTAGATACATCGTCTCAACATGTTGCCCAAACTGGTCTCAAACTCCTGGGTTCAAGGGATCCTCCTGCCTCAGCCTCTCAAAGTGCTGGAATTACAGGGAGCCACTGTGACTGGCCTTAATTCATCTTTAATAGTTTACTAAAATACATCTCAGAGTTTATCATTCCAGGTCCTTCAAAAGGTAGACTTAACATTTCCCTTATTCCCAGAAAGTTTCTCTGAATTATAGTTTATCTATTAGTTCTGTTGCACTGTTTTATTTTTCTTCTTCACAGACTCCAATTATGTTGGACATCCTTTGCTGGTCTTCTCTTTCAGTATTTTTTTTTCTGAGATCCTGCTTACTTTTACAAAAATTTCATTTCCATTCAGTGTCATTCATTAGATTTTCATTCTTTCTATTTTCTCTTGAGCATTTTGCAATTTATTCTTCACTTCTAAGATATTTTTGTCTTTTTCTTCTGTTTCTTTCCTGAATTTGATGAACTCCCACTTCATTTCTTCCAGCATTGTTTTTGTTTTTTAAATCTATTTCTTTGCTTAAGTTTTTGGATACCAGCTTTTGTTTTGCTCATTTGAGAGTATTTAATTCAGTCAGAGTACCATGTTGATAATTCCAGAGTGACAACAGTTTCATATTCTGGATCTTACTGCTCCCCATATATCATGCAAAATGTAATTCTGCACATCTATTTATTTATTTATTTATTTATTTATTTATTTAATTTGAGACAGGATCTCACCACGTTGCCCAGGCTGGTCTCAAACTCCTGGGCTCAGACAAGCCTCTGCCTTGACCTCCCAAAGTGCTAGGATTACAGGCGTGAGCCACCACGCCCAGCGTGCACATTCTTTTACACTATAATTTTCAGAATTCAGGATAGAACATAAAGAATTCTTACATCCTTAGTTCTCCAACCAAAAAAAAAATATGAGTTATCCCAATTTTAGAGTTAATGCAGATAATCTAGGCACAGTGCAATCGAAAGGTATATGCAAGGAATGGTATTGCCTACAAATCCTTTTTTAATCATTTATATGTATATATGAAGTATTCATCAATTAAAATCTATTTAATTTTGAATAGAGAAATGAGTGTTAAAACACCACACTTCAATTTTTATATGAAAAAAAAAGAAAGTAGATCCACCACTGAGAATTATTTCCTGATTTTGATGTACTAAGCAATTTTTGTGCTACTGATATACAGGAACATGATGTTTGCCTTAAAAATATATTCAACTGTCTTTCCCAGAATATATACTTTAATATTACTCTTTTTTAACTAGGAAAAGGGCTATACACTTTTACCTAAGCTGTCATTTTTTTTTTCATTGAAACTTTTGAGACAATTGTAAATTCATGCGCAATCATAAGAAATAATACAGAGACTTCTTGTACACTTCCCCCAGTTTACTGGAAACATTCTGCAAAACTATAGCATATCATAACCATGATACTGACATTCATACACCTATCTAATTCAGATTTTCCCAGCTTTAGTGCACTCATTTGCCTGTGTATATGTGTCTATCAAGTTCCATACAATTCTATCACCTGTAGAGGTTCATGTATCCAATGCCTGTCAAGAGACTGAACAGTTCCTATGCATGGGTAACTTGTAGCCACAACCACCTGCTTCTCCTCTCCCTGCTCCCACCAAATCCATAAGGCCTGGTAATGGTTAATCTGTCCCACAGTTCTAAAATGTTGTCATATCAAAATCATAAAGTATATAATAACCTTTTGGGACTGGTTTTTTTTCACTCAGAATAATTCCCTGGATATTCTTTCAAGTTTTCGTGTTTATTAATAGTTTGTTCCTTTTTATTTCTGAGTACTATTTCATGGTTTGTATGAACCACAGTTTGTTAAACCATTCACTTACCGAAGCAGATATGGGCTGATTCCAGTTTTGAATATTAAAAACAAAGATGGAATAAATATTTGTGCACAGGTTTTCATGTAAACATACATTTCAATTTTTCTGGGATAAATGACCAAGAGTTCAACTGCTAGAGTTTATGGTAATTGCATGTGTCGTTTTATAACGAACTACCCATAACATTTCACATTCCCACCAGCAGTGTATGAGTGATACAGTTTCTCCGCATAGTCACCAGTTTTCCATGCTATCATTATTTGTAGCCATCTGGCAGGTAAAGAATAATATATTCACTATGGTTTGAATTTGCATTTCACTAATAGCCAGCAATGTTGAATGTCTTTTCTGTATTTGACATTTGTATATCCTCTTTGATGAAATGTTATGCCTTTTGCCAATTGTCTAGATGAATTTTTCTAAACTGATGTTTTGAGAGTACTTTATACATTCTAGATATGAGTCCTTTGTCAGACAGACAGCTTGCAAATGTCTAGAGCTTCTCTTTATCATATGGGGTTTCAGAGAGTAAGTATTTTTAATTTTAATGTTTGCTAATTGTCCTGTTTGTAGACTATGCTTTTGATAGAAAATCTAAAAACTCTTTGCTTAGCCCAGATCTGGAAGATTTTCTCCTATGTTTTTTCTAAAAGTTATATTAGTCTTACGTTTTACATTTATGACCCATTTTGAGTTAATTTTTGTATAAAGTTATTTAAGTCAAGGTTCATTTTTGTGATATGGATGTCCAGTTGTTCTATCACCATTTGCTGGAAACACCATTTTTCCTCCATTGACTTGCCTTTGTGTCTCAGTCAATAATCAGTTAGGTATATTTGTGTGGATCTATTTCTGGGTTTTCTATTCTATTCCGCTGATCTATTTGTCTACCCCTCTGCCAATATCACATAGTCTTGATTACAAGAACCATATAATCCATCTTTTTGGCTAAGTAGTATTCCATTTCAAATCACGTAGACTGATAACTTCATTTTTATTTTTGAAAACTCTTAGCTATTCTAGTTTCTTAGGCTTCCATATACATTTTGGAATAAGCTTGTATACGTCCTCAAAAAATCTTGCTGGACTTTGACAGGAACTGCATTAAGACTATGTAATTATCTTTACTATGTTGAATCTGACAATTAATAAGTACAGTATGTTTCTCCATTTACTTAAATATTCCTTTCAATGTTTTTTTTTTTGACACATAATACTGTAAATATTTATGAAGTACATGTGATACTTGACACATGCATAGAATCAAGTCAAGGTATTTGGGATATCCATCACCTTGAACATTTACCATTTCTTTGTATTGGGAACATTTAAAATCTTCTAGCTATTTTGAAATACACGATATGTCACCCTATTCCACTGTCAAACACTAGAACTTACTGCTTCTATCTAACTGTATGTTTGTACCTATTAACCAACCTCTCTTCGTCCCCATCTCTCTCAAACACACTGTTCCCAGCCTCTGGTAACCATCTCATCCACCTTCATGAGATCAGCTTTATTTTTGGTTCCCACATGTAAATGAGAACATGTAATATCTGTCTTTCTGGTCCTAGCTTATTTAACAAGATCTTTTCAAAGTTTCATAGTTTTGAACACATAGGTTCAGTACATTTTTTGTTGGATTTCCATCTTTTTTCTTTTTGCAAAATTATAAATGGTATTGTACTTTAAACTTCACTTTCTACATGTTTATTGTTAGTATCTTGAAATACAATTTATTTTTTATGTTTATTTTTATCCTGCTATCTTGCTAAACTCACGTATTGGTTCAGGGTTTTCTTTTTCTTTTTTTTTTTGGTAGAAGCCTTGGGATTTTCTACATAGATAATCATGTCACCTAAAAATACAGACAATTTTATTTCTTCCTTTAGTAGTGTTTTTCTTTTCCTTTTTTTTTTTTTTTTTTGAGACAGAGTCTCACTCTGTCTGGTAGTGCTTTTCATTTCCTCTTCTTATCTTACTGTGTTGGCTAGGACTTCTAGGACTATGCTGAAAAGGAGTGATAGGAGCAGACATCCTTGCCTAGACAAGCTTGCCATTCCCTAGGAAGAAGGCAGTCTCTCACCATGAAGTATGATGTTAGCTATAGATATTTTAGATATGTTCTTTAATCAAGTTGAGGAAATTTCCCTCTATTCCTAGTAATGAGTTATTATAAGTGAATTTTGAATTTTATTAAGCGCCTTTTCTAAATCACTATGATCATGTGAATTTTCTTTTTTTGCCTGTTAATATGGAAGTTTATACTCATTGATTTTTAAAATATTGACTAGTCTTGAATCCTGGAAATCAACCCCACTTAGTCACAATGTATAATTCTTCTTATAAATTGCTTAATTCCATTTGCTAATATTTTGGAAAGAACTTTCCCAACTATACATATGAGGGATACTGATTTTTTTAAAGAACTATCTTGGTTTAATATCAGGTAAGAATAGTGTCACACGACTATGGGTTTCCTCGTCTTTTTTTCTTTTTTTTGAAAAGAAATTGTATAGACCTGGTGTTCACTGTTCTTCGAATGTTTGATACAAGTATCCAGTGAAACATTCCAGACTCAGAGATTTCCTTTTCAAGAGGTTTTAAATTGAAAATGTAATTACCTTAACAGTTACAGGGCTATTCAAATTATCTAATTCCTACTGAGTTCTTTTCAAAGAATTGGTTTATCTAAGTTGCCAAATTTACGTGTGCAGAGTTGTTTGTTGTGATCCCTTTGGTATCTGCAAGATCTATAGTTATATCCTTTTCACTCCTGATACTGGAAATTTTTGTTTTCCCTTTTTCTCTATCAGTCTTGCTATTTGTCAATTTTATTGTCTTTTCAAGGAGCCAGCCCTTTGTTTTGTTGACTTCCTCTACTGTTTTCCCATTTTCAATGTTACCTGATTTCTCTGCTTTTCTTCATTATGTCCTTCCTTCTGCTTGCTTTGGGTTTCTTTTGCTCTTCTTTTTTCAGGTTAGGTGGAAGCTTAGATTACTGATTTGGCCCTTTTCCTGTCTTTTAGTATAAGCATTTAATACTGTAAGTTTCCCTCTCGGTATTGCTTTAGTTGTGCCTCAAAAAAATTTGGTTATGTTTTAATTTTCACTAAGTTCAAAATATTTTTAAAATTTCCCTTGAGACTTCCTCTTTGGCCCATGGATCATTTAGAAGCGTTATTTTCCAAGTGTTTCGTGATTTTCCTGTCCGCTAATCTGATTCCACTGTTGTTGAAAAAAATCGCACATTCCATGATTTTAAATTTTTTGAGGTCTTATAGTCCAGAGTATATGGTCTATCCTTGTATATATTTAATGGACACTTGAAAAGGACATGTATTCTGCTGCTGTTGGGTGAAGCACTTTAGCAATGTTCATTAGATCTGTTGGTTGATGGTGATGCTGAGTTCTACATCTTTGCTATTTCTGTCTAGTTGTTCTACCTATCAGTTAGTAAGACAGGGAGGCATACTGAAGTCTGCAACTGTAATTGTAGATTTGTCTTTTTCCTTTTAGTTCTGACAGTTTTTCCTTCATGTATTTTGGCAGCTGTGTTATTTTCTGCATACACATTTAGGATTGTTGTCTTCTTGGTTGTTTGACACTTTTATTACAATATAATACCCCTCTCTGTCTCTGGTAATTTTCTTTGCTCTAAAATCTTCTTTATCTGACACTAACATGGCCATTCCTGATTTCTTCTGGCTTACTTTGTTTGGGGTTTGCTCAGCTTCTCAGATCTGTAGGTTTATGCCTTTTGCTACATTTGTAACATGTTCATCCATTATTTCTTTGTACCTGTCTTCTTTTTCCTTTTTAATCTCCTTCCAGGACTTTAATGACACAAGTGTTATACCTTTTGCTCTCCTTCCAGTATTCCATGACACAGTGTCAAACCTTTTGTTATAGTCCCATAAGTCCTTGAGGGTATATATTTTTTTCAGTCTATCCTCTCTCTGCTGTTTAGATTGGGTAATATCTATCATTCTATCTTCAAGTTCACAGATTCGATCTACTGTCTCTTTCATTCAGCTGTTCAGCCTATTCACTGGGTTTTCAATTTTGCCTATTGCAGTTTTCAGTCTCAAAATTTCATTTCTTTATATCTCTAACTGATTCCCTAAAATGTTCTACATTCCCATTGTTTTCAGTGTGCTTAGGATTGCTCACTGAAGTGTTTCTATGATAGCTGCTTTAAAATATTTATCAAATAATCCTAACATCTTTGTCACTTCAGTGTTTATGCCTACTGGTTTTCTTTTTTAACTCAAACTGAGATTTGTGATTTTTTAATTGAAACCTGGATATTTGGGGTGTTATGAGATTCTGGACCATATTTAAACCTTCTAGTTTAAATGCTTCCTTTGACACTGTACCATCTGGGGAAAGGGCTCTGCCATATTAGTGCTAGATGGCATTAGAAGTCCACGTTTCCCACTTGGCGTATGTGGACATCTGAATGGAGGAAGCTCCTTGTTAGTGCTGGGTAGGGAAAGGAATTCTGGCTGTTCAGTAGGCCTCTGCTGATATAACCTTGGCTGTAAGGGGCAGGAGTATCTCAGTACTACACCCCAACACTGACACAAGCAGGAGGGGCTCACCTCCTTACCCCTGGGAGGTGGTGAAGGAACAGAGAATCTAGGCTCCCCACTGAGCACTGGCAGGCACAAGTTGATGTAAGGCCATTTTTTTCTGTGGTGTTTGGTTAGAGCACAGCAGTTATGGTCTAAAAGTTTTCTGGCTTGCTAGGCTTTTTCCTCCTGGTCCTTCAGTTAAAAAGAACAGGGTTTTTCAGTCTGTGCCCATTGTTGTTTCCAGGCTGCCAGTTTCTTCAGTTCCAAGTCTGGGATATATTAGGCAAAAAGAAAACCCACGGAACTCACCACCGTCCTATTCCTTGGGTGCTGAGGTCCCTAGTGTGTATGCCTTCTCTCCACCTTTCAGTCTTCTTAAGTTTTTTTTATATATAATGCTCAAGGTTTTCAGCTGTTTTAGTGGGAGGAATAGGGATTGCCTCATCTTCCTGAAAGCAGAAGTCCCCACTGTTTAAACTTGTTCCCACTATGTCCAACCATACACATTCCTGGAAAAATGAGGGTACAGTCTGTGGAAGAGATTTTTCTTTATCTGATGCTTACATATTTGGACAAATCTGGACCACTCCTTCACCCAAATGAGTTCTGTGGCTGAGTCAGCCATATAAGAATGTCCAAACCACCTGTTATGTCAGGGTAGGACTTATAATATAAACTTGTGTAAACAGTTGAAATGCTTTTGATTTCATAAATACTTAGTAATTTAACAATTTTCCATTCAAAACTTTAAAACAATCATTAAACTATGTTTACTTAGGGAACAAGTCTTTTATATAATCTTATTTCTCCAAAGGCACTATATGAAATTAAGCAGCTAAACCCTGATCAAACTTTTGAACATATTTTTTGTCATAATAAACAGGTATTTAAATGTACATAATGAATAACAGAATAAAAGTATCCTAAAAGAAAATATCCTAGAACACTGTCTGCCATAGAGTAGGTACTAAATAAATGTTGTATGACAAAATATACCAATAAAAAGACAGTGTCTAAAATTTTACTGTTAAATAAAAAAGCACTTCCCTAGATAATGTCAAACATGAGGCTACATCGTTTTTCTTTAATTTATAAATTATGCTTTCATAATTAACAAACAAAAAGTTAATATATCTAATTTCTATGTATTACTAGAATGTACTTAGAACTATCTCCTTATTTAATACATTCTCACATGGGGTTGGCAATAAGCACAAAGTTACTTTGATCTAGTCAGTGAACACAGATGGTTCTGTCTAAGAAGTCATTAAGAACAAAATTATTTAAGGATTACTACAAGTAATTCTTCAGCTGGTATTTTCAGGATTAATAAAAAATATGTAAAACAACAGAAAATTTTAACACATATTTTAGTATTCTCACTCCCTCTCAACATCCCAAGGACACAAATATAAACAAAGTAGTGATATTCTTAAATCACCTTAATTCTAATGTAGAATGTAGAGCTTCCCATATTATGTTCCTCAGAATCCTAATGTCTCTTGAAATATTAACAGATATCCCACAGAGAAAGAAAATGCTAGGTTAAACACATTTAAACAAACTTCTCAACTACAGGAATCACTGGGGCATTTACAATATAATATGCACTGTGGTATTTCCAAAGAGGATTATTGTTATAGTTTCCCAAATCTATTTAATCAAGGACACCTTCCCCAAAATATTTACTAAATCCTTTTACAGACTAGTATTCAACAGAACTCAATCTGAGATATACAGAATGGCAGAATAGCCTTTCGATATTGATTCCCTACTTGGGTGAGTAAAATGAAGATCAGAAATTTAACAAATATCAGTTATAATAACTAAAAATCTATTGAATAAAGAAAATATTGTTTAAAAAAGGCTTTTTTTTGGCCTCCCTACTTTACCAGAGCTTATTTTTAAAACTGCAGAAGTCTCCCAGCACTCATTATAAAAATAATCTATTATCATACTAAAAAAGTCCCATGAAAATTGATTGTGGATATTATAATAAATTAGATGAGTGCTAATTTCAGTCCTATTTTAATCCTCCCTGTTATTTGCAAGTTAATTTATTTGACCATAAAGATAAAACAACTCCAGAAATTGGACATTTTAGATGAAGGTTTAAAAAAGAAAATCCCTGGCTGGGTGTGGTAGCTCACGCCTGAAATCCCAGCACTTTGAGAGGCCGAGATGAGAGGATTGCTAGAGACCAGGAGTTTGAGACCAGCCTGGTCAACACAGCAAGACCCCATCTCTAAAAAATAAAACAAATATTTAATCAATTTTTAAAAAGAGAGAGAGAAAAAAAAAAGAAAACCCCTTCAATTTTTAAAAGACCTCACTCTCAATTATCTGAAATTAAACCCATAATATTGTGGCACACTAAATGAAACATACAATAAACAGAATATATAACCATCAATGTGTATGTGTGTGTGCACATGCACGTGCTAGTGTATTATGTCTATATCTATTTTTTTTTTTTTTGAGACGGAGTCTTGCTCAGTCACCCAGGCTGGAGTGCAGTGGTGCAATCTTGGCTCCCTGCAGCGTCTGCCTCCTGGGTTCAAGCAATTCTCCTGCCTCAGCCTCCTGAGTAGCTGGGAATACAGGCATGCACCAACATGCCCGGCTAATTTTTAGTAGAGATGAGGTTTCACCATGTTTGTCAGGCTTGTCTCGAACTCCCATCCTCAAGTGATCTGCCCGCCTCGGCTATCTAAAGTGCTGGGATTACAGGTGTGAGCCACTGTGCCCAGCCTACATCTATATCTAATATATTAAATAAGACAAAAATACCAGTCCACTAAAAAAGGTAGAATAATAATTTTAAGAGTCCAGTTAAAATTCAGGCCAATTTTATATAATCTGAATGAGTGATTTTTATGATACCTCTTTTAACTAGATTTTTGCATTCCATAATTCCAATTCTTTTTAAAACATATACAGTTCACAAAACACAAAATGGCAAGCAGTCACATAAAACCAATTTTAGATGCTGTATGATGATATTTGTGGACTAAGAAGAGTTAGGCTATAGATTTGAATTCAGAAAATAATGAGAAATCACTTACCTCTAACTAAAGTTCTCCGAAGGTAGTATCCTCCTTAGAACCCCTATCTTGGGTAGTTTCACCTGCTGTAATTTCCCTCAAGAGATTCCAGCAAAGTCTAGAAAGTTTTAAGTTCTCTTCTGCAAGCCCTATTAGCGCATGTGTGTTATAAACCTGCTCACATACTGCTTCATAGCTGCAACTTCCAATTCCCACTGAACCACCACCACTACTACCACCTATGTATCATCAGTGGAGGATACTACCTTTGGAGAATTCCATTTAGAAATGTGATATTGTTCACATCCCCAGAAGTATCCTCCAAATCACTCCATTACTTTGTCTATTAATGTACTTAAGAGAGTGGTGGTAAATCAGCAGGTGAATACATAATGACATAAAGATTTAGCTAAGCAATTATATTCGCTGAATACTCAAATTAATATGTTAAAAACTAACCTAAATGTATATATGGAAAATTTTTCATAAAAATACTTTAATAAATAAGGTAGAAAAAATAGTCCATATCACTTGGGACTACCGAATATTTCCCTAGTATATATGTCAGAAAAATGCGAGTATTTAAAAATTAGTGGAAATCAGTCATTGAAAGACAAATGTTTATTTTTCAATGATTTTTCCAGTATATCATTTCTACTTTGAACTGCCAAATTAAAGTAAAATAAGGTTTAAAAAATAAAAACCAAAACTAGCCACCCAAACCAAAGCTCATTTAACACACCTAGATGGCCATTTAAAAAGGTAGTACTAAACATCTAAAAAATGTTTCAAATATACTCAGGAAGCTGACTATGAAAAACAGTAGCGGAAAGGAGACTTGATCTTACACTACCCAGAAAAGGTCTTTTACTTAGATGTTTGCTTTGGATCCCCATTGACTGATTCCATAATTTATTGCTGGTTATTTCCTAATAGCCACATAAAGGTAGGAGAAAAAAATCAAAAGGAATCAATCGTCCTAGAGGCCAGAGGACTAAACCATATTTGTAGCACTATCTTAGAAGTATAGAGAAGCTTTTAAAAAACTGATTTTTAGCTACAAGCCACCATCAGTTTAATAACAACACAAGTAAGACCAAAACATAAAACATAATGAAATTCTACTTCTTAAAGATATCTTGTTCAGCTTTGAAAGCTTCCCCTGGCACATGGTAGATTCAAATAAATGTTTTTGAGCACTTTACTTTTAAATATCAACTTAAGTCTTTCCATGATTTTCCTGTCGTATAAGTAAATACACATATGTACAGATAAAATACAATTAAAAAATTATTAAAAAGCAATTAAGAAATGGATGACAAGCAGAATGAGGAAATCTCAGCTAATCCCCCAATTAGATACTCAGTATGTGAATAATTAAGGTGATTACAGTTTTGATTCTTCAAATTATCTGTGCTACTACAGTGTATGTTTTTTAAACTAAATATTTAGAGTAGGGATGCTTCTTTTAAAAATACGGACTGTTTGTCATAAAAACCAGAGGTGCTTTTTCCAATTTTAAAAGTGTGTGGACCAAAACAATCCCCCCAAAACAAAAAAGTACTTTCCAATGCAAAAGGTGGTCATAATAACAGCATTTATAACATAGACTGTTTAGAGGTGAAAAAAAAAATAAAAGTGAAATCATCTAATCACCTCTCCAAAAGAATAAAACACTGAACCATGAGGCAGTACATTTGCATTCACTTTTTCTCTTATAATACATGCACTATTAGGACTCACTGAAGGGTCAAAAATCTTCTAGATCTTGCTAATTTAAATGCAGGAATGACTAACAACCCAAGAAGGTGTATCTAGGATGATACTTACCTTACAAGAGATTATACCACTGTGCTATTATGTATTCTGTGTAAGGATACACAAGCAGTCAGGTGAAAGGTACACACCACACTAGCAAATGCTTGGCTGGACCCATAAGGTCGGATGACCAACGGAATATCAAGATATGTGTCGATTCGCCAACCCTCATAACCACATTCCAGACATCTCACGTAGTCCTTCAGCTTGCCTTGATATAGTTCATTTATAAGATCAGCCTAAAAATAAAATATTTACATTTTTAAGTGTTCCTTAAAAATAATCTTTAAAATATGTAACAATCTACACTTTTTAGAATGGTTTACCAAAGGATATTGATATTTACAGCTAAAATCTTAGAAAACATTAATATTTATCTATAATTATTATATATTTAATATTTAAATTTATCTAAAATTTTATAGAAAAAATTAAAAAAATACAAATCACCTAAAAATATCAATAAAATTAGATTAACACTAACTTGAGTCAGTGTGCAAAAATTAACGATTTCAATACTCATCATGAGAAAACCTATTAATGTAAGTTTTGATGAAATTAGTTACCAATTTATTATACCATTGAGCCTCAAATTATCTTTACATTAAGATGAGAGTAAATCCTAACCTATCACTTTAGGCATGTTAATAATTATACAGCTAAACAATTGGTTGAGTTTTTATAACTTACATATGTCTATCACCACTTCTCACAATAATATATTCTGATGTATAAATCATATCCTCTAGCTCAAGATGCAAATCAAACCTTTTAGCTTTCAGTAATATACATAGAACAATTTTATGGAGAAATACTACACAACAATCTTTTAAAAATGTATGGAAATTCAAAAAAAATCTTAAAATCCACTTCTCTCAAAATATCCTCACCTAAAAGAATGGATCTCTCACCTAGTCCCCAAACTTAGTTAACTAGGGCTTTTCTGACTCAAAGGCAGCAGGTAACTCCCTAAGTAAGAACCAAAGAGTCTTGTTCCAAAACTTAGGAACTCAGTAGGAATGCCCCAACTGATCTTAATGGAAGTGTTGACCCACAGAAAGGGATGTAACAAGGAAGAAGGGTAACTTCAGACCTATAAAAAAGAAACAGCCCCCAATACCATCTACACAGTTACTAAAACACAGCCCCATAAGACTATGGAGAGAAACTAGATCATTAAGTGAACTTAAATTTTTTTCGTTATCTCCTAAGTAAGAATAGGCATGAGGATAAGTGTACTACATTTTGCCTCTTTCATAAATTTACATTTCTTCAAACAAACAGGATTTATAAGCCTTTAAACTGGATTGACCATCACTGTCTACACTAATACCACTTATTTAATGAAGCCTTCTTCATCCATCAGCATCAGTCATATGTGACGGTCTTCTTCACCTAGGCCAGCCTTTTGAAGTGGTTCAAACCAGTGTTTTTCAAATACTGAATAGCAAATCACCATAAGAAAGTAATTTACACTGCAACCCAGTGCACGCAACTTCAACAAAAGCTTCATAAAATAATACTTACTCTAATGTGATGTTCCCTTGTGCTCTATTCTATTCCATTTTTTGAAAATGCTGTTGTAGGTCTAATAAACTGATTTTATAAGCCGTGAATAGATTGTAATCCACATTTTGAAAAACTCTGGTACAAGCCATCACAGTAGTTCCAATCAGATATCAGACCCTTCTAGCTACCTTATATACTCTTCCCCTTTTATCCCTGTGACCTTCTTTTAGTATACCCAGTATAAATCCTCCCATGTACTGAGCCCCATCCCATTCAGCCTTACTCCTCATCCTAATATCTAATGTTCTTTCCACTCCTAACCTGCTCCTCTTTCCATTACATAAGAATAGGGTCGGATTAATCAGGATCCTAAATGTCAAATACATAAGACTATACTTCCATTGGTCAAAATAAAAGTAATGCTTCATGACTAGTGTTACAGATTACAGGACATATAATTTACCTAATTATCTGAAAATGCTGTTCAAAAATCATCCCCAAAACACACATATACAGCTTTTAAATGTATAATTTTCAGAGCTAAAAGACAGCTCCCAGGTTATATAGCCCAATTTCCTTAAAGATGAGAAAACTGAAGTCTAGGGTGGTTTAATGATGGTATTTATAATTCAGTTAATGGCTAAATGAGAGCTCAGTACTTTCAATTCCCCATTGGGTACTTTAACCAGGAGACTAATCCCCAAGTTCCAAAACATTCCAATGGAATAAAAGTCATTTAAGGTAACGAGTGAGTTATTAGGAAACAGTCCCCCGGATTTGAGAGATGTAAATTACCTGTTCTGTTTGCTTCCATTTCTGTTCCAAAGCATCAAACATGACTCTGCATAGTTCTTGTACATCATGCTGCTGCCAAGCTATTTTAAGATAAAATTCAATTAGAAATAGCAATAAACTTAATGTAATGAAACAATCTGTTGTTTAAAAGCAAATAGGCAGAAATATTGAAAAGTCTACTTTAAATAATGCCAAATTTAAAAAAGAACACAAAAACACATATGACAGTCACAAAAAGGCATTCATACACCAGAAAATAAAGAGATTGCAGCATTCTACAAATAGTATATACTTTATGGTGCTACAATATTTGTCATGTTCATTATTTTTCATTGTAGAGTTATGAAATGTGTTAGAAAATCTAGGACAACAAACTTGCAATGAAAGGTTTAAGATAAAGGTAATTAAGTTATGTGTAATGTGTTTGTAATATTATTGTCTCCTAGAATTGTCTGAATATTAGAACACTTATCATTACAAGAGATTTAGTACCCTCACTACTATCCCATCCAAAGCTCCTTGTAACATCTGTGGTTTCAATTGCTCTCTTTTTGCTGGTTTGTAACAAAACAAAAAGCCTTTGAAGTTGGTATGGAATACTTGTCACTGGATCTTCTTCAGATTCTTCAAATTCCCACCTATTAAAACAAAATGTTAATAAATTATTTATAAAATAATTTTATTATTTAAAAGCATAATTAATATCAAAATCATAATAATTTAAGATTTTAATCCTGGAAGCTATACAGAGTTTGAATGCTAATTGAAACGAATAATATCTAATGAAACATTAGTGTTTCTCTAATTCATAAATTCAGAAGAACTTTTGATTTTAACAAGAAAAGGCGTAACAAGGCAAAAGTTCTCAAGAAAAAAAGGCAAAGCTCATTTAACTGTGGCACCTGAATCTGACCATAACCTCTGTCCTAATTATTAATTCACAAAAATACAGGAAACAGAAGAATACTATTACATGAGATACTACAGCATACAACCACCAAAACCCAAACTGTGGAAAACTACAGGATAGATGACATCAGTTTTCTTTCTATTTTTTGTAGGGAATAAATTGCAAGGATGAAAAAAGATAAAAGAGGATTATAAACAAATTAAACAGATTAAGAATTTTATTAATCAATTGCAACATACAGCTCATATGGATCCTGATTTAAACAAACTGTTAAACAAGGCAATCAGGGAAATCATAGCCCTGACCTGAGATATAATTTACAGATGATATGATGGAGGTGTGCTTCCAAATAATCAAGTTGGAGGGTATAGACAAAAAAGATTGATTATGAGTTGATATTAATAACATTCAAAGCTGAATGATTGGTGAAGAGGGATTCATTACACTATTTTTTTTTTTTTTTTTTTTTTTTGAGAAGGAGTCTCGTTCTGTCGCCCAGGCTGGAGTGCAGTGGGACAATCTCGGCTCACTGCAATCTCTGCCTCCTGGGTTTAAGCGATTCTTCTGTCTCAGTCTCCCGAGTAGCTGGGATTATACACATGCACCATGAAGCCTGGCTAATTTTTGTATTTTTAGTAGAGACTGGGTTTCACCATGTTGGCCAGGCTAGTCTCAAATTCCTGACCTCAAGAGATCCACCCACCTCTGCCTCTCAAACTGCTAGGATTACAAGTGTGAACCACCGCACTCAGCCTACTTCCCTTTTTTTGAATGTTTAAAATTTTCTGTAATAAAAAGATTTTAAAAGGGAATACAAGAAAGTAAACAAAATAATAATTCAGGTAAGATTTTCACCCTCACAAACTTACGATAAACAGCAGTCTAGCCCTAGCTACAGCTACTGTCTCAATAACAAGTGAATTCCCAACTGAAGAACTTAAGATCTCATGGAAAGAAATAAGATTGAGGTACTAAAGTTAGTAATGTACCCACAAAAGTCTTTAAAATAATTCTATATTCATAATATACATCTAAGACAAAATATTAAGTGACAACAATATTAAAGTTATTTTATATCTTAAGTTAGCATTAAGATTGCTGTTTCCCCACTTTTTAGTTTCAAAAGGAGGTTTGAGCTTTAATTTTTCTCTGTCACACTTTACAGACATACTAAAAGGCTTTTTTTTTTTCTTTTGGGTATGGCTTTCTATTAGAGTGTTCAATATTTTTCTTACTTTAGGACTGAGAAGTCACAGCTCTGTTCTCATCTTCCATTTTTCACACACTGGCATTCCCTTCTGCCTCACAGAAGTGAATGAAGTACATTTCACCTTTTTCTTCTTAAGGCTTCCCTGCAAACACCTCTATTCAATACCTGACGTCTGCTTTAATCCTCCACTCTTCTATTCTCAATCCCCAGCTCCCTTTTTTCTGGTTATCTTCAATAGCGGTTACTTATAACTGGCATTATGAGATCAAAAATTGTCTTGGTAACTGTGAGAAAACATTAGTTAAAACAGAAAATGCTCAAATTTCTTGTGTGGGAAATTCACTAATAGGGAGGAATTACTGTAATAAGACTGAATTCTCACCTGTCCTTTAGTCCTGGTACAAATACCTAAAAAGGTTTTAAATCTTGCTGGTACTTGCCGTTACTTTAGTCACCTAAGTTGGAAACTTTGATGCATATGTGATTCTTTCCTTTCCTCTACTCCTAAGTATAATTTGTTACTAAGCCATGTTAGTTTTCAATCTCAAATATAACCACTGCCACCATCATCATTCTGACTCTAATATATCCATGCCTGGTTTAATAACAGATTCCTCCAGGGTTCTCTGTCTTTCAAATCAATCCTGCACACTGCACTATATAAATTTCCCTAAAACAATGTATTTAACACATCACATACATGACTCCAAATCAAGTGGCAGGTTATCTATTGGCCTTCTTCACAAAAAGTAAAGAAAATAAAACCCTATCCTTTTATGCTAGCGCTACTCTCTGGATAGTCAATTCTTTTACACCAGCGCTACTCTCTAGTCTATCCTTTTACACTAGCACTACTCTCTAGTCTATCCTTTTATGCTAGTGCTACTCTGTGGCTAGTCTATTCTTTTACAGTAGCACTACTCTGTGGATAGTTTATCCTTTTACACTAGCACTACTCTGTGGATAGTTCAATGAGGTTCTTAGTTCTACATTAAGAAACATCATGAGTGCTCTCAGGCTTTGTTTCCCTACCTGCTATAAACTTCATTCTATTCTCACAATCTCAAGGCCTTCCTTTTTGTTTGACCTCATGTCTAGCTCCCACTTCCTTACTCATTGGGATTGTCACAATGGATTTCTAGTTTCTTTTGTTCTTCAAAGACCTTCACACTTCTGGCTTCTTATGCCTTGTATGCTCTTACCATAAACCTTTAGAGGGCTTGTTCCTGTGAAGTTCCTGGAATGTCCTCAGGGAGGCCCTTACTGTCTACTACCTGAAGCTGTGACCCTCCCCGCCTCTTCTCCTGACAATTACTCCTTCCACATTATTCTGCTTTATTTTCTACCTACCATATATGATTCTGTGAAATGAGCTTATATATAGTTTTATATAAGCTCTAAATGAGGTACTTTGTCTTACTCATCACTCTAATCCTTATACCTAAAAAGAATGCCTGGCACACACTAAGTGTCCAATACATGTTAGATGATGAATAACCCTGGCTATGCTCTTAATTTCCCCTACAGTGCTGTAAATTTACAGTCTACTTTTCGAGTATTAAAACAGATGGTTAAACAAGTGCCCATGATCCCCGTTCCTATGCATACTCTCCAAAACAGGCATATCATCCAACTATCTGGTCTGTGCTAGTTTTGAGAGCAGGCTCTGAACTCTATCTATTAACCTCATCCTCCAGTACTCTGACAAAACTCTGGTGATGATCTCCTGGACCCCCCTGCAACACACTGTGCTTGTTGGCATCAGCTAGTGTACAGGCAGAATAGGGTAGTGAATCCTGGCATCTACTAGGTGCAACTTCTAGCAGTGTGCTTTCAGGCAAAGCTATTTCTCTGTGCCTTCAGTTACCTTCTTTATAAAATGCTGACAGTAATAGCATAAAATTCATACAGTTACTATGAGAATTAAGTGAGTCTATATATAAAGTGTTCAGAACACTACCAGATACAAACAATAACTAACACTCAGGTAGCTCTTACTATTACTTACTTTCACTTTTGACAAGCCTCCTATCTGCACAGTGTATTCTCTTTCTTCTCAACCTGGCCAAACCATACCTAGCTTCATGACCTACCTGAAGCTTACTTTCTTCTCCAAGTTTCACCAACCTTTCTTCTCTTTAAGCTCTAATGGTATTTGGCTGTCTTTAAATGTTATTTAAACTATTTCAAACATACACATATTGCTATTGTAGAAAGATTTATAAATTACTCAAGAACAAAGATCTTATATCTAATTCCCTCTCTATCCACCAAGTGCCTAGCATTTAAACACTACAGGGCGATACATGCATACGGAATGACAAATACATCAACTTTTACAAGTTAAGTTCAGATGACAAGCTGATAGATGAATCTAATGGTGATATAATGTTGTCTGAGTAATACAATCAGCAATATTAAAAGTTCCAAAAATAACCTATATACATATTGACAGTAATTTAAAGATGTGACTGGAAAGTAACACAAAAAAAGGAAAAAAAAAATCAGTTTACTCATACTTAAAAGTATCCTTAAAAACTAAAAAATTATGTGTTTATCTTAAAAAAAATATACAAAGCAAAGGTGTGTTAAATGTGTCATAATAGGATATTCATAAAAATAAATGTCTGACTTCAGGGTTTACTTAAACATAGACTTCCTCCACAGAGCATTTTAAACCATCTGATGTATATTTTAGAAACACACACACACATATGCACACGCACACACAGGTACATGAAACAAACTGTAAATATTATATTTTAATTAGAAACAAAACTTGCAAGTTAAAAAAAAAAACCTCTGCATTCTTAAATTGACAGGTGGAAGGAGAGTATGGATTTATATATTCAAATTATCTCAAAAGCAGTCATTTATTTCTTCATAAAGGGTGTTAAGGCTACGAGAGAGGGAAGATTTTTACCCTATATGTAAATCTTATCAATTTTATCCTTTTGCTCTTTATATACTTCTGATTCTCTCTTTGCACACATTTTCCATATACCTGTTTTTCACAAGATCTTTGTTATTATGTAAGGAAAGAAGTTATATCTTATGGTGTGAGAAATGCCCCAAATTTTAAAATAAGTGCAAGAAGATAAATTTTGTTAAAGGCAATATTTTCATTCTTAAATCAATTTTATTTATAAAATTTTTTGGAATACTCACTTATATAATGCATTCCTAAATTCAGGAGTCATAAAAAGTGTCTGCAAAAGGCTATTCAAATAGCAAGTCATTGCTTGGTTTACTAGTCCCACATATCCTTTAAAGAGAAAATACAAATATACATTAATCAGCATTTACATTAAAAATAACAAAAAATAGTAAGAATTTAATTCATAGTAAAGATTTAGAGGTTAAAGTTACAATTCATTTGGAAATTATTTCAATTTGTTCAATAGCACCTAAGAAAAGATCCCTTTTCTAATATGTGCTCTAAGTAGGCTTTGTTTTGCAGAAAATGTCAGGATACCTTGTTATAGATATGTCCAGAGATACACATGGAGATTATATGACATTAAATAACATTTCAAGGGTAATATGTTTAGTAAAGTATGTGTTACTGGCATAGACATAATCTTTTTCCCCCAAATCTAAAAGTTTAAGCATATTAAACTTTTAAACATATTAAACTAGATTATAATGGAAAAGTATAAACATATTCACTTTAAATAGCATCACACACATCCAATGTAGAAAGACTACACAGAACCAGTTATCCCTGTCATTAAGTCCTATAAACCAATTTCTGTAAGAATGAATAACATACAAGATAAATTCACTACATGCAAACTCACAAAAGCTGAGACTCTAAGTAATGCGGAGTGACTTCGTCTGTTTCGACAAGCCTGTCAATGAAATTCTATAGATCAGCATGCTGTGCAAGGGTAATATGGATCCCACACCATCTGTACTTGTATGATTCCAAGAAAAGACCAAGTATGGTAGCTATCTGCTTTTCACTTTGTACTAAGGTTCAAACTTTTATTTTTTTCATCTTTATTTTAAGAACCGTGCATGCGTGGGTGGTTTATATCTTAATCTACATCATTGTATTATTTTAAAATGCTTCTATTCCAGACTACTCCCCACTTGAGTTGTTCTCATAGGATCCTATATTTAATCCGTATTAGAGCCTTTATCTCACTGTTTTGTAATGACCTGTTTGCTTATATGTCTTCCCCATCAGACTGTGAAAGCAGGGGTTGAATCTGATTTCTATCTCTCCTATTACTTAGCACAGTAGCAGATGCACATGAGGAGGCAATGTGTATGACTTACAAGTAACCCAAGTTTGTATGGTATCTAACCTGATTATTAATAATAAAAAACATTATTTCATTAGTTCATACAAACAGATCCTTTCCCACAAACAACGGCACTTTGGACAGGAGACCAGGTTGTTCTGTATCTTTTTCTGAGCTGAGGCTGCCCTGGGATTTCCCTTCTTCTCCGTCCTCCTCCTCCCAATTCCTCAACAGTTTGGGGTAGAACCAATCTACTTGGAGCCTTACAAGGTAAATGAATACTATTATCATCCTTTGTCTACATACACATCAATCATGTATCACTTGTTTGTGACCTTGTTTCCCTTTACTGGGCTTAAAAAAATGTTTCGCGGGTAGGCTTGAGAAGAGAAGAAGAGAGTAATGGCAATTAATTTTTGCCATAGCTCTTTATTTTACCACTAGCTATAAAAATCATATATAACTCTATGATCTTTTGTACTTCATTTGGCACCATATTTAAAAAGAATGAACACTGTGTCACATAAATGTACTATTTTCCAAAAGTATGAAGATTTTGGCGACACTATTAAAAGTGCTAATGAATTAACAGAAACCTTTCTCATTAGGCATTGTCTAAATCAACAAACTTCAAATGGCAGCTATTAACAAGTGGATTCTACATCTGAAATAGTTATGAATCAATATTTTTAGTATAAGTCAGTAAGCGAGAAGAATATAAGAACATATACCATTCAGTAGAGGGCACATGCAAAAGGAAATCCTAAACAGAACCAATCACTAGGAAAGGAGAAATCAAACAGGCCCAGTGAAGTAGAATCAAATAGGCCAACTCTTGAAGTAGATAAAAAGGTTGTTAAAGAAACTGGCCAAAGACAGGTATCATGGATTTAGTTTCTAATCACTTGTAAGTTCACATTAGCCTTCCATCTACTCCTTATTTCTCTCCCACCCACCATCTCCTATCAACAGTGGCTGCCAGTGGGACGTGGTAGGAAAGAGACAGGAAAGAGTATGTTGAGTACCCAAACCCATTGCTTTACTGAAAAATGTGTTTCTAGAGCCCTAAGTTAAAATCATGAGAGCACTGTCTAATAAGAAAATTTCACACATGGTGCCAAAATTTATAACAATTTCTTAAGGAAAATGCAAACTCAGTACTTTGATAAAATAATTTTATCTGATAAAATAATTTCTGAACACAACCCTTGATAAAATAATTTCTGAATATAACCCCTTTGGAAGCTTATAGAGTAACTCAGAAAGGCGGGACCTCTAGAACACTGCAGGAAAATGTACAGGTAGGGAAAGGGAGTGAAGCAGAGGTATGTGAGGAATAGCAAATGTGAACAAAGACTATGATTACATGGCAATGTATAGCAAAGACTTCTAAAAATATTTTTTAAAGTAAACTTCAACTTACTAATATAATTTCTGGGAATTTTTATCTTTAGGAAATAATCAGAGATGAAAACAAAAATGTATGTATAAGAATGTTCATAATAGTATCAGTAATATTAATAACTATAGTTTAAATATCTAAACCTATACAATGAAACTATTTTTCAGCCATTTAAAGCCCCATATTAAAATACTATTTAATAACATTAAAAATTACTCCTCATATAGTATTAAGTGAAAAACATTGATTAAAAATCTACTCATGATTCTCCCTTTTCTGAAAAGTACACATATAGGCCGGGCGCGGTGGCTCAAGCCTGTAATCCCAGCACTTTGGGAGGCCGAGACGGGCGGATCATGAGGTCAGGAGATCGAGACCATCCTGGCTAACACAGTGAAACCCCGTCTCTACTAAAATACAAAAAAAAATTAGCCGGGCGAGGTGGCGGGCGCCTGTACTCCCAGCTACTTGGGAGGCTGAGGCAGGAGAATGGCGTGAACCCGGGAGGCGGGGCTTGCAGTGAGCTGACATCCGGCCATTGCACTCCAGCCTGGGCGACAGAGCGAGACTCCGTCTCAAAAAAAAAAAAAAAAAAAAAAAAGAAAAGTACACATATAGAGGAAAGATAAGATAAAAATATGCAAAATTGCTAGAAGTGATGCTAGTAACACTGTAAATTATCTTCACTTTTTTATTTTATAGTAAGACAATGACATGTATTATATTTGCATAATCAAAGAAAGAGCATTTTTAAAAAGCATGTCTTAGTCTCAAGGAATTCACAGGCCTCAGAGAGCCACAGGAAGTTGAAGTTAGTACACAGCACAAAGTAGAAGTTCTGTAAATACTTGATGCAAAAATGACTGAATCAATTGTCAGAAGACAAGGCAAATATCGCAAGAATCTTGATTTGTTAAATCTGGAACTCTCTCACAGTGTTTCAGTTATCTCAGAATAATCTAGGGTGCTTATTTAAAACAAAATGCAATTTCTTCCAGGCTACTACAGAGCAGCTGTATTAGCATTTTGGGAAGTAATGCCTTGGAACCTACATTTTTTCTTTTTTATTTTTTTGAGACGGAGTCTTGCTCTGTTGCCCAGGCTGGAGTGCAGTGGCACAATTTCAGATCACTGCAACCACCTCGTGGGTTCAAATGATTCTCCTGCCCCAGCCTCCCGCTGCTACCATGGCCAGCTAATTTTTGTATTTTTAGTAGACATAGGGTTTTACCATGTTAGCCAGGCTGGTCTCAAACCCCAACCTCAGGTGATCTGCCCGCCTCGGCCTCCCAAAATGCTGGGATTACAACAGTGAGCCACTGCGCCCGGCTGGAATCTGCGTTTTTAACAAGTATCCCCAAAATTAATTTTTAAAGAAATTAAAATCTGAGAATCACTACTCTACATAGTGTAATGGGAAACAGTTTTATTATCTCCTATTATCTGAAATCAAAGATAGTTTTGTATTCTTTTTTATTGCGGTTGTTTGCTACAAAAAGTTCTACTGATAGAAAGGATCCTAACTACCAAACATAATCAGGTTTTACTATTATTTCCAGAACAAATAAACCATTAAAGCTGCACAATAACTAGATATGAGGAAATTATTCTAAATTCTAATTACAAAATATAGTAAATGAAAGATTACAGATGACATTAGAACAAAATCTGGAGTTGGGCACCATGGCTTTTACCTGTAATACTAGCTACTTGGGAGGTTGAGGCAGGAAGATCACTTCGAGACTAGCCTGGGCAACATAGTGAGACCTCGTCTCTACAAAAATTTAAAAGCCAGGCATTGTGGTGCACACCTGCATTCCCAGCTTTGGGACGCTGACGCAGAAAGATTACTTCAAGACTAGCCTGAGCAACACAGTGAGACCTCATCTCTACAAAAATTTAAAAGACAGGCATTGTGGTGCACACCTGTAGTACTAAGCTACTTGGGAGGCTGGGGTAGGAGGATCATTTGAGCCTAGGAGTTCAAGGCTGCAGTGAGCTATGATCTTACCACTGCACTCTAGCCTGGGTGACAAAACAAGACCCTATCTCTATAACATAATAAAATTAAAAATAAGAAATCTGCAATGTAACACTATAGTGTTCTTTTTACACTGATATTTGTAACGTAATATTTAAAATCACCTGTGTTTTGAAGTTCTAAGAGTTAAGTTTCTGAAGCCACACTTAGCATGAAACACCATTAATGAGATACGCAATCAAAGGCTTCTCTGAACCCCAGTTTCCATTTCCTTCAACATAAAACATACTATCTATTATTTTATGCATACTATCTATTGCAAAGATTTGTTTTAAGATGAAATAATATGTAAATTTATCAAGATTTATTCATTAAGCGATTACACAATCTTATATGTAAATAAACCTTTGCATAAAAAAGCCATTTTACTTGCTCAATAAAGTGAAAAAATTGAAAAATGTAGGCTTAATCATATTCAGAAAAAAACAGAAATTTCAAAACGATATGATTCATTTCAAGCACAATTAAACTAAAAGATAACACAACAGAACCATAAAATAAGCATGGCCCATGTGCTTCAAAATGGAAGTACTGTTAAAAGTAGACAACACAGACTTTCCTTTCTGGAGGAAGTCTACTTTAAAAATTTAAGAGTATAGTCAAAATAGAAAATTATTAAAAAGAAGTCTTGAACTTTTTTTCTTTTTTCTTTTTTATTTGAGACAGGGTCTCAATCAATCACCCAAGTTGAGTACAGTGGCATCATCATGGCTCACTGCAACCTAGACCTCCCGGGCTCAAGCAATCCTCCCACCTAAGCCTCCTGAGGAGCTGGGACTACAAGCAACAGCGACCACGCCCCACTAATTTTTTTATTTTGATTTTTGTACAGATGGTGTCTGGCTAGGTTGCCGAGGCTGGTTTCCAACTCCCGGGCTCAAGCAATCCTCCTGCCTTGGCCTCCCAAAGTGCTGGGATTATAGGTGTGAGCCACTGTGCCCAGTACACTTATAATCCCAGTTACTTAGTGGACTGAGGTGGGAGGATTGATTGAGTCCAGGAGTTCAAGACTGCAGTGAGCCATTATCATGCTTCTGTGCTCCAGGCTGGGCAACAGAGCAAGACTCTGTCTCAAAAAAAAAAAAAAGAAAAAAGAAAAAAAAAGAAAAGTCTTCCTTCAAAACATAATATTCGATAATGTTTATGTTATTATTAAATAGTTGCAGCAGCAATATAGTAGAAACAACAATGGGTTGAAGGAAAAGTAAACCACGTACTTTTCCTAACTTTGTGGCTGCTAGCTAGTACTCCTGCTCTGGTCTCAGTTTTCTTATCCATAAAGTAAGAGGATTAGGCTTGAAATTGCTAAGATTACTTTGGAGCTAATGCCCTATGATTTTATGAAAACACAACAACAAATCTTACCAGTTTCTGATTTATTCAAAATAGATGAGTAGGAGTAGCTTTGGCTGACATAATCACTGGTAGAACCCACAGAACCTTCTCTTGGAAGCGGACCTATAAACCTGTCATGAACACTGTCTTCCCCAGCACTGGAATCCTCCTAAAATGCAACATATTCAAATAGTTAGTAAATAGCAAATCTTGCTGAAACAACAGCACTCACCATTTCCTGTAGGAAGGTTTGAATGATGCCTGATACAAAACACTTTGGAAAGTTGCTCATGTCCCCTTCCAAAGTGTTACTTTCTAAATTTTCTTTCAAATTTTCTGTTTACATGAGAGAAGATTTTTGGTACTAATAAGTCAAAAGTACCATTGTACTCCCTGATGACAGTCTATCAGTCATTTTTATATCATCCTTGCCAGGTAGGCCTAGCACACAGGGGACACACAATTATTGTTGGATGAGATGGATAGCTTCCTACTGTCTCCAACAAGAAACTTCATTTTAATAAGGAAGATGCTGAAAAGGATTAAGGGACATAAAAACGGCACAAGCAATTGGGACAGAATTGAAGAATTTTTATGCATTTAAAAACATGAATCCCTGTATTGTGAATCCAGAGTTCCCTAATTTAATAGTTATTTTAGATTTCAATGTCACTTGGACTAATCAAAATCTTCTCATGATGTCATAAAAATAAATGATGCAATTAATGAAGATCAGAGAGCATGTTCTGTTACTGCTTCAGTACAGATGGACTGTGTTTAATTACTGTCTAGTGTCCAGACAGGCATTGTTATTCACAATAAACTTCTAAATGAAAAGCATCAAACAGAACAATCTTTCCTGAGCAAAGTGTCATTAAACAGAAGGATTCTGAAAAAGTCCATAAAGCCTTAGATTTCTCAGCCTGTAAAAGAGTGAGGTAAATCAGACCAGGTTTTCTTAATCTTTTTTGGCATTTTCATTTTTTAAATTTTTATTTTTTTCAACTTTTAAGTTCAGGTGTACCTGCGCAGGATGTGCAGGTTTGTTACACAGGTAATGTGTGCCATGGTGGTTTGCTGCACAGATCATGCCATCACCTAGGTATTAAGTCCGGTATCCCTTAGCTATTCTTCCTGATGCTCTCCCTCCCTCCCCAGTGTGTGTTGTTCCCTCCCTGTGTCCATGTGTTCTCATCATTCAGCTCCCACTTACAAGTGAGAACATGTAGTGTGTGGTTTTCTGTTCCTGTGTTAGTTTCCTGAGAATAATGATTTCCAACTCCATCCATCTACCTGCAAAGGACATGATCTCGTTAGTTGTTATGGCTGCACAGTATTCTGTGGTGTAAATGTACCACATTTTTTTTATCCAGTCTATCATTGATGGGCATTTAGGTTGATTCCATGTCTTTACTATTGTGAATAGTGCGGCAGTGAACATATGCGTGCATGTATCTTTACAACAGAATGATTTCTACTCCTTTGCCTATATACCCAGTAATGGGATTGCAGGGTCAAAGGGTATTTCTGCCTCTAGGTCTTTGAGGAATGACCACATTATCTTCCACAATGATTGAACTAATTTACTCTCCCACCAATAGTTTAAAAGCATTCCTTTTTCTCCACAACCTTGCCAGCATCTTTTGTTTTTTGACTTTTTAATAACTGCCATTCTGACAGGTGTGGGATGGTATCTCACTGTGGTTTTGATTTGCATTTCTCTAATGATCAGTAATGTTAAGCTTTTTTTCATCTTTGTTGGCTGCATGTGTATCTTCTTTTGAGAAATGTCTGTTCATGCCCTTTGCCTACTTCTTAATGGGTCTGTTTTTTTCGTGTAAATTTATTTAAGCTCCTCGTAGATTCTGGATATTAGACCTTTGTCAGATGGATAGATTGTAAAAATTTTCTCCCATTCTGTAGGCTGTCTGGTCATTCTGAGGATAGTTTCTTTTGCTGTGTGGAAGCCCTTTTGTTTAATTAGATCCATTTGTCAATTTTCGCTTTTGGTGCAATTGCTTTTGGGGTTTTCATCATGAAATATGTGCCCATACCTGTGTCCTAAATACTATTGCCTAGATTTTCTTCTAGGGTTGTGTATAGTTTTGGGTTTTACATTCAAGTCTTTAATCTGTCTTAATTTTTGTTTATGGTGTAAGGAAGGGGTCCAGTTTCAATTTTCTGCATACGGTAGCCAGTTCTTCCAGCACCATTTATTAAATAGAGAATCCTTTCCTCATTGCTTTTGTCTGGTTTGTTGAAGATCAGACAGTTGTAGATGCGTGGGCTTATTTCTGAGTTCTCTATTCTGTTCCACTGGTCTATGTGTCTGTTCTTTCACCAGCAGTATGATGTTTTGGTTACGGTAGATTTGCAGTATAGTTTGAAGTTGGGTAGCATGATGCCTTCAGCTTTGTTCTTTTTGTTTAGGATTGTGTTGGCTATTTAGGCTCTTTTTTGGTTCCATATGAATCTTAAAATAGATTTTTCTAATTATGTGAAGAATGTCAATGGTAGTTTAATGGGAATAGCACTGAATCTATAAATTACTTTGCGTAGTATGGCCATTAACAAGATATTGATTCTTCTTATCCATAAGCATGGAATGTTTTTCCATTTGTTTATGTCTTCTCTGATTTATTTGAGCAGTGGTTTATAGTTCTCCTTGAAGGTGTCCTTCACTTTCCTTGTTAGCTGTATTCCTAGGTATTTTCTTTCTGTAGCAATTGTGAATGGGAGTTCATTAGTGATTTGGCTCTCTGCTTGCCTGTTGTTGGTATACAGGAACGCTAGCAATTTCTGCCACTGAATTTGTATCCTGAGACTTTGCTGAAGTTGCTTACCAGCTTAAGCTGATTTTATGAAAATACATCATAAGACAATGGGGTTTGCTAGATATAGGATCATGTCATCTGCAAACAAAGATAATAATCTGACTTCTTCTCTTCCTATGTGAATATCTTTTATTTCTTTTCTTGCCTGATTGCCTGGGTCAGAACTTCCAATACTATGTTAAATAGGAGTAGTAAAAGAGGGCATCCTCGTCTTGTGCCAGTTTTCAAGGGGAATGCTTCCAGCTTTTGCCCATTCAGGATTATATTGGCTGTGGGTCTGTCATATTTATTACTGCCTCATTTTCAGAATTTGTAATTGGTCTATTTAGAGACTCAATTTCTTCCTTGTTCTGTCTTGGGAGGGTATATGTGTCCAGGAATTTATCCATATTTTCTACTTTATGTGCATAGAAATGTTTATAGTATTCTCTGATGGTTGGTTGTGTTTCTGTGGGGGTCAGTGTTGATATCCCCCTTATCATTTCTGATTGCGTTTATTTGATTATTCTCTCTTTTCTTATTAGTCTAGCTAGCAGTTTATCTATTTTGTTAATTTTTTCAAAAAACCAACTCCTGGATTTGTTGATTTTTGAAAGGTTTTTTGTGTCTATCTATCTCCTTCACTTCTGCGCTGATTTTGGTTATTTCTTGTCTTCTGCTAGCTTTGGGGTTTGTTTGCTCTCGGTTCTCTAGTTCTTTTAGTTGTAGTGTTAGGTTGTTAACTTGACATCTTCCTAGCTTTTTGATGTGGGTGTTTAGTGCTATAAATTTCTTTCTTAACCCTGCTTTAGCTGCATCCCAGAAATTCTGGTATGTTGTCTCTTGGTTCTCATTAGTTTCAAAGAACTTCTTGATTTCTGCCTTAATGTCATTATTTACTCAAGAGTCATTCAGGAGCAGGTTGTCCAATTTGTAGTCATGTGATTTTGAGTGAATTTCTTAATCTTGAGTTCTAGTTTGATTGTGCTGTGGTCTGAGAGACAGTCTGTTGTGATTTCAGTTCTTTTGCAATTGCTGAGGAGTGTTTTACTTCTGATTATGTGACCAGTTTCAGAGTAACTGCCGTGTGGTGATGAGAAGAATGTATATTCTGTTGTTTTAGGGTGGAGAGTTCTGTAGATATCTATCAGGTCCACTTGATCCAGAGCTGAGTTTAGGTACTGAATATCTTTGTTAATTTTCTGTTTCAATGATCTGTCTAATACTGTCAGTGGGGTGTTAAAGTCTCCCACTGTTATTGTGTGGCAGTGTTAAGTCTCTTTGTTGGTCTCTAAGAACTTGCTTTATGAAGCTGGATGCTCCTGTATTGGGTGCATACATATTTAGGATAGTTAGCTCTTCCTGTTGGATTGAACTCTCTACTATTATGTAATGCCCTTCTTCGTCTTTTTTGATCTTTGTTGGTGTAAACCCTGTTTTGTCAAAAACTAGGATTGCAACTCCTGCTTTTTTCTGTTTTCCATTCGCTTGGTAAATTTTCCTCCATCCCTTTATTTTGAGCCTGTGTGTCTTTGCACATGAGATAGGTCTCTTGAGGACAGCATACTGATGAGTCTTGACTCTTTATTCAGCTTGCCATTCTGTGCCTTTTAATTCAGGCATTTAGACCATTTACATTTAAGGTTAGTAATGTTATGTACAAATTTGATCCTGTCATCATGATGTTAGCTGGTTATTTTCCCAGCTTGTTTATGTGGTTGCTTAATAGTGTCACTGGTCTGTGTACTTCATTTTTGTAGTGGCTGGTAATGGTTTTTCCTTCCCATATTTAGTGCTTTCTTTAGGAGCTCTTGCAAGGCAGGCCTGATGGTGATGAATTCTCTCAGCACTTGCTTGTCTGAAAAGGATCTTATTTCTCCTTTGCTCATGAAGCTTAGTTTGGCCAGATATGAAATTCTGGGTTGGAAATTCCTTTCTTTACGAATACTGAATATTGGTCCCTAATCTCTTCTGGCTTGTAGGGTTTCCACTGAGAGGTCTACTGTTTGTCTGTTTGTAGGTGACCTGGCCTTTCTCTCTGGTTACCCTTAACATTTTTTATTTCACTTTGACCTTGGAGAGTCTGATGATTATTGTCTTGGGGTTAATCTTCTCATGGCATATCTTACTGGGGTTCTCTGCATTTCCTGAATGTGAATGTTGGCCTGTCTTGCTAGATTGGGGAAGTTCTCCTGGATGATATCCTGAAGTATATTTTCCAACTTTGTTCCATTCTTCCTGTCTCCTTCAGGTACTCCAATCAGCTGTACGTTTGGTCTCTTTACATAATCCCATATTTCTTGGAGGTTTTGTCCATTCCTTTTCATTCTTTTTTCTCTATTCTCGTCTGCCTGTCTTATTTCAGAAAGACAGTCTTCAAGCTCTGAGATTCTTTTCTCTACTTGGTCTATTCTGCTATTGATACTTGTGATTGCACTGTGAAGTTCTTCTAGTGTGTTTTTCAGCTTCATCAGGTTGGTAATATTCCTCTCTAAACTGGCTCTTCTGGCTGTCAGCTCCTGTATTATCACAATTCTTAGCTTCTTTGCATTGGGTTACAACATGCTTCTTTAGCTCAGCAAAGTTCGTTATTACCCACCTTCTAAAACCTACTTCTGTCAATTCAGCCATCTCAGCCTCAGCAGTTCTGTGCCCTTGCTGGAGAGGCACTGAGGTCATGTGGAGAAGAGGCATTCCAGTTTTTTGAGTTTTCGACATTTTTGTGTTGACTCTCTCTCATCTTTGTGGGCTTATCCACCTTTGATCTTTGAGGATGCTGACCTTTGAATAGGGATTGTGTGGGGTCTTTTCTGTTGATATTATTGTTATTGTTTTCTGCTTGTTTGTTTTACTTTTAACCGTCAGGCCACTCTTCCGCAGGGCTGCTGCAGTTTGCTGGGAGTCCACTCCAGGCCGTAGTTGCCTCAGTTTTTCCCATACCTGGAGGTATCACCAGTGAAGGCTGTGAAAC
This sequence comes from Theropithecus gelada, assembly GCF_003255815.1. NCBI lineage: Eukaryota > Metazoa > Chordata > Mammalia > Primates > Cercopithecidae > Theropithecus > Theropithecus gelada. Next base: position 53,608,877 of record NC_037682.1, read on the forward strand.
AGCAAAGATGGCCATCTACTCCTTCCTCTGGAAACTCTGTCACAGGGGGTCCTGACCTGTTGCTGGCCTGAATGTGCCTGTAGGAAGTTGCTGGAAACCCCCGTTGGGAGGTCTCACGCAGTCAGGAGGAACAGGATCAGGGACATGCTTAAAGCAGTCTGGCTGCCTTCTGGTAGAGAAGGTGTGCTGCATTGTGTGGGGACCCTTCCTCATTTGAACTGTTTGGACTCTCCAAAGCTGGCAGGCTGGATGGCTGAGTCAACCAAACCACAGAGACAGTGGCCTCCCCTCTCCCCTACCCAGAGCTCCATCCCAGGGAGAGATTAGAGCTCTGTCTGTATAACCCTGGCTAGAGTGACTGAAGTCCCTGCAAGGAGCTCCTAGCCAGTGAGGGTGAATGGATCAGGGTCCAGCTTAAAGAGGCAGTTTGGCCACGATCTGGCAAAGCAGCTGTGCTGCACTGGGGGGAATCCTTCCTGGTCCAGACCATTTGAATCCTCCAAAGCCAGCAGCTGGAATGACTGAGTCAATGGAACCACAGAGATGGTGGCCACCCCTCCCACCGGGAACTCCATCCCATCTTGGGCAGACTCCAGCCTGTTGCTGTTGAATTCCAAGCCAGTGAGTCTTAGCTTGTGAGGTGCTGTGGAAGTGGGGCCCACAGAACAATGCTGCTTGGATCCCTGGATTCAGCCCCCTTCCTAGGGGTATATATATGGATGGACTTCCCACCTTGTTGGGGATCCTGGGGTCAGAGTGTGTAAAACTCTTGGGTCTTTATGTGTGCCCAAGTGGCTGCTCTACCAAGATTCCACACAGCTCTGTGTATAGGACCCAAGACCCTGGTGGTGTGGGCTCCTGAGGGGATCTCTTGATCTCAGGGTTGCAAAGATCCATGGAAGTAGCGTGGTTTCCCGGGCAGAGTCATACAATCATTCACAACTTCCCTTGGCTGGGAGTGGGGATTCCTTTGGCTTTGTGCCTCTCCTGGGTGGGCCATCGCCCCACCCTGCTTTTCTTCATTTTCTTTGAGTCCAGTTGTTTGCCTAATCAGTTACAATGCGAGAACCTGGATATTTCAGTTGAATGTGCTGTATTCACTCGCCCCTTTCATTCCTCTCCATAAGGGCTGTGGACCGCAGCTGTTTCTAATCAGCCATCTCGATCCCTCCCTCTTACTCTTTTTTAACTCATGTCCTCTACAATGGACTGAGAGAAAAAAAAAAAAATCTCTGGTGGAATAGCCCTCAAATTGGGAGTTACTGCATTAGATATCTCTAAGGCAATTGGGCTGAACAGGAAAGTCTACTGAAATGTGAATTGGGATAAATATTAAAAGAATAGAAATGAAACATGTAATGTATACACCAATCATTCCAAAAAAGGTGGCAGGTTAGGGGAGGAAGTGAGAATGGAAATGACCTTCTCATAGATACTGAAAAACCAGACGAAAACCACCGAAGATTTACAGCAACCAAGCAAATGCTTAAACAAAGGAAGGGTCACTACTGAAACACAGGAGATCCTTGTGGCACTTTGACTTATCCTAGACCCACCCCCATCCCTGGTGTGCCAGTGGTCTTGAAGATAGCAGTATATGTTAAATCCAACGTGGCAACAGACTACGGTCTATATACAGTCTGTATACACAAATAATGTTGCTATGGATGTCCAGTGTAACTATGTTATTCTACACACTTATAACAAACCAATAGAAAATTAAAAAATATTAATATATTACACAAATTACAAAACACATCTTATTTCCTTCAGGAAACTGCATCCTCAAGTAGTAGGTGACAGTGCATAAAAATTATAAATACAGGGTTTTCTAAGTAGCTTACCAGCAGTATTTGAGGTTGTTCACCATCTTTATCTGTCAAATGCAGAAAGTTCTTCTTTCCTGGCTCAAAATTAGCGTCAAGAAGTGACTTGTCACTGGTATGATCCAGTGGTGCCTATGGACATAAAACATAATATTTCAGATTATGAGAAACATAAAATAAGTAATCTATAAATGGACACATATCTACATTTAAATAGTATTTGTTTAGCAATGATCTGGTAAAATTCTGTTCATGTAGGCTTGGAATTAACTCATTTATTCATTAACTGGGACAGCTAAGCCCAGTAACAATGCATACACTGATAGGTATCCCAGAGACTCACATTCCCCAACATCTAAAAAACTAAAAAGAGAAAAGGTGAAAGTTAAGAGTGTTAAGTACTACATACACATAAAAAGAATCTATAAACATTTCTCTCCATGTTCTATACAATATATGCAATATGATATTTAATGGAGTTTCATGAAAATTGACCAAAGATAATTTTACATAACTAAAAACCAAAATGTTTTGATATATAAATATGATGAAAAATACCAGATAAGCAACATACTAAGCAACCCAACCAAAATAATTATGTAACATAATTATGTAATGTAACAAAAATATAACTAATGTAGTATATATTATAGCCTTTAGAAAGACTCCTTAAGGAAAAGCCTCTCCTAGTAAATGATACCTATTTCAAATGTACCGCTAGGATTCAGAGGACCCAGGGGGTATGGAAGTGATTGTGATCAGACCTTTGAAAATTAAACATCTAAGATTCAAGTCTTCACCTAACTTATATGGTAGGGCAATTTCAACTCTAGCTGTCATTCTAATATACTCTAGTTGGTGGATGAGAGAGGAAACTCTCTATGCCCCAAGCCCTATTCACTCACTCCAGACCACTATAGAGAAAAATGAGGGAGCAGAGGTAAATATCTTTAAAACTATTTTGTTGCATTAAGAAATGTTTTTAATGTTTCAAAGACATGGGCAGAGTCTCCTTATACTCATTTTATGAAAATGTCTTTATGTCTTAGGAAATTAACACTACTTAACATTGTATAAAAGTGCAGGTACTGAGGACAAAAAAAATTAACCGTAAGAGATTCCACTACTTACTATCTGTGTAACTTTGGAAAGTTATTTCACTTCCCCATGACTCAGTTTCTTCACCTATGAGGGTGTAGTAGCACCTACCTCATTGAGTAGTTAATAATATAAGGATTAAAAAAGATTACATTTGTACAGAGCTTAGAATACTATAAACACAGTGCAAAAGACGTGTTAAGTAAATAAAATAGCGAATATATGTTCTACCTATTAATTTTGGCTAACATCTATCAATCCACAAGAAAAACAGGACACAGAAAACCGGAAGCTGAAAGAAGCCACATGGAAAGAAGAAAGGGATTGCTGGGTTCCTTCAAGTCACTGGTGGGACATGATCAGATGATATAGCTGAAATACACAGGGGTTTTACCTCAGTAAGTGTCTGTATACAAGGTGGTGGGTAGCTAAATGGGCTTAGTTTTCTGAGGGTATCCATTCAGCACTATGCAGTAAGCAGGAGAAAGTAGTCATATTCATAGAAATGTACAGGAGGCAAATAAAAATACAGAAATAGAGCTCTTGAGTACAGTCATAGCTAAAGAAAGAGTAACAGGTAATCCTGACATACAGCTATTTAAAGCTATTGTGGAAGATAATTTAACAAATGCTTTTTGAATGCCCAGAAGGAATGTTTATGGAGGATACGAAATTTACACGAGGTTCCTGTCATGAAAATGCTTACATTGGAAATGGAAAGACATAAATGAATAATACCTATAACAAAAAGGAACTATGATAAGTGGCTCAGCCAAAGGGGATAGGAGGTCAAAGAGAAAACAATTACATTTAAAGCAGCATGAGGAAACATCGAGTAAAGCTTTTTAAGGGTAAAAGATGAATAGGACCTGGGAAGACACCTAGGACAGTACAGAACTATCCTTTAAACTGAAAAAGGACAACACTAGAAATTATGTGGTGATGTACCAGAAACTATTCAAAGTCTCAGATTAAATATTGTTTATCTTTCTATGTCTTGTCTGACTACCAATTTTACTGGTTAATTTCAGTTTAAAACATTAGTTCTATATTTTAAAAAAACAAATATATTATGGAATAAAAAGTATAATATGATTTTAAGGGCAAATCAGGCAACATCAAACATCTCTGATTCTCCTGTGGAACCAACTTAAAATTTGTACTCCAAATACCATAGGGATACACATTCAACTTCATTGACTGTTAGAGGTATTTTCCTGGAAAACTTAAGACAGAAAAATATGGAAATCTATGTTAAGAAAATAAATCAATGCAGTATCTGGGATTTCAGAGTATAAAGCAAAGCCTTACAGAGCCAATAGTAGCTTGTCTGAGATTTTTAATCAGTGGGCAATGAACAGTGATAGACGGTTACTGAACTAGAAGGTGATGTAAGTGCTACAATTTTGGATGATAGAAAATAATTCTAACTATTATGTAGGGCGGATGGAGAGAAAGGAAACAAGAAAGACTATCTAGAATATTATTCTAATAATGCAGATGAGATCCAACTCAGTGGTCTCCTTCCTTAACCACAATCCCAGGCAAAAATGATCAGTGCCTCTGCTATGTTCTGAAGATATATGTCTCCCCAAAATTCATATGCTGAAACCTAACCCCCAATGCAATGATATTAAGTGGTGGGGCCTTAGGAGCTGATTAGGTCTTAAGGGTGGAGCCCTCATGAATAGGATCAGTGCCCTTATAAAAATGGCCCAAGGAGAGATGTCTATCAAGGACTCCTAGAAATTTTTTTAGTAATTGCAATTGTTTATTTTGATAGTAAACATTAATACAAAATTAGGTCAAATGATGACCTAAGTACATGTCTCCCAATAATCCTCCCCGAAAGTCCATAAAATGTCAAAAAAAAAAAAAAAAAAAAGCATGCTTAGCAAATCAAAAATTTTGAGAAATTAAAAAACAGAAAACAGATAGGATCAGATCTATGGAAAAATAAAACTAAAGGGAACCATAGCCCCAACATCCTATAAGAGAAGACTACTGTGGGGATAAAGGTAGTAAGGAACTTCAGACTAAGGTCAAGACGTAGAGGCCAGGAAACAGTTAAAAGTGAGCAAGTGGGAAAAGGCATTCTGATCGGTTTGGTATCTCCTCTCTTTTTCTCCTTGGACTATGCAGCAGACAGCAGTGCCTATTTCCTGTCAGGGTAAAGAGTGGGCACTGTGACCAGAGAGGCAGTGCAGTGCTGTCTAACTAGGTACTGATCAACTCCTAACCCTAAAGAGTCAGAAACCAGTCAACCCCAGAACAAATTATAAACACATCACATCTAGCAGCATGTCCCACCCTTTTTCCACAACCACCAAGAACTGAATATGGTAAGTTCAATCAGCATCCACAGAGAGGTATATCAAATCAAATATAAAAATGAGCAGAAAGTAAGAATCACTAAATATTTAAAGAAATGCTACACCATGAAAGAGAGAAACTAAAAATACAATGGATAAAGGATAAACACTTAAAGAAACAGTTAATAGAACAGAATACTAAAATTAGAAAGTATACTCTCAAAGAGATCTGAGAAGGCTGTAGTCGTTAACAATGTTTTTAAGCTTGAGAGTCAAAAGTCAAAAGTTATACATGTCCATACAAAGAAAAATAAACATATAAAAAAAGTTGCCCCAGAAATACACATAGACACACAAATAAAAAGAAATAAAAGTCAGCAAGAGATAATCTTGGTTAATGTTGGAATGTATGAGGCATATACGATTCCATTTTTCTTACTATGAATATTTTTTCTTCTTTTCCAAAAATCAGATCATAAAATATGATTTTACAATCTTTTACCATGGAAAAACATACGATGATCATCATTCTGCTCAGCAAATACAGACAATATTACTGAATATTTAGTTGAGACAATATTATGAGAGTCACCTTTCATGAATGAAAAAACTGACGAAATGACATTGTGTAAACTTTAGGACAAGCAAATGTTAAATCCAGAATGGAGGCAAAGGAAGACGAAGGATCCAATTACTGAGCTGCACATAGGCTCTTACTGTAGTTGTTATACTTTTGTTTATGATTTAAAAAGAGTTCCAGGATTTAACATTATCATTAGTAGCAACAACAATGGCTATAATAACATTTTTAGAAGCTTAAGTCTAGGATTTTACCATATCAGCAGTATTGATTCCATTTCCCCACACCAAATCAAAGGTTCCATTTATGTAGCCTACTTTGTTGGCCACATCTTCAAAGAGCTTTCTGACTGGAGTAGATGCTGGTAAATTTAAAGTGATCCGTTCATTCACTGTCTTTGAATTAGTAGTATCTTGTATTATACATAAGACTCTAGGTTCTTCAGCAGCATTTTCTATCTGAAATTTTAAGAAAAATAGGACTTTATATATTATCTTCAAGGCAAAACAAAAGTATAATTAGCCATAAAATTTTATGATTAAATGTAAAAGACCTCACAAAATATTAAGTATTTTCTCTGTGCTATTTTCTCTGTTTTATTGTAGCCTGAAACACATTCTAATGGATATGTCATACATATAAGCACCATGTAAGTTTGTTTTGGAAACATCGGGGCATATTTCAGAATCAACAATCATTCTTGGAGACATTTGCTTTCACCTTTAAGACTGTAAATCCATGGTCAATAAGCCATGAAGATAGTAATATTTAAGCAATTTTAAGTTAAAAATTATAAAATCTGATCCTTAAAAATGTGTCATTACCATGCTAGCCACAGTCAAATCAAGTATTTCTGGGTCCCCCAAGAAAACAATGGGAATTGTGCAAAAATGCAGTAAGGATTGTCTAAAGATTACAAAATCTGTAACTAAGGGATACAGGCTACCACATCTCCTGATCTTTATGCTGCTGTACCCGTAAGTCCAGATGTCTAAAAAGCTCCATTTATTAATGTGTTGGGAGCTGACAAGCTTATCCAAACAGATGAGCCAGGAGGAGCGGGAGGGAAAAACAAGGAAACAGTTTCAATTACCAATACAGAAAGGAATTAGGGTCACGAATTCTCCTTCCTGCTTAAACTTTCTCAAATAAGCTATGCCCTCTCTCAAGCTGTTAAGGGACAGCACTTTTCCACTTTCCACAGGGTAAAACACTACATCAAAGATACTTTATTGGAAGAAATTCCTTTCCCTCCTTCTATAATGGCTATCTCAATGAATGGCACCATCATCTGCCTAGCTGCTGAAACCAAACAGCTGAACAGAGCATCTTCCTCGTCCTTCCCTCTTTACCTCACATAGTCTCCAAATCCTGTCAATTCTACCTTTTGAATATCTCTTGAACTACCTCCTTCACTTTATTCCTGCCTGCAGCAATAAGAATATCCTACAACAAAATTATGGAACAGCTTCCTAAGAAGTTTAACTTCTTCCAATCTTATATTACTTTAACCCAGAATAGTATTTCTGATACACAAATCTGATTATGTAAATCTCTTGCTTTCCCTGAAAGTCAGGTGTGGCATTAAACTGGGAGATGACTCACCATCTCCATAATGGGCTATTCAGAAATATGATCTTTACAAACTGGTGGTTTACACAAAAATTTATTTCTTCCTTAGTTTCTACAACACTATCAACCCCAACCTTTTGTTGCTTCTATATTATCCATTTTTAAATAAGAAAAATTATAACTAGCTAGTACTGAAGATGGGATAGCCACAAAGTTTTTTGTTTGTTGAAATAACACAATTATCATCTGTTTCTGTGACACACACTTTTGGGTTTGCAAGAGATCATTTAAAGTTATTCCAATTAGTTTAGAACAAAAGTAAGTTGATATAAAAGTATAATATTTAAAATAAATTGTGTAGCACTACAATTCAGACACACCAAATATTTAATTACCAGTAACTTAGTTAAAAAATAAAAAGAAAATACATTTCTGTAAAATAAAAGAAACAAAAGAACATTATCAATATACATTTCAAAAGATAAAAAAAAGCCTTCACCTGTACATTTTAGATGTTATATTAACACATTTAATAGATCATTTTACACATTTTAACTCTAAACTAAAAAACATAGATCTTTTTAAAAATGCTGGTTTATGATGAAAGAGTAAATAACTCAAAATAAATTTCAACTATAAAAGGTACACTTTTATAGATTCAATAGTATACTTCAGGGATAGCTCAGGTCTGAATGATTCAGTGTTCCTGGTATAAAATACTGTAGTAGCAAGATTTTAAAGCCTCAAATAGGCTGGAGTTGATGGTCAAAGGAAGACAACTCTAAGAATTTAGAAATCAAAAGTGCTGTGATAGTAATCATACATAAGAATGGTGATGTGGCAACATCATATGGCCAGACACTAGCAGTTCCTGGTTCTTTCCCTAAATATGTGAATGTAGGGTCCAAGCACTCCAGATGCCTCTCCTTCCATGTGGGAAAATTATCCCTCAATGGAATCCTATCTGAAGACTAAATGTATTATACATATAAAAACAAAATTCAATCTCATGTGTGGCTTACATTCTTTTTAGTAATAGCCCTTCTTTTCCGTACATATACATAATTTTGCTTTTTAAAAAATAGTAAGAGTATAAAGGAAAAAATGGAAATAATCTGCAACTCTATAACCCACAGATAACTATTAGCATGCTGGCATATATCCTTCCAAGTGTCTTATCTGCAAACACACACATGCACACACACACACACATACACACACACACACAGAGAGAGAGGCTATGCATGCATGCTACATAATCACAAACACTGGATTAGAATACACATGCTGTTTTCTAACATCTTTCTTATATCATGCAATCTTTCCCTGTAAAGCTTTTCCTAACTCATCATTTTAACAACTAAGTAGTATTTGTTAGTACATGGATTAATAATAATTTACTTAATAAATTCTATTTTATTGACTCAGACTTTATTATACTTTTACAAATAATTCTGTGATGAACACCTACATAAAACTTCATACACTTTGTTTCCTTAAACTCCTTATACATAGAATTTCTCAGCAAGTTACATTTTCCTCTTGAATTCTGTTGTAGGATGATTTAAACAGATAAAAAGCTCTGCTCTTCTTTAAAGCTCTAAGCTAGCCACTGCTAAATTCTACTTTACACTCAACTTTCTGGGCCCATTCTTATTGCACCTAAACTTTAATCTATTATGTGGACTTCATCTGAATTTTAGAATCACCATTGCTAATAGTAATCATACTAAAGTAAAATTTCTCTCCTCCTTTCCCCTCTCCAATTTGGGAACTGAGAAGAAAACAATTTTTTTGTTGTTGCAATTTTAAGATACCACCAATAAGATGTGGCAACAGATTTTTTTAAATAGCTTTTCAAGAGAAAAAAAAAAACTATACGTTATAAATTAAACATGTAAGAAACATTTCCAAAACATTTAAATGTAAAAAGGTTTTTTTTGGAAATGGGAAATTAGGGCAGCTACCTTCTTAATTTCTTTGTGGCTCTAACCAAGACTGATCCTACTTATGCCCAAAGGTAAAAACAATTATGTCTTGAGATGAATTAAAAATAGCAAAAAATTCTTTGCCATTCTTTTTCCTTTTTCCTTTTCTCAAGAAACTGACCTGGCCACGTGACCATCTAAGACCAAGAGAATGTGACAGAAGTGACACTGTGTAACTTAAGGCAGGGCCTTAAGAAACCAGTAGTTTCTGCTTTTGTATTTCTTGGAATATTCCCTCTTACAACCCAGCCACCATGTAAGAAATCCAGTTACCCTGGGATCAGCATGCTGTGAGGAGGCCCTAGCAATCCACATAGAGAGGAAGTGGCCTCTTGGTGGAGACACTGAGGTGCCTGATGTATGAGAAAAGCCTTTTGGACATTCCATTCAATGACTGCCACCAACTTAATGGAGCCAAGTAATTCTAGATGATGCCACCTGAAGCAGAACCGAATAGTTGGTGAGCCCTGGCCCCAATCCCATCCCGCAGAAATCTGAACAAATAAACGAATTGCCCTATTAAGTCACTAAACTTTAGGGTCCACTGTTACATAGTAATAGATAAAAAATAAATATACCTAAACACCTTCAAGCACATCCAAGTTCAAGCGGGGAAAGTATGATGATGGTGCTGGTAGGGAGGGAAGGGTACTACTTTTCATTTAAGTACTACATCTAACATTAAGAAAAGGCATCTGAGGATATATCACGATTGAGGGAAGGGAGCAAAAATTTTTAGTTAAAAGAGTTCTCTGATGAACCTGAGGTAAGAGAAAACAAGTGCAAAATTCTAGAAAAGCCTAAAACATGTTCCATTTAGAAAAACATTTAATGTAGTTTAGATGCGCTATTTGAAGAGCACAAAGTTTTCTACAAAGAAAATCTAGCCAAGTACAAAAAAAGGTATAAATCCTAAAGTTGAAACTACTTATTTTACAGACAACTCATAGCAATATTACACTTGTGAGACTAGGGGGAAAGTCAACAGCAGTTATAGTTACTCTATAGGCTAATAGAATGCTCGGTGTCTATGCTCATTGTAGAAACAAAGCTAGATTTCCTAGCAAAGTCTGAAGAAAAAAAAAAACCTTTTTAAAAAAGTAAAAAGGGCCAGGCGAGGTAGATCACATCTGTAATCACTTTGGGAGGCCGAGATGGGAGGATCACTTCAGGTCAGGAGTTCGAGATCAACCTGGCCAACAGGGCAAAACCCTGTCTCTACTAATAATACAAAATTTGCTGGGTATGGTGGCACATGCCTGTAACCTCAGCTACTCAGAAGGCAGAAGCAGGAGAATCGCTTGAACCCGGGAGGTGGAGGTTGCAGTGAGCTGAGATTGTGCCACTGCGCTCCAGCCTGGGTGACAGTGAGACTCTGTCTCAAAGAAAAAAAAGTAGAAAGAATAAAACCATAGCCTTGTTTATAAAAGGTAAAACATATTGGGATAAAAAACACTGAAAACAGTTTTCTTCCAAAGATACACTTAACTGCTAGAAACATCTAGAAGTTGTTGGCATAGTTCTAAGACATTTTAGAGCCCGCTGAAGGGATCTTCGCCTCTTAAGTCATCTTGTCTCCTTTTCTTGACATTCCCAATAGTTTTAAGTTTAAATCTGAGTTCTCTGATAACATCATAATTTTTGTTTCAAAAAAATACTTCCTATGTGTTTCTTATTAAAGAATACAAACTGAGGTTTAAAATTGATGGTATATGTTCAGAATGGCATCAGCGTATAGAATATAAGCTAATATCAAACAAAATTCAAAATTATCAAGATTTAAATATTTCTAAAAGAAAAAAATTAAGATAAAGTATTTTTAAATTATGAAGGTACCTCTTTACCTCTAAATTCAACCTATGCTCTCTAAGACTTTCTTCCTTTCAATGTTATTGCGAAGAATAATATGGTTACAAGTTTTACACACACACACACACACACACACACGCGTGTACAATAAGTCCATTTTCTCTCCCTTTTGGTACAGGAGCTGCCATAAGCTAACTAATTAGGCCTTAGAGCACTACCCATCTGGGTATCCAGAGTTCAAGATTAATGTATTGCCACAGATTTTAAAAGAGAATTGATGGTATGAATATTTTTGCTGGTTGAAATTTATAAAATGTATCAGCTGCCAGGCGTGGTGGCTCACACCTCAGCACTTTGGGAGGCCAAGGCAGGTGGATCACCTGAGGTCAGGAGTTCAAGACCAGCCTGGCCAACATAGCAAAACCCTGTCTCTAGAAAAAGTAAAAAAATTAGCTGGCATGGTGGTACACACCTGTAATCCCAGCTACTCGGGAGGCTGAGGAAGGAGAATTGCTTGAACCCACGAGGCAGAGGTTGCCATGAGCCGAGATCGCACCATTGCACTCCGGCCTGGGCAATAAGACTGAAACTCCATCTCAAAAAAAAAAAAAAACTATCAGCTTCATTTAGACTCTGCATTTTTATTTTAACAAGTAACATTTCTAGGGCTATTAATGAAGGTCCTAACTTACATTTGAAAAAAGAGATTTTATTTTTAAGATCCTCCCTTCACCCCACCTCAAAACCGCAGCCAACTCTGATGTTATCTACGTGATCTTTTTCTAATTGGTCTCTTGCCACACTTGGGAAGGATAGGAGAGATTAAATGAGCAACTCCGAGGAAAAAAACAGAGCAAAGGGACTGAAGGAAAAATCAAGTATCAAGTAAAGATTATACCAGAATGCTACATCACATGGAAGTTTAAGTCTGTAGTGCACACAGGCTCTCAGAAATTTAGTAGTAATAGGATTTCTGGATTTTGACTTTGTAAATTTTTAAATGATTTAATTTCCTACATTATTAATATCTCAGAAAATAAATATATCTGGGAAAATAGGCAACTATCATACCCAACATCATAACAAAGGGTTCTTTAGTTTTTCCATCAGTTTTTTCTCCCTCATTCACTAGCTAAAAACAAGGTACTATCAGACACAAATTCATTTAAGGTGACTTTTTTATTATTAAAATTAGGTAGAAATAAAATAGCCAAACAAGCATAAAACATAAGACATGCCTTGATATTAAACAAAAATACTAACATGCTGTTACTTGCTCTGCTGATTATCACACTAAGGCAATTACATCAGCAGTCTACCTGTAAAAATTTCTTCTTCATTTCATCAAAGATATTTTGTCTGCATCTCCAAAACACATCCTATGGTATATAAGAACAAAATGAATTACAAATTATTTATATAAAATAAAGAGAAAAGACAGTGAAATGAGAACAATTAACCTAAAAACATTTTTGCAATAAAATATTAATTAAAGTATTAGTACATCATCTAGAATTTTATTCATGAATGTGCAAAGTTACTAAAAATCTATGATAAAGAGGTGATAAAGAATAAGATAAATTTGGAAAATAGCCACATTTTAACAAAGAATGATAGCTTAAGAATTGTATGTAAATCAAATGTTGTAAGTCACATAATATTTTGTGTCCAGTAAAGAAATTCTGCAGTAATCTGCACTAAAGGAAACCAAGAGATCTCTTGATTTTGCTAGTCTCTAAATTTAAATTTTTCACATGATAGCTACCCTTAAAACAAGGCTGCTTAACAATATCCTTCACAACTATTTTATTTTAATATATATCTCCTTCTTATGAGTTTAACAATTAAATTACAATTAATACAACAACATATAAAAGGAAATAAAAGTAACCTATAATCAAGAGATCATCTCTTGAAAAACTTTGATTTTACATCACTCTACACTTTTTCTGTACATATTTTGTTTTATTCTCCCTTCTTTACTTAATAAAAAGAAATCAACATATTCTTTTAAAAGGTGCTTTTACTTTGACAATAGAAATATATTTCTGTTATAATAGCAACATACAGTTTTCTGAAAAGCAACTCTAAAATAGCCACCATTGCTCTCATCTCATCTTCTCCATTCTATGCACATATTATATAGAGAGAGTACTTTTAACCAAATAGGACAATTTTATATACCAGTATTTGAAATCTACTTCTTGTCCCTCAATACTCACTTATTTTTCTGTGCCAAAACATTTAGTTTAAAAACTGCAGTGTTCCATTATATAGACAAACCATAATTTAATTAATCTGCTATTAATGGGCATTTAAGCACCTCCAAATACATTGCTTGTTTGTATACTTTTTCCTTAAGATAATTTCTTAAAGAAAGAATTACTAGATCAAAGTATATGTACTCATTTTTAGAATTTTTAATACATGGTGCCTTCAAAAAAAATTGTTGAACTACAACTATCTTTCAACACTCTTCTCCCAACACTGTTCACCCTGCCCTCAAGGAGGTGATGTTGTGCAGTGGTAACTAAACTATAAACAAATCTAAACTATCAGGCATCCACTATCCTTCAGGGTCTTTATGTATCTGTACCATGTACCTGGAATACTTTTTCCTGGATGTCCTCACCTCCTTTGCTCAAGTATCACTGCTGTGGGACTTTAAAACATGTCCACAAATTCTTTGACTTGCCTCCCTACATAAAGTAGGAGTCTAACTTGCCTCCAGCAAAAGTAGGAGGCTAATTCCAGTCCCCTTTAATACAGACCAGCCTTAGTGACTCCCTGTAATACACAGGATGATTTTCAAGGCTGGATTAGAAAAGGTGTAATAACTTCCTCCTGGCCCTCAGATCCTTATTATTAGAACCCAGCCTCCATGCTGTGAGGAAGGAAGCCAAGCAGCCACTGGAAAGACTCTGTGTAGATGTTCCAGCCACATCCCAAATGAGACCTCAGCAGACAACCAGCATCAACCACCTACATGTTGAGTGAGGAAGCTTTCAGATGATTCCAGGCCCAGCCTTTCTGCTGCCCCCAGCTGATGTCTAGCAGAGCAGAAACAAGCTGTTTCAGCCTAACCTTACCCAAACTGCACATCTATGAGAAAAGTCACTAGATCTGGGGGCAGATTGTTATATAGCAAAAGATAATCAGAATAGTTAATTTCTCAATCAAGTCCTTCTCTCACCATCTTATCTAACATTCCAATCCTGTTGGTGCTCCTTATCTCCCAATGTATGAAACAATGATTTTCAAACACTGAACAAGAGGCAACACAGGTAATGACCCCTGTGAAAGCAGAAACAAAAATGGTGAGCCACCTTCTAGGCTGCAGTGCAGGGAGGGAGAACGCAGGTGGAGTCCAGCAATCTCCCTGGGTTACAAGATAGAGTTGGGAGTTCAGGGGGTGGAAAGAGCTACAATTCGCAGGGCAGGATACAGGGCAGAAGAAAGCTGGACTCTGTGCAAACAGCAAGCTCCAAGAGACCTACAGTGCATCCCCCTAGAGTGTTCGGCTGATTTCTCAGCATATGTGTGTAAAGAGAGTGCCTGAGGCAAGGGAAAGAACCACAGGAAAGAATCCCTGGTTCCACAGGAAAAAGAACCACAGGAAAAAATTCCCACCAATCAGAATTTTTTTTTTTGAGAGAGAGAGAGTCTCGCTCTGTTGCCAGGCTGGAGTGCAGTGGTGCGATCTCGGCTCACTGCAACCTCTGCCTGCTGGGTTCAAGCAATTCTCCTGCCTCAGCCTCCCGTGTAGCTGGGACTACAGGCATGTGCCACCACGCCCAGTTAATTTTTGCATTTTTTAGTAGAGATGTGGTTTCACCATGTTGGCCAGGATGGTCTCAATCTCTTGACCTCATGATCTGTTCCGCCTCAGCCTCCCAAAGTGCTGAGATTTCATGCATGCGCCACTGCACTCAGCCGCCCACCAACCAGAATTTTTTAAATCTCGTAATACACAGGGCATCAGATAAGGGTACTCAAGAGGGTACTGTCTTAGTAGTGGGACCAAATTAGACCTAATCTAAAGACTACTCTGGTCCAACCTTAGAAAGCTTAAAAGCAAAACTCAAAAGGATCAAACTGTTTACAAATAAACCATCTGCATCTAAGAACAAAACTCAAGAATATTTGCAGGAATAAAAAACATCCAGGACCCATCAAGGTAAAATTCTCAATGTTTGGCATCCCATTGGAAAAAAATAAGCATGCAAAGAAGCAGGAAACTATGACCCACATGAAGAGAAAAAAAATCAGTATCTAAGATAACAAATAACATGGATGGTATTAACAAATGTAAGCACTGATGAATATGAATGAATGAATGCTTAAGACACAGCACAAGAAACTATTAAAATTAAAACAAAGAGAGGAAAAAGAATGAAAAGAGAAAGAACAGAAAAGCAGGATAATTTTCTTACCAGAAACCATGGAGGCCAGAAGGAAGTGGCACAGTATTTTTCAGGTGCTTACAGAAAATAACCGTCAAACCAGAATCCAATAACCAGCAGAAATGCCCTTCAAAAACGACCCAGGAATTGCTTTAATAATCAAGTGGAACTCAAGACATTCTCAGATGAAGGAAAACTCAAAAGAATTTGCATCCAGTGGCACTACCCTACAGGAAGGAACAGCTAAAGACAGTTCTTTAAACAAAAGAGAAATCATCAAAGAAACCTTAGAACATCAGGAAAAAAGAACACAGAAAGTAAAAATACAGCTAAATGTAATACATTTTCCTTCTCCTCTTGAGTTTTTGTTAAAGACTTGACAGTTGAGGAAAAAACTAAAACATTGTCTAATGTGGTTACAAGTCAAGCAAATATTTAACACAATTATAAATAGAGTAGGGTAAAAATACATAAAGGGAGATAAGGTTTCTACATTTCACTTGAACTAGTAAAATAACACCAGTAGACTGTGATAAGTTGATATACGTTGTGTCATACCTAAAGAAGCCATCAAGAAAGCTATACTAAGGGAAACAAGAAAAATACTACAAATTACTCAAAATAGAATTAGATAAATGTTCAAATAACCCACAGGAAAACAAGAAAAAGACAACAGAGAAAAAAAAAAGAAACAGAAAACAAAAAAATAAAATGTCACACTTAAGCTCTAATATATTAATCATTACATCAAATATAAATGATCTAAATACACCAATTACCAGCATAGAAATTGTTTTGGCTCACAGTTTTGGAGACTAGGAAATCCAGTATCAAGATGCCAGCATCTGGCAAGGGCTTTCCTGCTACATCGTAACATGATGAAAGGCATCACATGGTGCAAGAGCAAAAAGAGGGTGAAAGAGAGGGTAAACTCACTCCCACAATAATGAACCCACTCCTGTGCATTCATGAGGGCAGAGCTCTCATGATCTAAATACCTCTTAAAGGTATTTGACATCTCTCAATACTGTCATAATAGAAACTAGATTTCCACATGAATTTTGAAGATGACAAATATTCAAACCATAGTAAAGTTTGATGCAAATCTTATCAAAATCCCAGCAAGACTTTTTGAAAATTTTGATGATTATCCTGAAACTTACAGGGAAAGGCAAAGGAATCAGAATAACTAAAAGGATATTGAAAAAGAATAAAGTGAGAGGTCTCAGTTTACCTGATTTTAAGATTTAATATACACCAACAGTAATCAAGACCGTGTAGTATTGGTAGAGAGATAAACAGATCAATGTCACAATAGAGACCTACACAAATGTGCACAACTGATTTTTGCCTAGGTACAAAAGCAACTCAGTGGAAGAAAAATAATCTTTCCAAAAATGATGCTAGAACATTTCATTCAGACATCCAGAAGCAAAAGAAAAAAAAAAAATTCTCAACCTAACTCTACATCTTATATTTAAATTAACATAAATATGGACCATAAACATAAACGGAAAACATAAAACTATAAAACCTTTAGGAAAACACATAGGAGAAAATGTTCTCCGAATACAGGCTAGGCAGAATCCTTAGCCTTGACACCAAAATCATAATCCATAAAAGGAAAAATTGATAAATAAGACTTCATCAAAATTTAAAATGTCTACTATGCAAAGATTATTTTAAGGATTAAAGTTACAGACTGGAAGAAAATATTTCAAGCCACATAATCAATAAAGGATTAGTATGTAGAATATATAAAGAACTCTGAAAACCTACAGTAAAAAAGCAAACAATCCAATTAGAATATAGACAAAAATCATGAAAAGACATTTCAATGAAGAGTATAAACAGATGCAAATAAGCACATAAAAAGATGTACAACATACTAACCATTAGATAAATGCAAATTAATACCACAATGAAATATTACCACATAGTTTTCAGAATGGTTAAAGAAAAAAAAATAGTGGCAACATCAAATACTGGCAAAGAAGCAGAGAAACAATCTCTCATGCCTTCCTGTAAAATGGTACAGCTACTCTGGAAAACAGTCCGGTAACTTAAAAAAAAAAAAAAAAAAAAAACTATATATACAACTACCATACAACTTAGAAATTGCACTTTTCAACATTTATCACAGATGAAATAATTATGTTCACACAAAAACAAATACAGGAATGCTTATGGCAGCTTTACTCACAATAGCCCAAAACTGCAAACCCAGATGTTTTTCATCAACTAAATGGTTAAACAGATTACAGTACATCCATACCATGGAAAACTACTAAGCAATAAATAGGAACCAACTATTGATATATGTAACAACCTGAATAAACTTCCAGAGAATTATACTAAATTTTAAAAAACCAACCCCAAAAGACTCTACAACCTATGATTTCGTTTTTACAACACTCTTAACCAAGTATAGAAATGGAGAGGAGATTAGTGATTGCCAGGTATTAAAGAGGGAATAGGGAGTGAAACGGAAGTGAGTGTAGTTACAAAGGGCAACATGAGGGATCCTTGTGGTGAAGAAAATGTTCTATATCTTGACTCCACCACTGTCAATATCTTGGTTCTGATACTGTATTATAGTTTCATAAGGTGTTACCATTAGCGTAGACTGGGTGAAGAATACATGAGATATCTCTGTTTTATTTCTCCAAACTACAAGTAAATGTACAATTATCTCAAATGGAAAGTTAGTTAAAACATTGTCTATTCCACTATTTTTCAACCTCTCCTTCCTGGAGACTGAAAGAGGACTGCCTGTTTAAAACCTTGGAGCTGATGAGAGGAGGGTACTCCTGAGAATGTGCAACCACATGCTGGTCTTCATGCTGATTTGCAGCCCCAATTCACACCATCTGGTGGTAAAAAAAACTCCAAGCCAAGAATTGCTTGGAAAATGGTTCTAAAATAGAGATATTCCCAGGCACCTGGCAGAAACAACCATAAATTCTTCCTGGAAGGAATCACATAAGTGCAACTAATTTCCACAAAAAGTATTTTCATAAGTGTAAGAAAAATGAACCGCTCACATTTTTAAAAAACCACTGTGTGCATACGTAAACATGATACCATTTTAAAGAGAGTCAGCTAAGAATAAAATACAGTAGATAACATCCACAAAAACTTCAATACTGAAACTATCAGTTACATTATAAAATAAATGTTTAACATGCTTCAAGAAATAAAAAAGTGGGTTCAAAATTGAGTCTTGAGCAGAATTCCTAGAAAATAATAGAAATTAAAAACACAAAATTTAACAGCATATTTAAAATATATGAAAAAAGAATTAATGAACTCTATGTAAGAGAACTAAAGACATTTTCTAAACTTCTAGTGACACAGAGATGTAAAACATTAGAGCATTAAGAGACATGAAGGATAGAGTAAGAAGACCTAATATCTATCCTGAAGAGAGAGAATGAAAGCAGAGGGAATATTTAAAT
Organism: Theropithecus gelada; assembly: GCF_003255815.1. Classification (NCBI taxonomy): domain Eukaryota; kingdom Metazoa; phylum Chordata; class Mammalia; order Primates; family Cercopithecidae; genus Theropithecus; species Theropithecus gelada. Next base: position 53,627,923 of record NC_037682.1, read on the forward strand.
AAATAATGGCTTAGAACTTAGAGTTAAGAATCTCAACACATCTCAAGCAGAGTAAATAAAGGAAGAATAATTTATATGTAGTCAGAGAGGGCCAGGCACAGTGGCTCAGGCCTGTAATCCCAGCACTTTGAAAGGCCCAGGTGGGCGGATTACCTGAGGTCAGGAGTTCAAGACCAGCATGGCCAACATGGTGAAACCCCGTCTCTACCAAAAATACAAAATTAGCTGGGTGTGGTGGCACACACTGTAATCCCAAATACTTGGGAGGCTGAGGCAGGAGAATCACTTGAACCCTAGAGACAGAGGTTGCAGTGAGCCAAGATGGCACCACTGTACTCCAGCCTGGGCAACAGAGTGAAACTTCATCTCAAAAAATAAAAGCAAAAATTAAAAATTAAAAAAAAAATGCAGTCAGAGAGAAACAACAGATTACCTTAAAAGAAACAACTAGACTAACGCCTAATTTGTCAATAGGAAAAAATGTGGGTCATAAGACTGGAGCATGATATTTTCATTGTTGTGAGAGAAAATAACTGTTATCCCAGAAAGCTACAAACAGCAAAAATATCTATCAGGAATGTAAAAACAGAGATTTCTGTCACCAATAGATTATCATTAAAGAAACTCCTTAAAAAATGTATTACAGGAAAAAAGAAAGTGACCCCAGAAGAAAGGTGATGAATCCTGACCTAGCCACCCAGCCTGATGACAGTGAAGCATGCCTGATTTCTATTAAATTACCATAGTGCCATCTTCATCTAGTACTATAATCAAGTTCATCACCATGACAACTTTCTAGAAGAACCAACACCAACTCAGGGGAACACAATGCCTAAACAATTAGCTCATATATGCCATCTAATCAGGCACAGACAGACTTTGCTTATCTGATATGAAACAAATTGTTCATGGGTTTCAGCTCTAAAAACACCTATCACTTTCCCTCTCCTGAGCCTTGAGTCTTATCCTGACCACCAACCCTTTGTTATTGGATCTAGTTCCCAGCTTAATAGTAAAATTGTTACTCAGTGTTCAATCTTTGGTCACGAAGCTTTTATTTTCTCTTTAACAAAGGAGATAGGAGAGAAATGAATAGCTACAAAGATTAACTCAAAATAGATAAAGACCTATATGTAAGAGCTAGAACTATAAAAACTCTTAGAAGAAAAGAAATGTGAAAAGTTTCATGACGTTGGATTTGGCAATGATTTCTTGGACATGATACCAAGACACAGGCAGCGAAAGAAAAATAAATAACTTGGACTTCATCAAAATTAAAACTTTTGTACATCAAAGGGCAGTATCAGAGTAAAAAGACAACTCAGAATGGGAGAAAATATTTGCAAACCATGTATCTTATAAGAGATTAATATCCCAAATATACAATGAATTCTTATAACCTAACAACAGGAAAACCCAAACACCCTGATTAAAAAATGGACAAAGAACTTAAACATTTCTCCAAAGAATATGTAAAAACAAACAACAAGCACATAAAAACATGGTTAACATCAGCAATCATCAGGGAAATGCAAATCAGAAATCACAAAGAGTAACGACTTCACATTCATTATAGGATGGCCACTGAAATGAAAAAGAGAGAGATAAGGAAAATAAATAACAAGTGTTGGTAAGGATATGGGGAAACTGGAACTCTGGTAGGAATGTAAAATGGCGCAGCCACTGTGGAAAACAGTTTGGTGGTTACTCACAAAATTAAACATAGTATTACCATAAGATCCAGCAGTGTTTCAACAAGCAACTACTAACATACATGAAACGCCTGAAAAAAACAGAAAGTCTCAGCAAATAAATAACAGATAAAACTGAAATGAAAACTAATTAGGTGGGCTCAATAGCAGAATGAAGATGACAAAAGAATCAGTGAACTGTAGATAAAAATAATGGAAATTACCCAGTTTGAACAATAAAGAAAAAAAAAAAGACCCTAAAACAATGATCAGTGGCAAGCACCTGCATGACTGTAACAAAAGATCTAACATTCATGTCATTCAAATCCGGGAAGAAAAGAAGAAAGAGGGCAAGTTTAAAAAGTACTCAAAGAAACAACTGCTGAAAACTTCCCAAATTTGGCAAAAGACATTAACCTACATACTCAAGAAGTTGACCAAACCCCAAATAAGGTAAACCTAAAGAAATCCATCTCAAGATGCATCATAATCAAATCCTTTAAGAACTAAAGACAGAGAAAGATTTTTTCAAGTATTTAGGGAAAAACCCATCTTAACTATAAGGGTAAAACAATTCAAATGACAGCAGATTTCTCTGATCTCATCACAACAGAGGCAGAAGGAAGTGGCACAACACTTCAAGGGCTGAAAGAAGAGCTGTCAACCCAGAATTACACATCCAGTGAAAATATCCTTCAGGAATCACAGAGAAATCAAGACATTCTCAGATGAAGAAAAACGAAGAGATTTGATGCCAGCAGACCTAACCTAAAAGAAAATGGTTAAGGAAAGTTATCTAAATAGAAATAAAAATGCTAAAAATCTACTTTACATTAAAAATAAAATATGATTATTATATTCTATGATAATGTATAAATATGATATACACACATACACAGTTTCAAAAAGGAATGAAATCCTGATACAATTCCACAACACGAAAAAACCCTAAGGACATGCTAAGTGAAATAAGCCAGTCACAAAAGGACAAATACTATATGAGATACCTACACTAGTCAAATTCATAGAGATAGAAAGTAGAATGGTGGTTGCCAGAGGTTAGGAGCAGGGAGGAATGGCAAGTTGTTTAATAGGTACATGGCTTCAGTTTTGTAAGACGAAAAGAGTTCTGTGGATAGATGATGGTGATGGTAGTACAACAATAAGAATGTACTTAGTACCACAGAACTGTACATACTTAAAGACGGTTAAGATGGTAAATTTTATGTTATGTGTATTTTACAATTTTTAAAAAATAAATTTTTAAAAAATAAATATCTTAACTCCATAAATTTGTGGAAGAAGCAATACTGCCAGCAGACTAGGTTTCCAACATGTCTACATTACAAACACATACTATATATAGGCATATTATAAATATGTATAAATATATAGAAGCATAAATAAATTCCTACATTTTTCTTGTAATAAAAAATTTTAACTGTTTATTAAAGAAATTAATATAATTTGAGTGGATATATCCATACATATATAGAGAGAAATAGATATAAAATAAATACAGCTCTTACTCATATATGTGTTTGTGTGCATATTTTCTAGCTCCTTTCACTGAAAGGACTAGAAGCAATGATATCACTATAACAGTAGTACAATTAGAACCCAGATCTCAATTTCTAAGTATCATTCTTCAGAAAAAGAACCTAGAGGTCTTTGCAGAAATGGCTAATCTTAGAATTAGGGCTGAGAAATTACAAGAATTTGGGATATCTTGTACTGCCAGAAAACAAGCACTCGAAGAATGGCATGTGTATGTTAAGAGGTCATAAAAAATCAGGTGAAAGGGTTCTCACTGGCCAAATGTGGAAAAATTTAAACACTAAAATAAATAAATGATTTATTCAATGTAAAAGTTAACGTTAAAAAGATAGTTACACAGCATAAGAAATAATCAAATAACAAAGAATGTATTTGTAGGTATTCTGAAAATTTAAATAAACATGTCCTATTTGCTAAATAATACTAAAATACTGACAGTGGACAGTAAAGATTAAAGAACAGTTATAATTGGCTTATTACTCAAGGATCCCTTCAAAAAATTTACTTTCAGTATTAAAATTCACTTTGCTTACTTAAAATCTAAAATGTTAGCTATAGAAGCTAAGTGGCAGAAAGCTGTGTTCTTAAATTAAATATGACAAGTCTGATCATATTTTTTAAAAATCTGACTTTTTACTCAGTGTATTTCGATTTAGGAATAAATGTAAATAAAAGAGAACTAAAAGTAAAAACATCAAATTTGACATTAATCAAGTTATAATTTTTTAGCGTTTTCTCAATTTCTAAGTTTTTGAGCATCAAATTGCTTTTCTATTTTTGTGATTTCATGTTTTGAATGCTTCCATTTTAAAGTGAATGAAAACTGAAGCTAAAGTACGTTATTAAAATATACCACATTTCCCATGACTCGTCAATTTAAAAATCAAATCTCAACATTTCTAAATAATCAAGCCTTTCTAATAAACATCTCTAGAAATCACTATATCAGAAAATAATGCAAACTATACTAACATAAAAATTCAAGACTTTCTTAGTATCCACTTTATCTTCAACTCCATTCCCACTAGTATCCCTCTACAATTTCCCCTAAATGGCTCAGTCTTCTTAGCCCTAAGTGGGTGGGAGGTGGGTAGATGATGAGAGATTACTTAAGGGGTACAATATATGCTACTCAGGCAATGGATACCCTAAAATACCTGCCTTCACCACTACAATCTATGCACGTAATAAAATTACACTTGTAGGCTGGGTGTGGTGGCTCATGCCTGTAATCTCAATAATCTGGGAGGCCAAGGTGGGAGGATCACTTGAGCCCAAGAGTTCGAGACCAGCCTGGGCAACATGGCGAGACTCTATGTCTAATAAAGAAAAAAAAATTATACTTGTAGCCCATACATTTATACAAATTAAAAAAAGAGAAAAGTCTTCTTAGCCTCAGCTTTTCTACCACTGTCAAATTATATCCAGAATATCTAGCTGTAGGTTCAAATTTCTCAAAAAATTTTATTTTCTTTATCTAGGATTTATATCAGTTTTTCTAAAAATGTGTAATTTATTTCCTCTTGCTTATATACTCAAGGAAAATAAACATGTCAAAGGATGTGAGGAGACTTGTCAGGAATACACAAACACTTCAGAAAATCATAAAGACACAACAAGAACATGAAAAAAACCCACAATGTATATAAGAAGATAAGTAGATTCTTACGCATAATTCTGCTTAGCTAAGAAATGAAAACAGCTATTTTACAATGTTTACTAGTAAAAACAAATCACAGAATTAGAAAATCTAAGTTCTACACAGAATTCTGTAAGCAAAATACATTCACTCAGAAAAATAATTTCATAATGTGTTATAGCTGAAGCTTTTGGAAGCATAAAGTGTGCTTTAAAAAATTCTAATTTCTAGAAACTGATTTTGAAACAGAAAATTTTGTAATCTCACTTTAAGTTGTGAATTTTTTAGTGCAATAAGGGCTTTTACTACTGAAATGAAGTTTGATGATAATCACACTCTGTTTTAATTTGCTTCCTAAATTCAAATCCTCCTGTGTGTGTTTTCCTCAAAAAAAAAAAAAAAAAGACTTTGTACCTGTTCTAAAAGCCTAAAGCAGTAAAGAAATTATAAGTAGATTTGCTTTATTATTCTAGTTAAATACAAATTCTGTGATAAAGTAATCTGTTTTAGCACGTGTTGTTCAATGTATCATGGTATGAATTTTCTGAATTTAAATTAATAAACATGTTATAAATTACATGTCACTATATGACATTTGTTTCTAAATTATATACCATAAAAACACTCAAGTAATAAAACATAACTAGGCTGACTTGGATAAAGTATACTTTTAAAATTTTGTAAAAATACTTATTTTCATACCTGCCCACTGTGCTCTAGTATTAGGGTGTCCCTCAGGTAAATGCATTCCATTTTATTCTAAAACAGTCATGAAATAAGCTCCCAGAACCCCACAGTATTAAAATTAGAAAATAAATACAACTCTTTTGATCCTATGTAACTTATTTTTAGTTGTTGCAACAAATTACATCAAGTACTCATTCAATTAATAGGAAACTAAAAATGCAGTTTCAGAACTTAAAAAGAATAGTTTACAATCCATTTAACTATGATTGACCTATTTTGACAATTAAAAACCAACCAACCAGATGGCTCATCACACTCAACATAGAACTGTATTCAAAGTTGGATGGGGCTGAGTGTGGTGGCCCACACCTATAATCCCAGCACTTTGGGAGGCCAAGGCAGCCGAATCACCTGAGGTCAGGAGTTCGAGACCACCCTAGCCAACATGGTGCAACCCCATCTCTACTAAAAAATACAAAAATTAGCTGGGCGTGGTAGCACATGCCTGTAATTCCAGCTACTCAGGAGGCTGGGGCAGGAGAATCGCCTGAATCTGGGAGGCGGAGGCTGCAGTGAGCGGAGATCGTGTCACTATACTAAAGCTTGGGCGACAGAGCGGGACTCCGTCTCAAAAAATAGATTAAGATAAGATAAAATAAAATAAAAGTTGGATGGACCTTTGAACATCAGATGAGACTCCTTATTTTACAGATGAAGAAAAAGAAATTGGGAAACCTTAAGTGACTTGCCCAACATCACATTTGAACACGGGTCTTTCTAAATAACAGAGGCCTTCTGATGACTGTAAAATGCTGACATGTTTGTAGCACTAAAATTGTGATGTATTACTTTTCCTCTCACTTTTATCCTAATATTCTTCCCACTCTGCCTTGCTTCTTTTAATAATAGAATTGGCCATGGGTAACTCACTAATAATATACTGTAGGTATCTAAACTTAGAAACCAAAACTATTCTCAGGAGGCGAAATAAAACATCCTTTACTATTTCTGTTATCTTTACTTTTGATTACAGCTAAGATTTCCTCTGTGAGTAGGCTGTTGTTGAGAAGCAGTGACTCAGCTTGTGAAATTACTGACTTGTTTATAGGTTATGAACATTCTACTCATTATTACTAAATCAAGGGAGCTTGTTTATATTATCTGTTACCATGCATTTTATTTAAAAGCATGGATAATTCTTAGAATATTAAATTGTTTTAATACTTTAAACATGAAATTATACATCTAAAAAAATGTTAATGCTACTTAACACTTTTTAAAGATTATTTCCTATTAGAGTGACCTATGGTACAAGAACAATGGACTGCAAAGTCAAAAGATCTAGACTAGACTCCTTAAGTCAAAGTGGCTACTTTTCATCTAGCTGTGTAATCCTACACAAATCATTTAACTTATCTCTCACTCTCAGGGTCCTAAAAGTAAATATATCCTCTGCTCAGTGGTAGGCTGGGCAGGAGAATCACTTGAACCCAGGAAGCGGAGGTTGTGGTGAGCGGAGATTGCACCATTGCACTCCAGCCTGGGCAACAAGAGCGAAACTCCGTATCAAAAATAAATAAATAAATAAATAAATAAATAAGAAAAGAAAAGAAACAAAATATATCCTCCACTCAGTTTTTCCTTTTTTTTTTTTCCCCCTTCTGTCGAACAGGTTGGAGTGCAGTGGCGCGATCTTGGCTCACTGCAGCCTACACCTCCCGGGTTCAAGCAATTCTGTCTCAGCCTCCCAAGTACAGGCGTGTCCTACCACTCCCAGATAATTTTTGTATTTTTAGTCGAGATGGGGTTTTGCCATGTTGGCCAAGCTGGTCTCGAACTTCTGACCTCAAATGATTCGCCTGCCTCAGCCTCCCAAAGTGCTGGGATTACAGGTGTGAGCCACGGTGCCCGGCCATCCACATAGTTTTTCTATCAAAGGGGAGAACTTCTTGAAAATGCTCTATAAATTATAGTAACACCATACAAAAATAAGGTATTATTATAGAACTCTCAGTTACTACCCTTGAGGAACATCTGCAAAGATCTTTTGTTTTCTGACCGGCCTTCTCACAAGGTTTCAAAACCTGCATGGAAAGAAAAACTATGTAGATACAGAATTTAGAGACAAAATTTATACCTTATGTGGTCTTACTCATTCATTTAACAAATGAAAGAATAAAACAAAGACCAGAAAGGTTAAGCAACTAAGGTAAAACCAAACCACTGAGTTTTCTGATTCCCAAACTACTGTCCTTTCCACCAGGTCAGTTACTATGTAAATCCCTTTCTCAAAAAACCTACCAAAATTATAACTAGCATCATGCTAACATTATTATCGGTTTTTCCTATATAAATCACAAACTCTTTGATGATACTCTTTTTATTCCTCTCCCTCCTATCAGTGCCTAGCAAAACCTTAAATATGTAATACATAAATAAAGGACACTGGATTAAGCTTAATAAAAACCAGTATTAAGCACATGAAAAGATGCTCTACGTTATCAGTCATTAGGAAAATGCAAACTAAAAGCACAAACAGATACCACCACTACACACTTATTAAAATGGTTAAAAAAAAATAAACTTAAAAAAAAAACCTGACATTGCCAAGTAATAACAAAGATGCAGAACAACCAGAATTCTCAGACATTGCTGTCTAGAATGCACAAACGTTACAGCCATTTCAGAAGAAAGTTTGGCAGTTTTAAAAAGTTAAACATACACTTACCGTATGAAGACATATGTCCACCCAAAAACTTGTATACAAATATTTATAGTAGCTTTATTCAGAATCAACAAAAACTGGAAACAACCCAAATGTTTATCAGCTGGTAAATGGATAAACAAATTGTGGCATTCAGCAATAAAAAGGAATAGACTACTGATAGAATCAACAACATAAATGAATCTCAAATGCTTTATGCTAGATGAAAAAATTCCTACCCAAAACGCTACCATACTTTATGATTCCATGTACACGACATTCTGGAAAAGGTAAAACATGAGGTCAGAAAACAGATCAGTGGTTACCAGAGCCTGGAGGAAAGGGAAGGGAACTGATTACAAGAGACAACAGAGAACTTTTTCGAGGTGATGAAGAGACAACGGAGAACTTTTCTGAGATGATGGATATATTCTATATTTTGACTATGGTAGTGGTTGTACAACTGTGTAAGTTTCTCAAAACTTATAAAACGGTATACTTCAAAAGGATGAATTTTTCTATATATAAATAATACCTCAGTAATACTGATTAAAAAAAAAAAATCTCACTTATGCCCTTTCATTACCTGAGACCCTAAGTAACTTATTGAGTTTCTATGGCCTTTATAGTTTTTCTTACCGAGAAAATGGAGGGGCTATAACATTAGTATTTAACCGTCACCAGTGGAGCATGTCCAGGTTCTTGGCGTTTTGAACAAATAATTGGACAAAATGCACTAACAAAGCAAGGAAAAGAATGAAACAAGAGCAGAGATGTACTGAAAACCAAAGTATACTCCAAAGGGTGGGAACCGCACCAGCAACAGCTCAAGGGCCTGGATACAGAATCTTTTTGGGTCCAAATACCCACTAAAGGTTTCCCATTGGTCACTTGGTATTCACCTCAGGTAAATGAAGTGGTGCCCAATAAGAGGCTGAAGTGAAGCTACAAAGGCCACTCTCCTATGCAAACATCTGATTGGTTGTGGAAAGCAACCAATCAGAGGCTGAAGTGAAGTTACAAAGTCACACTTCTATGCAAACGAAGATTTGGCCTGCAATCAGTCTGTGCGCCAACAACCAACCAGAGACTGAAGTGAAGTTACAAAGTTACACGCCTTTGCAAACGTCTGATTAGTTGCTTTCTGCAACCAACCAGAGGTACTTTCAATTTTCCCTCTGCCACGCAGAAAAGGTAGGGATCCGAAAAGGGAGTAGCCTCCGGCTCTTTTGTTACTTAAGCATGGAAAGTGAGGGTTTTCCTTTCAATTTAGTTCTAAGAAGTCAGCGTGAAATGGCCTTAAGTTCCCTGAGTCCAGATTCTATTCTCCTGCCTCATAACTACTGCCTCCCTTCCAGTGTTAAAATCATATTACTCAACTGTAGAAACATTTTTGTATCCTGTCTACTTTTCCTAGAACTCTTAAAATTACATTTGTGTTGTGTTAATGGTAAATAACTAAAGGTAAATATTTCAAGACATATGAATTTAAAATGTCAAAATTAAAGCAATATTTCTCAGATATATTTTAATAAGGTGTGGTTGTTAAACATAATTTTTCACCAATTCTCTTATTATCACAAAGTACTATAAATAGACATAAAATAATAGATTATATAAACTGGTGTAAACTTAAAGGCAATACAAGTAAAATATCTAAACACATAAAAGGACAGACACTATAAAATGAAGGAAATGTATATAAATTCATTGATAGCTTATTTATATTTACGAAAGCAACATGCTGCATCTTTCTGGAGATGAGTCATACAAAAATTCTACTTATTAATGCAACCTGGAACTAGGTTTATAATCCAGAGCTTCTCTTGATTAAATATTTTGTTTTTATTAAATATTATTTGGAGCACTGTGGATATCCTTAGTAAGATTCCATTAATTCTCAAATTAAAGACATTACTTATGTTGTTCTCACTGCACTGTGACTGCCACCAACAGTCATCACTGCCTAGCACGGTGTCACTTTTAGCTTGCAGAGCTTCAGCCAAGAGGAGAAGTAAATAGGGAGTTCTCTACGCTACAGTTCCTACCAAGCCAAATGCCCACAAAAAAGCCAGTGGTAAAGCACACAGGAAGTAACTAGCTACAAAAGCCACTCACAAGAATATGTTGCATACTAGAAAGGTTAAGAAACCACATCATTATAAGCCTTGTACTGTGGCTCTCAGTGAAAATCAGAAGTTATCAAATGTACACTGAACTTCTCACTTGCAAATTTCCCTTCCAGCATCAGCTGTGAGAACTTCAAAACAGATCTACACTCCCAGAGTGCAGCCTCTGATACTTTTCTAAAGGCAAATGAGGCCTACCTGGCTAGCCTATTTGAAGACACCCACCTTTGTGTTATCCATATCAAATATGTAACAATTATGCCTAAGGACATCCTGCCAAAAAGTCTCGTATGTAGAAAATATGCTAAAATGTATTATGAAAGGAAATTTTTATTCTTAAAAAACAAAAAAGTACCTAATTATGAGATTGCAAATGGGGAAATAAATGGATGAGAGAATAAGGTATTAGCAAGTTTTTCCCCCACTTTGATTTGTATGCAAATTTTTGGTATTAATGTTGGGGACAAAAAACATTCAAGCAAGTAAAAAATGTTTACATGAACAAGTTTCAGCAACTAAATTTTATAATCATTGTAAACAAATCTGTTGACTTTTTCTGGGGAAAAAAATGTGTTTTGCCCCCTAATGTCTACACAATAAAAATATAAACTCTGGGCACACAAAGCCTTTGGAATTTTTAGACACAACCTGCCAGAACCAGGTGTCCCATGCGTCTACACTAAATTTTTTGCCACTTCCTAAAATGCACGACAAACTTTCTTGTTTTGAACACTATTCCTCCTTCTCTACATAATAATCAAGTCAGCCTTTGTGATTACTTTCTCACAGAATCCCCTAGAGAAAGCCAGCTGCTCCCCGCTCTATGGTCCCACTTTATTTCCACATTATATATTTGTCTGGTCACCTGTTTGTCTCTTCCATTAGCCTAGACTAGGATCTAGAACTAGGCCAGATTCCTTATTCATCTTTGAATATCTCTGTAGTAGTTCTTGTTAGCTACTAACTCAATGTTTAACTGAATGAATTCTATAAAATCAGGAGCCATGGAAATCTACACTAAAAATAATGAAAGTGTATTCATTATTAAATACAAATAAGTATTTAAAACAAGAAAGGTATTTGTAGTAAACTAGAATGCTTTGGTTGTACTAAAAATTTTCACAGAGTTTGTAAATGAGGTTCATTATTTTCCTGAAGTTAAACCTATAATCTTACCAAAGGTATTGGATTCACATCTTTATATAGAAAGATTTAAGTTCTAGACCTTTTTCTGAATTATGTCACTTAGCCTTTCTTTAATTTTTCTCTACTAGAAAGCCACTTTATTTAATATAAGCATATTACACTAATATTTGAAAATTATTAGTATAGAAGCAGTCCACTACACAGCATCAAATCTAAGGCATCATCATAGTACCACTGATAGGGACAGTCTCTTCTATCCATGTCAACTAGTTCTACACCAGAGCTACAGAAAATCAGAATTATCAAACACATCAAGTTCTCTCAGAAACTTTGTCTTAATATGGATCCTGCTTTAAAATTTCGCACTGAATCCTACTAAACAAGAAATGTGTTAATCTAGTGAATTATTTTGACAACCACCTATATAAACCAAACTAATTTTTCTCAGAAGCTCATTAGCTTAACTCAAAATTTCTTTTACTTTTAGTACTTTCACTTTGTTATGTGTTCCAATTTTCAAAGCTGTAACAGTAGGTCTTACTTGATCATATAAGAGAACCTGTCAAATCTAACAATAATTTAGGATTAGTGCTATAGACATTAAGATACGTAGCTGACAGGCTGTAATCAGAACTATAACTTCAAATGACTTGCATAACTAAAATATAATTTCATTTTCATTTAATCCACAAATATTTGTTGAATAACAACAACGTACAGCACATTGTGATGGCCCCTGGGGGAGGATATAGAAATGAAGGTAATAATAGAAATGATGGTAGTAACAGAAGGTGGTAATACCTAACATCTATTGATAGCTTATTGTGTGCATGACACATTACATGTATTAACTCACTTAATCTTCCCACCAATGCTAGGAGGTAGTTAGAATTATCCTTAATTAACTAAGGTACTGACAAGTTAAGGAATTTGTCCAATGTCAGACAGCTGGTATTTGAACCTAGGGATTCCAGCTGTAGTGTCCTGACTCTGAGGAACCTCCAATCTAATAGAAGGTATTAACTGAAATAACAAATAACTTATAATAAAGACGCAGAATTTTTCAAATGCCAAAGGTGCTGTAGGATTTTAGAGTTAAGAATATGCAATCAGGTTGAAAGAGGAGAATTTTCAGGCTGGATTTTGCTGGTTGGATAGGATTTTAAGAGCATGTTTTAAAGAACATCAAAACTTGAGAAACAGCTCAGTAATTTTTACAAAAACTGTAATCTCTCAACAGCAGGTTATATCAGTAACAGTTTTGCATAAATTAAAACATTCATATACATGGACACTTTATGTATGCATGTTTCACTTTAGTTTCATTAAATGAAAGAAGAGGGCAATTATTACTTCCACACCTAAGGACAAAGTAAATGGAAGTATGCAGTAAGGTACAGAGGACATATCTATTTACTCACACTACAACTACATCCGTCCCTTCTTACACTATACCAGTAAAAACCAGGCTCAGGAAAAAACATATTCTTTAAGAATGTTGATGTGAAAGATCACATCGTTTTTTGTCAGTCATCTGCCATCACTGCCAAGCACAATCATTTTGCCAAGTACTTTGTCACAATGGAGAATGTCTGTATGTTAGCTTTGAAAATCTGTGTCATAAACCTCGTAACAGAATACGCCTCTGCATATCATGCCACCTAAGCATGCTGCCTGAACTGAAGAAGGTCCTTAACACCAAGGAATTTGTTCCAAAAGTAGATGTCTTTTGCAACTTTAATTCACAATAGGTATTTAAATATATATTTAATGCTATGTTTTTTGCAACCCCTGTTTTTGATACAATCTTTTCTTTCTAATTTGGGCTATCACCATACCCTACTATTCTTGAGACGCAGGAACTCCTCCTTTCCATTTGGCAAAAAAATTACAGTATCTGGGCACTAAGAGACAAAAAATTTATATGACTAATCCAAAAAAGAGAAAATAGAAGATAGGCAAGAATCCTAATTACTCAAATAGTTGTTTTCATGTAAAATCAAAGTCCACCCACTTAAAACTCCTTAAAAACTGGAGGACAAAAAGAAATACTTCATGGTATTCACTCAGGGCAAGGGTACAGAAGTGATACATGAACATGTAACAGCACATCTGGGGAACAGCAACTAATGTAGTGGAATGTGGTTTGTACAAAACTGGCTTGGGGCATGAGACAAAAACATTAAGAATCTCTGGTTAAAGAGGATAGACTGAATATAAGGATTTAGTTCTGATGCTTCCCAGTAAAGAAATTTTTGAAAGACTATTAACCCCAAAGAAACAGAAACATAATTTTAAAAGCTAGAAAACAGAATAAGTGGCAATGACAATTACACCTGGGAAGGCTGAATTCCACATTAGCCTAGAGGAAAGCCAAAGACACCTAGTTTATATCACATTGACATTTAGTACACCAAAAGACCTCTAAACTCCTTGGAGAAGTGTTGGGGCAAGGAAAACATAAGATAGGCTGAAGCATTATGTGGTGTTGGAAAGTAAGGAAGTGAGTGCTCAAAAAGCAAAGATGAGCACAGAAGCCCACCAGAAAAAGTGCCCCCTGGCCAAAATTGGAACAGCTTGATCAACAAAATAAATGACAGAAAACTGGATTATAATCCAAAGAATAAAATAAATATCCATAAGTCTATACTGATATAAATAAATAAGTAAATAAATGGGGGGGAGGGACAAATTCTCCTCACAGAAGAATTTCAATTAATAAATGTAGAAATAATGAGAGAAATAGAAAATCACTATTATTAAGCCTCAGTAATAATTGCTGCAGACAAGATCACAGATAGATGATAAAATTAGTGGGCAGAAATTTAGGGGGAAACAGGATACCTGCATGGTCTCAAAGAATTTGATTTTTAAAAGCTATTTTATTTTTAAAGTTTGACCCGCCTGGTTGAATAACTTTAAATCAAAGCATTTAATAATTATTACAGGGGAAAATAGTAAATTGACAGTGGAGAAACCTAGCAGACACCCTCTTACCCAAGTAAGTGATCAAGGGTAACATCATCAGTAGTACATATCAGCATCATGCCCACACTCCTACAACATAATGCACTGAAAGGAACACATCCCGTCTGTGATAATCCTTCTTTTCAATTCATAACCTCAATCTATTCCTGAGAGAACATCCACAAACCCAAATTGAGAGCCATTCTACGATATAACTGACCAGTATTCTTCAAAAGTGTCAAGATCTTGAAAATGAAGACTGAAAAATTATCACAGATAAAAGGAAACTAGGAGATGTAAGTAAATGCCATGTGGTATCCTAAATTTGGATCTTGAAACAAACAAAAACTATGAGTGGGAAAATTGGTAAAATCTGAATAAATTCTGCAGTGTAGTTAATAGTATTATACTAAGGTTAATTTCTTACTTCTGATCATCATTCTATGGTTATATAAGATGTTAAGATAAAAAGAAGCTGGGTGAAGAGTATATGGAAACTTTGTACTCTTTCTGTAATTCTTGTGTAAATACATTAAAGCAAACAAATAAAAAATAAACTAAGGGGCTCAGGAACTGGAAGTTTCAGACACTCTGGGAGTGAGAGTGGAGTCCAAACTAGAACTGACTGAAATCTAAGAAGTAGTGAAAACCCCCAGACCTCCTCTTCTACTCTTCAACCCCTTCTGATAAAAGACTAAACAATCCCTGGAGAGCATATAACAGGACATATCTAGACTAGAGGACAACATGCTCAATTGAATTTGAAGGGTGCCATAATGAAAACTGGGGAATTAGGTTAATCTGCATGCTTAAAGATGAGACCCATGTCCCCTTTTCCTACTCAGCTCTCAAGCTTATTCTCTCCTGGCAAAAGATGAGAAATTTTGTCTGGGAAAACAATCCAGCACAAGAGAAAAGATGTGTCACCGGGTGCCCTGGTCTAAATGCCTATGTCTCTTCACCCCAAAATTCACATGTTGAACCCTACTTACCAATATGATGATATTAAGAAGTGGGATCTTTGGATGGTGACTGGATCAAGAGGGCAGGGCCCTCATAAATGAGATTAGCGCCCTTGTAAAAGAGGCTCCAGAGAGCTTCCTTGTCTCCTTTCACCATGTGAGGACACAGCGAGACGGTGCTACTCTGTGAACCAGAAAGCATGCCTTCACTAGACACCAAATCTGCTGGCACCTTTATCTTGGACTTCCCAGCCTCATTCACAGAAACTGTGAAAAATAAATTTCTGTGGATTACAAGCCACTCAGTTTATGATATTTTGTTTTTGCAGTCCAAATGGACTAAGACTGGGAGTCTGCAAGGAAATCATCCAGATTTACCATTCTACAGAGAAAACCAAAATCACACAGAAGCAGAGCTTCCATTCAGCCTAGGGCCTCTCTCTTAAATAAGCACAGACTTCCAAGGATCATGAGACATCTAAGAAAAGCAACAAATACGAAAGATAAAGACCAAAGTAAACAAACAGAAAAAGGAAATTTGGAAGAAAAAGAATACGCAGACAAAAAAAAAAAAAACTACCAATATTTCCTAAGAGAGATAAGACGCTGCATCCATAAAACAAATATAGGATTTTTTTTTCAAAAAAAGGAATGGAAACTACACATATGACAGCAGAAATAAGGACTTAGTAGAAGAACTGGAAGACAAAGTTGAGAAAAATCTCCCAGAAAGCAAAGAAAAAAACATAATGAAAATAGACAAGAAAATTAGAGAAACCCATCAGTAGGCCCAACATCTAACAATAGGAATTCAAAAGAGAGAGGAGAGATAAAATGAAGGAGAGGAAATCAAAGAAATAAAGGAAAATCTATAGAATTTATGAGATAAATTCCAGATTGAACAGGAGTAGCAGAATGAATTTAAAAAACACACATATCTAACTACATAATACAATAATTTCAGAACTCTGGGGACAAAGATTCTCTCTCCAGCTTGCAAAGAGAAAAAAAGAAAGTTTCAAAATAGTTGAAAAGGATCTTCTAAGCATCTGATCTCAACATCAACACAGAAAAATAGAAGACAGTAGAGCAATGCCTTCAAAATTCTGAGAAAAAATTATTTCTGACTCAGAGTTCTCTGCCCAGTCAAACTATCCATAAAACAAGAGGGGAGAAGAAACATTTACAGACACGTAGAGTCTTGAAAAAACTCTATCCCATCCAGAAAACAATTTAAAGTGGCCCTTCAAAATGAGAACGTAAACAAAGACAGCCAAAGATACCAGATACAGAAACAGCGGCTCCAAAACAAGACAGAACTGAGAGAATCATTAAGATGACAGTAAAGCAAGTCCAAGACAACAGCTGCACAAAAGTTCTAGCTTTAACGAGTTCAAACTGGAGCAGGTCAGAGGGCCTGGGAAAGAGCTTCTTACGAAGTCAAAATTGGTAGGTTTGAAGATAAGCCATCAAACACTTGAGAGATAGTTTGGACTAAATCAGGGTTTCTCAACAACAGCTCTATTGACATTGCGGGCCTTGTAATTCTTGGTTACAGGAGGCTGTCCTGTGCAGTGCATAAGAATACTTGGCAGTATACCTGGCTTCTACCCACTAGATGTCAGTAGCACAAACCCACACTCTCCTCCACTCCCCCAACATTGTCAAATGTCCTCTGGCGTGAAAATGGGCCCCAACTGATAACCACTTGGCTAATTTAATAAGTATACAGAAAACTAAGCAAAGCAAAATTGTTAAAAATTACTAACTCTGGCCTGGCTAACATGGTGAAAATGGAGTCATTATAAACTTTGAAATACTGATGTATCCAGGCCGGGCATGGTGGCTCACACCTGTAGCCCTAGGACTTTGGGAGGCTGAGGCAGGAGGATTAAGTCCAGGAGTTCAAGACTAGCTTGTGCAATAATAGTGAGACCCCATCTCTACGAAATACTGATGTATCCAAACAACTTGCAGTATGACAATATTGGGAGTACTGGGCAGGGTTAAAAAGTGTGTTTGTGTGTTGTTGGGGATAGCGGTAAACCCTCATTTTTACTTAGACTGAAAAATACCTTAAACTGAAAAATCAAGAAGTAACACTATAAAAATGCTAGTTTCGGCTGCGCATGGTGGCTCACACCTGTAATCCCAGCACTTTGGGAGGCCGAGGCGGGTGGACCACAAGGTCAAGAGATCAAGACCATCCTAGCTAACACTGTGAAACCCCGTCTCTACTAAAAATAAAAAAAATAGCCAGGTGTGGTGGCGCGTGCCTGTAGTCCCAGCTACTCGGGAGACTGAGGCAGGAGAATCATTTGAACCTGGGAGGCAGAGGTTGCAATAAGCTGGTGTCATGCCACTGCACTACAGCCTGGGTGACAGAGCAAGACTCCGTCTCAAAAAAAACAAAAAACAACAACAACAACAACAAAACGCTCATTTCAAATATGGACGTAAAAGTATCAAAAGCCTGAAATGATGGGAAATTTGCAGAGACCTACTGTTTTTGTAAATACAGTCATGTGCCATATCAAGACATTTTGGTCAACAGTGAATCACAAATATGACAGTGGTCCCATAAGATTATAAATACCGTATTTTTACTGTACCTTCTGTATGTTTGAACACACAAAGACTTATGATGTATTACAACTGCCTACAGTGTTCCATACAGTAACATGCTGTACAGGTCTCTAGCCTAGGAGCAATAGGCTATGCCATATATCCTAGGTGTGTAGTAGGCTAAAGCATCTAGGTTTATGCAAGCACATTGTATCATGTTCAGATGATGTCTAATGATGCATTTCTCAGAATAGATCCTCGTCATTAAGTGACATGTGACTGTAGTTCTGCAGAGCTATTTGACTCTTATAAATATGTGCATGTATTAAATATAACTTTGATAAAAATAAATTTAAAAAATCAACTGAGTCCATATTATCAAGGACTTTCCCACTGGTTAAAGCTACCTTGATTTAGAATCAAACAGCTATGTAACTTTGAGCAAGTTACTTAACATCTTTAAGCCTAGTTTCTTCATGTGTAAAATGGATAATGAAGAATAATAGCTAATACTATCATACTGTCAAATGAGATAATATATGTAAACTGGTTAGCATAGTGTCTAGCACATACTGTTTACAAATAGTACCTATCATTCAAATTGCAATCAGAGGGTAATAATTATAAACTTTAAAACAGGTAAATCTTAATCTCATCTGTTTTGGTAAGTAACCCTGGCAGTTGTGGGGAAGATGGTTAGGAAAGGAAAGGCCTTGGAAGCAGAGTGACCAATTAGAAAGGTTACATTGGAGAAAATACAATAATTAGACAAAGGCAGAGCCATGGATAGAAAGATAAGGACACAGAAATATTTTCTTTTTGTGTGTGTGTGTGTGTTGAGACGGAGTCTCGCTCTGTCCCCCAGGCTGCAGTGCAGTGGCGCAATCTCGGCTCACTGCAAGCTCCGCATCCCGGGTTTACGCCATTCTCCTGTCTTAGCCTCCCTAGTAGCTGGGACTACAGGCGCCCGCCACCTCGCCTGGCTAGTTTTTTTTTTTTTTTTGTATTTTTTAGTAGAGACGGGGTTTCACCGTGTTAGCCAGGATGGTCTCGATCTCCTGACCTCGTGATCCGCCCGTCTCAGCCTCCCAAAGTGCCGGGATTAGAGGCTTGAGCCACCGCGCCCGGCCCACAGAGATATTTTCTAAGTGGTGAACTACATGTGAGAAAAAGGAAAAGAGAGGAGTCAAAAACGGTTCTAACTTAAGCATATAAATAGATGGCGATAACACTAACTGAAACAGGAGAACACCAAGAATTGGGTTGCGAGAAGGGAAGGAGAAATAAGCTTGAGATTACCTATATTTAATTTGTGGGTCCTAGAGTACAACCAAGTAGAGATATCCAGTATGCAAGTGGAAATCTGAATCTAGAAGGGCTCAGGGCTAGAGATATAAATGTGTAAATCACAATCAAAGGTTGAAGTTATACAAGTGGGTCCGATTACTCAAGGCAAATACACAGAGTAAGAGGAGAGGGGAAACAGGAAAACTGTGAGCACAAAAAATTAACAACACTATGTAAATACCCCTGAAACTACAATCAGATCATCTTAATTTGTTTTTGAAAATAATGTACAGGGTCATTTTTAAATATGAAAGTCTAAATATGTATCCCAATAATCCAGACATCCAGAAATAGCAACTCTTAATATTAGTGTATTCCTTCTAATCTTTCAATGCATATAACCCTAAATTGTTCATTTTTTCCTCGACAAAATTAGAATCATATACAACTCTGCATTCAGCTTTGCTTTCATTCATTAAATGAGCATTTCCAATGATATCTAAAATAATGACTTTTATTAAACACTCCAATTTGTTTACAACCCTGGCAGGTATAACTTGACAAACTTGTCTCTTACTGGTAAGAGACAGTCAATATCTGAAATTTAAGAAAAAGGCTCATTTTAAAAGAATCACTAAAATCAAGAAGGACAATTGCAGCACATTTCCTCAGGTAATTTAATTAGGAAAAATAAAATTAAAAGAACATGCATTTGATATGTTCTATAAAAGATACTGATGAATGGATTTTATAAGAAGTCAGACAATAGAAATAAAAACGAGTTGTTTTTGCTATCAATATGTCTTATATATGTACTCTGAGGTTGCTGTGAAGCTCAAATGAGTTAATACAAAGTACAACCAACAGTATCTGGTATATAAATAAATGCTCAATAAATACTGGTTATTACTATCATCATCATCATTAGATGCCAAAACCAGTTCCAGACAGAAGTAGTGATTGCATGAAAGACAGGAGAAAAAAATCCAGAGATAAAGAATTTACATTTCTACTCTTTTTCCTTCATTTTTTCCATTTTCTCTGGATTTACAGAGTCCATGAGCACTACTTTAAGTACTGCAGTTTAAGTATTATTTTTAAAGCAACAGTAAATGTGTACCTTATCCTTGATTATTCTATAAGATACTTGAGAGAACAAATTTTTCTATTCTCAGTTTTTCCTATTTGGCAGAATACAGTAAGATGCACAGTGAGTACTCAATGAATATTAACGACACACATCCTTATAAGAAAACAGAATAACAAAATAGCAACCAAACAATAATTAAAATTGGGATGATATTAAAAGAGACCTCAAAGCCAAAATCAATATACTACAATTCAAAGACATATAGCAGAATGAAACAGGTGAAAAGCTTTGTTCTTCACCACAATGAAGATACCACTCTCTTTGCTCTTTCTGGGTACAACAATTTAGGAGGAATACCAAAAACCCTGGATTATGTCCAAAAGAGAGGAACTAAGAAACAGTTAAAGAACTGAGGATGCTCAGAACAGAAGAGGTTAGTTCTCCTGCTGCCCTCTTCCATCTTCAATGATGAGAAAAACTATCCAATGGGAAATGCTTTAACATTTCTGTAAGGCAACTATCAAAAGATGGCAGCTATAGAGATCTAGACTTCTCTCAACTCAAAAACTGAAAAATAACATCTCTTCTAAGACAAAGATGTTATCAAAGATTAGTCATGAAAGTATGTATTAAAGCAAAAGTTGGAAAACAGCTTGCCAATGATGCTGTGGAAAACCTCCAAGGACAGGATAATTGGTTAGAATGCTAAATTTGCTTACAACCCTGTCACCACACCAACGAATATTTACTGAATATCTGCTCCAGGAAAGACGCTGTCTTAAACCTATAATACAAACCTACAAAAACGAAAAACAAAGAAAGAGAAACACACACAGTCTTTGTTGTCAAGGAATTCACAACATATAATATATAAAATGTAGATTACAGTTTCAGATCATAATAGATGTTGCCAAGCACCATCTTGTAATTGCCAAATGAATTCTATTCCCACATAAAGGTCTTCTAAGAGTGAGAAATCTCTAAGGTTAAAATGGTCAGAAAAGGCTACTTAGAATAACTGAGATATGAGGTACTTATGGAAAAATGTGTATGAAGTTTTGAACAGGAAGGAGGGGACAGCACAAATAGAAGCGAAATGCAAGTTAGAGAGAAACCTGTTTGACTACATTAAAAACCTGTTTCATGGGAGAAGAGATAAGCTGGAAGGACAGGTTGTGGCCAGAATCAATTGTACTGGGCCTTGAATACCAACCTAAGTAATTTCAAATTTATCCTGCATAGAGTCTCTGTAGCAACTACTCATCTCTGCTGTCGTAGCGATACAAAAATACTAAATAAACAGCATAGCTGTTCCAAGACTAAAATTTGAATTGCATATTATTTTCATGTGTCACAGACTATTATAATTCTTTTGACTTTTTTTCTTCAACAATTTGAAAATGTAAAACTCATTCTTAACTCACGGGCCATACAAAAACAGGCTATGAACTGATCTGGACCACTGGCCGTGGTTTGCCAATGCCCGTACTACACTAAGCTGTCTTCTTCAAGAGTCCTCTAAAGGTACATTTGTCCTTGAGTTTCAGGGACCAAAATATATTATTCACTGAACAACTATACACATCAACACGTGCATGCACACATGCCCACATCTAACCAAAATCTAAATCTAGTAGGGGTCAGAGGTTCCCTATACAAAGGTCCTCAAAAAAAAAAAAAATCTTTAGATTGATAATAAGTCATTAAAATAAATGCAACAAATTTTTTAATTTGCCATTTATTTTCACATGGTATATGTACTTAGAGTTACAAACTATTCTTACAGAGCCTCTAAATTACATGGAGGGCTCTGTAAAGTAGAGTATAATCAAGGGAATAGTAGCAGAGGACGTGAGTTCTAGCACTAGGTCTGCCATTTACTCATTATTTGACCCGGAACAAGTCACTTTCAATCTTCTGGGCCTAATTCCCTCAACTGTGAAGTGGAGGGGTAACTTAGATGATGATTATGCTTTCTCTTAGCTTTAGCACTGTATGATTCTACTACTACTTAAAAGGACCTGTCCGGGAGCTTCAAGGATCACACAAAAGTGCTAATTAAGAATACAAAAAAGATGACAAAGGCCTTGACTAAATGAGTGGGCAGATAGGACAAACAGGTGGGAAAATGACCAGAAAAGTGGAGTATCACTAAAATAAAGAAATTGGTTTTTAAAAAACTATCAAATCCTGCAGAGAATTCAAAGAGCAGAAGAGGCAAGGAAAAAAAAAAAAAAAAAAAAAAGCCAAAGATTTTGGTCATTTAAGAGATAACTGGTGACTTTCAGAAAGTTTCCAGTAATCCAGAAGCAAACATGGAAGTGGAGGCAATCACTTTAACAAAGAATGAGTGTGGCCATCAAAGAAGAAAAAGCTAGTTGGCTAGCTATAAAAGGTAAGAACCACAGATTATGCTTCCAGGAATCATGAAAGGAACCAGGGAAAAAGAAGACTAAAGATGAGACTAAGGAATAGACAATAAAGGCATACGGTCCATAAAAAGTAGAAGGGGGGGGGAAAAAGTTGTGATGAATGTAAAGCCTCAGGGAAGGGATTTAATCTTAAAGGACAGGCATTTAATCTTTAAACTTTCATTGCTGCTATCACTTTTTACACAACAGATGTTTCTGCAAAGCTCGGTATCTATTATTATATCATGTTTTCTATAAATCAAGTTAATAGGGAAATAAATCTAATGTTGAGTTTTCTTAAAGCAGAGTTCCACCTATATGATATTTTTCTAACGATCAAAAAAATTGAGAAAGAATATTTTTATAAAAATGAAAACCAGCAATATGAAGCTCTAAAACGAAACACATATTTACACCTTTCTTACAGCACCTATCACTTCCTTCCTTGCATAATTACTTATGTGGTAAAGTACCTAGTCCCTAATTGGAGTTCAACAAACACTAGTGTTCCCTTTCTTAGTAACTCAGAAAGTTCCCAAGGCAAGAATTCTGATTAACTCATCTGCTTATCTGCTTTGCACAGAGTTGGTGACGCTTGATGAACACACACTGACACATAACTCTCTGCCTTTTACAAAAATCGTCCTTGCAAAACAACTATCACTGTCCATCTGACAAAGCTGGGAAAATACCTGTATCATACAGGTACATAACTCCAATAATATCACCTTTGCATGGTGTCAGTGCTTGCTTAAGTAGCAAAGAATTGCTACAAAACAAGTAAAACAGGCACAAAAAAATTTAAGAACCTGTAAATGATCACTCATAAATTTCAAGATTCCACATAGCTAATTTCAATCCAACACTTGTCTCTATTTAAGGTATATGAGAAATAAAAATCCCAAGCATTAGCCTGATGATCAGCCAGTTAAAAATACACGTTTGAATACGCCGAAGATATTTATAAAGCCAACAGAGATACTATTAATATGTTGAAATTCGCTGGCCAGTGCTGGATTCTACCCTTAATCTTCTACTACTATTCAAGAGAACCCAACTAGTCAAGGCTTCTCGTATCACTTAAGTCACTCAAATTGGCATACACAACCCAACCTCAAAAAGAAAAAAAGAGTTCAGCTCTCCATATGGTAATGTTCTCCTATCTCCTTCTTTTACGTTAATGTCCCATGTACTACTTTTCCACGATCTTAAGTAGGCCTCATTTAAGCAGGCCAATAGTACTACCAAGTAACAGGAGTTGAAAAAAAAGTCGTAACAGTTAAGTCTGCCCTCCCACAGATCTCACTTGGGTGTAGATTTCACAAGCGCTGAAAGCTATACGCTGCCACTGTCAAACCCTGAAGCCGCACCGTCACCCTGCTGTGCCCATAGGCAACTGTTCAGAATGTTTTCTTTGAAATTATCTCTCTCGGCTCGACACGTTAAACAAGAACTTAAAAGGCCACCTTCTCCCCTAAAGTAGAACCTGATTCCTTCCCGTCCGCTCCTTTATTCGTCCAGCCCATAAAACCCGAGGCGGGAGGTCCGCTCCCCGACCCCTAGAGCCAGCGGGTCTCCCAACTGCTCGCCGCACCCACCGTCCACCCCCGACTGCCTCACGCCTCCTCCTTCCCCCACGGCAGAGCCTGCACCCCGGCCGGGCCCGCAGCCGAACCCCGGCCCGGGCCTGTGTTGCCGGGAGCGGCCGCAGGCCTCAGGCCTAACCTCCTGTGGGGCCCCTCACCTCTTTCGGGACCAGTTGGTTCTCCTCGCCGGGCACCATCGCTGACTCCGGCCGCTTCTCTCCGCCCTGCCGGGGGAGGGTGGAGGGTGGCGGCGGCTCGCTAGCTCAAGAGAGAATGGCAATGGCAGTCATCCTCTCCGCCGCCTGCGCTCCAGCAATCGCGGAGGCCTCACCCTGGGCCTCAGACACCAGCGCGCAGACACCGACCCAGGGCTCCGCCGCCGCCGCCGCCGCCGCCGCTACCACCGCCGCCTTCGTCGTCGGCCCCTCCCCCAGCTCGCAGCAATCAATGGAAAAATGGCGGCGGCCGCTCTCGCGAGAATTCGGCCCGTCGGGCTCCAAGCCCGGCGCCTGGCGCCCGAGGTGGCCGGCGCTTGTCGCTCGCTTCTAGTCACCTCGGCTCTTCCTCAGCCCCGGGAAGTACAGAATTGGCAAGACAGCCATGCAAACGCTTTTCGTTAGAGGAGAGCTGGACGTTCCATCTCGGGACTCCCTCTGCCGGCCAGGGAAGGACCAGGCCCACTGTCCTCCCTGCCTTCTGGGGCTCTTCCGACTCTGCCCAGCAGGGAAAGACCAGCCGAAAGTTCCTTCTCTGACCCTAGCAACTCATACCCTTCTGGCTTCCCGTTAGCAAAGCGCCTGGACGTCATCCCCTCTTCAGATACCCCAGGCCTCGTCCTGGTAGAGACACCACCGCGGGTCACCTCCCGGCCCCCGCGCTTAGACACGGCTCTGGCCCTTCCAGTCGGAATGAACAGCGTTTTATTTGCTCCCGTTCACTCTCCTGACGTTCTTTTCCCCTTTCCCCACCCTCCTTCTCAACGGCCCCCAGCTGGAGGGACCTCAGGGGCCACCCCCTGCTGGGGGAGGCAGCCACCCCTTCCCTTATGAAGCGGTGTCCTCACCGTCCGCCCCCCGCAACTACATTGGAAAGGCGCTCCCCTGCCCCCTTCCACAGAACTTCCTTCTCCATCAGGGCCAGGTCTGAGACTGAGCTAGCCTCCAAGAGTAGAGCTGTGTATGCTTCAACCTGTGATCTCTGTTAACGTTTTTGGAGAACTTTAATCTTCTCTAGCAGTAAGCATGGTGCTTTGTGTTACACTAAACAAAGTTTGCTGTAGTCATTTTTCCAAATCCTACTTCCATTATAGAGACTCAGCGGGGCTCCTTCATGAAGACTTTTATGGATGCAGTGATCTTACAGCGTGCTGAGATAATATAATCTTGTCATGTTCCTAACACCCACAGCATTAACTGCCTGCACTTGTGTTCTCCAAACTTTTTTTTATTGTAATCCCGTTACCAAAAAAAACCCCATATACTTATATAAGTTTTATACGTATCCTTCTGTGTGCAGAATTACAAAACATTTGTAAAATGTAAAAAGGCTAAGACAAAGATGAAATAAACATTTAAAATAACTGAGTTATTTTCCATATTAATGGTATAAAAATCTTTGTTATTCCCACTAAAAATATTTAGGGAAATCAATATGATTGACTAAGTTACATTAATTTTAAAAATAATACTTCGTGAAATAGTTATTAAAATGTCTGATTCAACGTCAGGTTACTTCTGTATTTGGTTTTAATGACTGTCATAAGCTGGAAAAAAAGGTAACTCACAAAGATGTAGATCCTAAAGGAAGAAGTACATCCTTGGGCATTCTTCCTAATGCATGTTAAGAAAGATTAAAAAAAAAAAAGTTTCATTTTTATCCATTCCATCCACCAACCATGCAAAGGTTTTTACTGAAATTCAACTAGTAGTGTTCCATCTTTCCTGATGTCAACCAGAAGACGTTGCATTTTTATATTTTTACAAATGATTCAAAGCTCTTTGGAATAAATTGCTTAGAAGATTTTTAAGAGCTTGAAAATTTCTGTCTTCAAGTTTTAAGCATTCATGTATGAGTTTTGAGGGGTTATAGATCTTGTCTTTAAGGTTTTGATAGTTTGATTATCATGGATTAAGATGAATTTTGACTTTTTAAAATATTGCATTAAAATTCGTTGTCTTGATTATTGAATTTTTGGCACCACCCCTTAAATTTTGTGCCCAGGGTGAATGGTTTTCACCTTGAAAACCATTTGCTTCACCATAGTTCCAGCCTTGGGTGGCTCACATATATCGTTTTTGCATCAAAATCACATGATGGAAATATTTCCAAACTTCTATTTTCAAAATGTCATCCCATGACTTAGTAAGATGTCTTCTGTAGTGCTGGCCACTGCTGTGGTGCTCACACTAGAAGTAGAAATGTCATCTGTCATCATCTTTTTTGCTTATGCTTGCAGTATTGTTTCAAACTCATGTTGTCTTTCCAGAAATCCTTTTTAGCCACTTTCATTTTAGTACAGGTTGATATAATGAAATAAGAAGGTAATTGATAAATCTACTTAATTCAGCACACATAAACTGGAATAAGTCACAACATACTAAAAGAAAATGAAGGAATCTCTGAATTCTCTACATTGCAGAACTCACACTTTTTATTCAGGAATAGTGAGATGCCAGTGTTTATATATTCGATATAAGTAAAATTTAATTTTGTGTTTTTAGATTAAAATAAATAGAAAAAGAAAGTCTAACATTTTCTTCCCACAATCCCCCTTTTCTGATTGCACACTCTTTTCTTTATAGGCCACTGGCTTGACTATTGCAGGAGAGCCTAATAGGTTGGTAAGTATACAATGAATATTTGTGGAATAAGTATGTGGATTCATGAATGGATTAATGAATAAATGGACAAATACAAATATATGCCTACTCTTCCTAATATATTGTTACTGAGATTACATGGATATGTGTTGATTTACTTTATATGTGAATTTTATTTCTCCAGTCCTTACCTCTCCCATAGGCTGTAAACTCAATCATCTACCTTTTTAATGGCTCAATACATCCCAAATTTAAACTTGACCTGAACAGAACATTTGATTTCCAAGCTTTCTCTACCTCTTGCAACATATCCTCTATCAGTTCTCCCCAACCTTGCTAAATTACACCATCATCAATTCAGTTTATCAAACCAAAAACCTGAGACTTACATTCAATCTTTTCATATGGGCTGTTGCTTCCACCTCTGAAACACATCTCATATCCATCCACTTTTCTTTCTATCCACTACTGCACATCCCACTCGAATTACTTTATTCTTTTGCCTGAACTACTGCAGTTACCTCCTAACTGGGTTCCTGTTTCTAATCTTATCCCTCAACAATCCATATTCCATAGAGCAACCAGAGTGATCTTTCAAAAATATGTCATATACCTCCCAAATCTTCCAAAGACATCTCATCCCTCTTAGAAAAAAATTCATATTCTTTGCCATAGCCTGTAAGACCCAATGTAATCAAACCCCTGTCTGTCTTGCTCCAGTCATCTGCCACTCTTCCTCTTACACTTAATGACCCAGCCACTCTGCCTTTACTGGGGTTTCTAAATACATAAAGTTTGTCTCTGCCCCAAAGCCTTGTAGTAGTTATTTCCTTTCCCTGAAAGGTTCTTCCCCCAGATCTTTCTCTTTTCTAGTTTAATCTTGTCATTTGGGCTTCTCAAATGTTAAATCTTCCAAGAGACCTTTTATGATAATCCTGTCTAAACTGGTTGTCCTTAATGCATCCTCAATGTCTAGAACAATGCCTGACACATAGTAGGTCATTAATAAATTGTTGTTGAATTTAAAACAGAAAAACAAAAAACAAGACTGGTGTGGGTCAGAGGCTGATGATTTTTCTTTTAATTTCTTTGGGAATATTTTCCTTTTCCTTTTCAAATGAAAAAGTTCATAGTATAACCCCAGTCAAAGTATGAAAAAAAAAAAAATCACACAAACCCAGTTTGGAGGACATTCTACAGGATGCCTGGTCAGTACTCCTCAAGACTGTTAAGGTCATGAAAAACAATGAAAGAATAAGACACTGTCGTAGACCAGAGGAAACTGAGGAAATATGACAAGTAAATGCAATGTGGGACTCTGAAGTGGATCCCGAAACAGGAAGAAGCCATTAATGAAAAAAAATGGTAAAATTCAAATAACATCTGTATTTGGTTAATATTTATGTACTAGTGTTCTTTTCTTAGTTTTTAAATTTTTTTTAAAAAGTTAATACACTTCATTATTATTATTATTATTATTATTATTATTATTATTATTTAGACGGAGTTTTGCTCTTGTCGCCCAGGTTGGAGTGCAGCGGCGTGATCTTGGCTCACTGCAACCTCCACCTCCTGGGTTCAAGCGATTCTCCTGCCTCAGCCTCCTGAGTAGCTGGGATTACGGGCATGCACCACCACGTCCAGCAAACTTTTTATTTTTAGTAGAGACAGGGTTTCACCATGTTGGTCAGGCTGGTCTCGAACTCCTGACCTCAGGTGATCCACCCACTCAGCCTCCCAAAGTGCTGGGATTATAGGCATGAGCCACCACAGCCAGCTTTTATTTTTGTTATTAACAGCAAAGACTATATTTAATTAGTAAATGAGAAGAAATTGTAATTAAACTTTGTTTTTTTAGAGCAATTTTAGGTTCACAGCAAAATTGAGCTGAAAGTACAGAGAGTTCTCATACACTTGCTGTCCCTACACATACACACCCTCTCCACTATTGACAACTGCCACCACAGTGGTACATTTGCTACAACTGATGAACCTACATTGATACATCATCATCATCCAAAGTCCATAGTTTACATTAGGATTCATTCTTGGTGTTGTACATTCCATGTGTTTTGATAAATATATAATGATATATATCCACCATTGCATTATCATACAGAATAGTTTCACTGCCCTCAAATCTGCTGTGTTCTGCCTATTAATCCCTCCATCTCTCCTAACTCCTGGCATTCACTGATCTTTTTACTGTCTCCATAGTTTTACCTTTTCCAGATTGTTGGAATCATATGGTATGTAGGCTTTTCAAATTGGCTCTTTTGCCTAGTAATATGCATTTAAGTTTCCTCCATGTCTTTTCATGGCTTGATAGTTCATTTTGTTTTAGCACTGAATAATATTCCATCATCTGGAGGTACCGCAGTTCATTTATCCATTCACCTACTGAAAGATATCTTAGTTGCTTCCAAGTTTTGGCAATTACCAATAAAGTAAATACAACCATCCACGTGCACATTTTTGTGTAGGTATGAATTCTCAATTCATTTTGGTAAGTACCAAAGAGCATGACCGATAGATTGCACAGTAAGGGTATGTTCAGTTTTGTCAAAAAACAAAACAAAACAAAAAAACTGCATGCTTTACATAGGTTTTTTTACATAGTTTTTTTACATAGTTTTGTAAAAAAAATTAAAATTTAAATTTTAAAAACTGCATAGTTTTACAAAACTAAACATTTCAAAGTGGTTGTGCCATTTTTCATTCCCACCATCCATGAATGAGAGTTCCCATTACTCCACCACGTCTTTGCCAGTATTTGACATCATCAGAGTTTTGATTTTGACCATTCTGATACATATATAGTGGTATCTCTCGTCGTTTTAATTTGCAATTCCCTAATAACATATGATGTTGAACATCTTTTCATATACTTACTTGCCATCTGTTTATCTTCTTTGGTAAGGTGTCTGTTCAGGTCTTTTGCCCATTTTTTAAATTGGGTTGTTCATTTTCTTATTATTGATTTTTAATAGTTCTTTGTATATTTTGGATAACAGTTCTTTATCAGATGTGTCATTTGCAAACATTTTCTCCCTGTCTGTGCCTCGTCTTCTCATTCGCCTGACATTGTCTGTCACACGGCAGAAATTTTTAATTTTAACGAAGCCCAGCTTATCAATTACTTATTTCATCGATCATGTCTGTGGTGGTGTATCTGAAAAGTTATCACCTAATCCAAAGTCATCTAGGTTTTCTCCTTTGTTATCATCTAGGAGTTTTATAGTTTTAAAGTTTACATTTAGGTCTATGATCCATTTTGAGTTCATTTTTGCATATGGTATAAGGTCCGTGGCTAGATTTGTTTCTTTGCATGTGAACATAAAATTGTTCCAGCACCATTTGTTGAAAATACTTTTTTCTCCATTATATTTCCTTTGCTCCTTTGTCAAAGATTAATTGACTGTATTTACGTGGGTCTGTTTCTGGGCTCTCTATTCTGTTCCGTTAATCTATTTGTCTATTCTTTCACCAATGCCACACTGTCTTGACTACTGTAGCTTTAAAGTAAGTCTGGAAGTCAGCCCTCTGACCTTGTTCTTCTTGAATATTGAGTTGGCTATTCTGGGTCTTTTCCCTCTCTATATAAACTTCGGAATCAGTCTGTCAATACCCTCAAAATAATTTGCCAGAATTGTGATAGAGATTGCACTGAATCTGTAGATCAAGATGGGAAAAACTGACATCTTGACCATTTTGAGTCTTCCTATCCATGAACATGGAATATCTCTTCCTTTATTTAGTTCTTTGATATCTTTCATTAGAGTTTTGTCACTTTCCATAAATATATATACCTCATACATATTTGGTTAGGTTTATAGGTAAGTATGATTTTGGGGGGTTCTAATGTAAATGGTAATGTGTTTTATACTTGAAATTCCACTTGTTCATTGCTGATAGTTTCTTAGTTTTTATAAGTGTAACATGGTAATGTAAGATATTAGCAATGGGGGAAAGTGGAGGAGGTATATATAGACTCTCTGTCCTATCTTCGTAACTTTCTTGAAAACATAAAATTATTCCAAAATAAAAGGTATATTTTAATGTTCATGGCAATACTTAAGATTTTATTTTCTTTCTTTTATATTTCAAGACTCTTCATTGCACAAGTCTAAGCATGTAGTCAAAGTCATACTATACAATTTAAGAATCAGTGAAAATAGAAGGTTAAATGTGTATTATAAAAATGAAAAGAAAATTTCACCATGACTATGTTTTAATAAGGTTAAGGAGAAAATCTTCAGTCAGTGTAATGTGGCTTTGGAGCCAGATTTACCTGTTTTGAAATCCAAGCTCTGCCACTTCCTCCATATAAGACCTGTCTGAACCTCCATTTTCTCAACTATTAAATGGGGGCAATAAAGTAGACCCTTGGCATTTATCAGTTTAACATTTGCCGTGTTGACTGGAAAAGTCCATGACATGTAGCACAATTGTTATAGAAAGGAAATTTGAACTTTATACGTTAACCAGAGTACAGAAGACCAAGGAGCTAAGTGTTTGAAAGAATAAGCTGAAAATACATTATTTGAGTTTGAATCCTACCTCTGTTATTATTAACTGTATGACATGCCTTGGGTAGATCTCTTAAATCCACCAAGCTTCAGTTTCTTATCTGTAAAATGGGGATGATAACAGCCTCATTTCACAAGGTTGTTGTATTAACTAGTAAAGAAAGTAATAATAATCACAAAACTACAACACTTAAGATTGGTTGAGGCAGGGGGCGGTGGGTCACGCCTGTAATCCTAGCACTTTGAGGGACCAAGGTGGGTGGATCACCTGAGATCAGGAATTCGAGACCAGCCTGGCCAACGTGGTGAAACCCCGTCTCTGCTGAAAAAAAAAAATGCCAGACATGGTGGCGGGCGCCTATAATCCCAGCTACTCGGGAGGCTGACATAAGAGAATCGCTTGAACCCGGAGGGCAGCAGAAGTTGCAGTGAGCTGAGACCGCGCCATTGCACTCCAGCCCGGGCGAAAGAGCAAAACTCCGTCTCAAAAAAAAAATAAAAAAAATAAAAAATAAAAAAAGAGTGGTTGAATAACCAGGTATGGTGGCTCACGCCTGTAATCCCAGCACTTTGGGAGGCTGCCGCGAGAGGATCACTTGAGCCCAGGGATTCAAGAGAAGCCTAGGCAACATTGGGAGACCCCATCTCTACAAAAAATAAAAAATTAGCCAGGTGTGGTGGCGCACCCCTGTAGTCCCAGCTATACAGGAAGCTGAGGTGGGAGGATCCCTTGAGCCTGGGAGGTTGAGGCTGAAGTGAGCCGAGATCACACAACTGGACTCCAGCCTGGGTGAGGAGAGAGACCCTGTCTCAAAAAAAAAGAAGGGTTGAATATGTAGATTGAGTCCTGCTCTAGATCCTTCCTTTGCTCTTTCCCCCCCCCCCCCCCCCCGAGACAGCGCCTCCTTCTTTTGCCCAGGCTGTAGTGCAGTGGCACGATCTCGGCTCACTTCAACCTCCGCCTCCTGGGTTCAAGCGATTCTCCTGCCTCAGCCTCCTGAGTAGCTGGGATTACAGGCATGCGCCACCATGTCCGGCTAATTTTTGTATTTTTAGTAAAGACAGGGTTTCACCATGTTGGT
Organism: Theropithecus gelada; assembly: GCF_003255815.1. Taxonomy (NCBI): domain Eukaryota; kingdom Metazoa; phylum Chordata; class Mammalia; order Primates; family Cercopithecidae; genus Theropithecus; species Theropithecus gelada. The sequence goes on from NC_037682.1 coordinate 53,660,774, forward strand.
CAGGCTAGTCTAGAGCTCCTGATCTCGTGATCTGCCCGCCTCAGCCTCCCAAAGTGCTGGGATTACGGGTGTGAACCACTGCGCCCGGCCCCTTTGCATATATTTTTTATTCAGTTCTCTCAACAACTTTATGCATAAGTACTTCTAATATCCCCATCTTACAAGTGAGGAAATGCATGTAAACTGTTTAAAGCACTCAACACACACTGCCTGTCAAATACTAAGCAATCAATATATGCTGACTCTAATTATCCTAGCAGTAGACTGAGTTTCATAAGGGAATGCACAGTCCTCACAACACCTGGCATATAGTAGGTGCTTTTCAATTCATGTTGAATAAATGAATAAATAAACTAGTCACTTAGCTAGTGAGTAAGTCTAGTTAATTGTATGGTAACTACACTTTGATATAGTTTCATTTCTATCTAGTCTTCTCCACTTATGTAGTTCTTCCATGAATTTTCTTTGTGGAAAATGACTCTGAAAAGAAATTCAATTATTAGTAATGAGATTGAAGAAATTATTAAAGTGATGGATCTTAGCCACAAAATAGGCCTTCTGTCTAAGTTAAAGAGTGGGATGTAAAATTAGTCAATGACTTATATTTATGGTGGAAAAGACACCATCAATAAGGAACAAGAAAAAGTAATTTGGGAAACTATTTAAATGAGTGCATCCACTAAGGAAAAAAAGCTCATCAATTAAGTTAAAAACCACTGAATATTGAAAAGATGACTAACTTTTGGTGTGAAGATGAGAATAGAAAAAATGATGCTCAAGAAAATGTAATCTGGGAGAAACCTAGGAACATTTGTATAAATATTTTCATGAGGTAAGCAAGTGAGGACATTTGTGGGGCTCTTAACCCATTGTGACCTCAAAAAAAAAAAGATTGTTTCTGTGACCTAAAGTAGCATTTTTCTATTGACATTTTATAAAGATAAAAGTCACTGCCACAGAAGTGCTTTCTTGCCTCTTTCTAAGCTGAAGAAATTCATAAAGAAAAGGTTAATAGGTCAGTGTGTTCAACAGTATTAAAAAGAGGCTCTTGTCAACAGAAAATGCCTTGGTAAACATATTGAAGGAGGAGAGGCAAATATCAGCGCCCAAGGCAACCAAAGACAAACTGACCACGATTCACTCAGCTTTCTTTGGGGTCAGCAAGTGCCCAAATTTTAAGGTGCAAGAATAGGAAGGAATCTAGCAAAATAAAGTTGGGGTCACAGTGTTAAACTTTCTGAAATGATTTCGTAATGTCTTTGAAATAGAGTAATATTTGTAAATTTGTCATTTGAAGAGATCTCAACATTCCTTGAGAATGTGAAGGCTGAGTTGTAATAATTACTTGGTAGCATTGTGAGAATTAGAAATAATGTATACAAAGGTGAATATTTTATAATAATATTGATTTGAAACAAACCAAAAGCCAGAAGTGTAAAGGGAAAGATGGTAATTTAAAATTTTTAACTCATGTATAGCAAATATTAATATAAACAAAGTCAAAAGACAAAATATCATCTGGAAAAATATTTGCAACAAATATGCCAAATGGCTATTTTTTTCAGTGTAAAAGAGTGCTTATAAATCAATAAGGAAAAGATGAACAACCCAAGAGAAGAATGCTTAGAAGGTAAGTTAGCACCTCATAAAAAATGAAATATAGGCCAGTCACGGTGGCTCACACCTGTAATCCCAGCACTTTGGGAGGCCGAGGCAGGTGGATCACGAGGTCAGGGGATCGAGACCATCCTGGCTAACACGGTGAAATCCCGTCTCTACTAACAGGTACAAAAAATTAGCAGGGCATGGTGGCGGGCGCCTGTAGTCCCAGCTGTTCGGGAGGCTGAGGCAGGAGAATGGCGCTGACTCAGGAGGCAGAGCTTGCAGTGAGCTGAGATCGCGCCACTGCAATCCAGCCTGGGGGACAGAGCAAGACTTCATCTTAAAAAAAAAAAAAAAAAAAAAAAAAAATTTAAAAATGAAATATAAACTGTCAATAAATATCTGAAAAGATGCTCAAATGTACTCATAATTAAATAACTGCAAATGAAAACAATGAAATGACATTTTCACTCTTGGATTAGCAAAACTTATGGGGAAATAAAAGCTCTCATTTGAATTTGGTGGAATATGAGCTATTAAAAGCATTTTAAAGGCAATATGTCAACGTATATAAAAAATTTCAAATGTGCCTATTCTTTGACCCAACAATTCTAAGATCATCCTACAGCACAAGTGTACAAAGACATATGTGTATTGATGTTCATTATAGCATTGTTTGTAATAACTCAAAACTAGAAATAGCATAAATATTTGTCAGTAGGATCATGTAAATTGTGGCACACTCATACTATATAATACTGTGAAGTTATACAAATAGAATGAGGTAGAAAAATAAAAACTGTTAAGGACTAAATACAACATGATGTGTTAGACTTGATCCTGGAACAAAAAAGAACATTAGTGAAAACACTAGTGAAATTCAAAGTCAGAGTTTGGTTAATATTAATGTACCAATGTTAATTTCTTATTTTTGACAAAAGTACCTTTGAGAGGTGAAGCCAGCTGGACTTCCTGGGTCCAGTGGGGACTTGGAGAACTTTTCTGTCTAGCTCCAGGATTGTACATGCACCAATCAGTGCTCTGTGTCTAGCTAAAGGATTGTAAATGCACCAATCAGCACTCTGTAAAATGCACCAATCAGCACTCTGTAAAATGGACCAATCAGCAGGACGTGGGTGAGGACAAATAAGGGAGTAAAAGCTGGACACCCCAGCCAGAAGTGGCAACCCACTGGGATCACCTTCCACATTGTGGAAGCTTTGTTCTTTCGCTCTTTACAATAAATCTTGCTGCTGCTCACTCTTTAGGACTGTGCCACCTTTAAGAACTGTAACACTCACCACGAAGGTCCACAGCTTAATTCGTGAAGTCAGTAAGAGCAAGAATCCACCGGAAGGAACCAACTCTGGACACACCTTGATTATGTAAAATGTTAATATGCAACTCTACTGTAAATCCAAAATTATGCAAAAATGAAAAATTTATTTTAAAAAGGTGAGATAGCTCAAGATACAATAAATAATAAAAAGAAATTTGCAGGATATTATGTATGGCATTTGTGTACTAAAAGATGGTGTTATAAATATGTGTACCAGTATAAGCATAGAAATCTCTAGAAGAATATGCTCCTCCCCCTTCCTCCTCTCCTCAAAAATGTTTGTAGTGATTATCTCTAAGTCACTGGAATGGAAATTCTCAATGTTGGTGGAAGTAAGGAGTTAGTTGGAATCTTCTCTTTTTCTTTCTTTTGGTTTTTTGTTTTCATTTTTGTTTGTTTTTGTTTTTTTGAAACAGAGTCTCACTCTGTCACCCAGGCTGGAGTGCAGGGGCATGATCTCGGCTCACTGCAACCTCCACCTCCCAGGTTTAAGTGATTCTCCTGCTGCAGCCTCCGAGTAGCTGGGATTACAGGCATGTGCCACCACGCCTGGCTAAGTTTTGTATTTTTAGTAGAGACAGGGTTTCACCATGTTGGCCAGGCTGGTCTTGGACTCCTGACCTCAAGTGATTCTCCCGTCTCGACCTCCCAAAGTGCTGGGATTACAGGCGTGAGCCACGGTGCCCAGCTGGAATCTTCTCTTTTTCATTTTCACATTAAATCATACTGTATTCTTTTAATTCTTTTAAAATAATTCAAAGACAACGAATTAAAAGAAATAATGTATGAAAACTTGTTAGCATAATGACTGACATAGATGCTCACATAGATGCTCATATAAAAACTTTCATGTTTTCTTACTGGCCACTTTGGTTCATAACTTTTTATTATATCGCTAATGACAATCACAAGTTTTTGTAGAGTACTTACTCTTACTATGATCCAGGCTCTGTATTGAGTATTTTACACACCCTATCTTATTACTCCCCATAACAACTTTATGATTTGGGAACAATTGTTATCCTAATTTTCAGACAAGGAAACAGGAATTGAGAAGTTAAGTAACTTCCAAAGACATAAAGCAAATAGCTAAATGATGGAACTGGGATTTAAATCTAAGCAGTCTGACTCCAAACTCTTTTATCATAGGTGAAGCCTTAGTTGCTTCTAGAGATAGTCTTTAAACTTTCTGGTTGGTTATGTGGTAACTGCATCTACCAATAGTGGAAGAAAGCAATGTCTAATCATTTTCACTCTTTAGCAGAGTTGGATGATTTGAAATCTCTGGATCTTTCTTTAAAAATTTTAGCCAATGGGCTTTGTAGCTTGATTCTTTAAATTTTAAATGTTCCTACTTGTCTAATTGGTGATTTTCACTAAACTAAATGATCCCACTTCCTCATCATTTTTTAAGAGATTTAATTGTTTAATTCTTGTAGTTTCTTTTCTGGAAGACTAACAATCTCCTTCCCTAAAAATGAACTTTTTTTTTTTTTCTTTTGAGACAGAGTTTCACTCTTGTTGTCCAGACTGGAGTGCAATGGCATGATCTCAGCTCACTGCAACTTCCACCTCCCGGGTTCAAGCGATTCTCCTGCCTCAGCCTCCCAAATAGCTGGGATTACAGGCATGTGCCACCACACCTGGCTACTTTTGTATTTTTAGTAGAGACAGGGTTTCTCCATGTTGATAAGACTGGTCTCGAACTCCCAGCCTCAGGTGATCTGCCCACCTTGGCCTCCCAAAGTGCTGGGATTACAGGCGTGAGCCACCGCGCCTGGCTGAACATTTTCTTTAAGAAGGTAATGAACAGTTGCTATTCCTTTCTTCTTCCTCTGTCTTCATCTGATAGATCAGGTAGTGTTTTTGCATAATTCCACCTAAATTTGTCAAAGTCTTTCACAGACCAGTACATGTTAGTAAAGGAATATCATCTTATCTTTTTACATGAGTCCTCTGGTAGAAAAAATTGAAAATGATACTTAGATGCTAGCTGTTAATGAAATTTTCTACCGGCACAGCTAACTAGGTCATCTTTTATTTAAAAATATTTCAGAAATGTTATCTAATTTTCTAATGTGTTGGCAGAGCATAGGCTTTTAAACCCAATTATCATCACCATCGTTGCCCATAATCAACACTTGTTGGATTCTTGTCGTTTACATGGCACTGTTGTTTATGAAGAATCATAAATTCCTAGCCAGACTCAAAGTCTCATTTGATTTAACCACAAAAACTTTAAAATTTATTATGTGTGTGAGCACTGCAATTATACAAGCTTCTTTGGAAGACAAAATATAATAAATAAAATTTAGAAGGTAGATTGTAAAAATAGATCAGAAAATGTGATAGAAAGAACAGAAAATGAGCAAGGGTCATTTATCCTAATAAATTAATCTCCGCTAAATATCCCTAAGATGTTTGACATTGTGATAGATGCTTAAGAGAGCATAAAGTCAGTTTGGTGACTTATTGCCTGCATAATTGAATAAAGGAGATTAAAAATGATGGAGCATGTCAGAATTTTATGTCGGAAAATGTACTCTGAAATTCAATTCAACAGATATTTATTAAGAGTCTTCTGACAAGGCATGTTGCCAGGAACTATGTCAAACAGACGACTAAGAATGTTCTCTACTCTCAGGAAGCTCACAATTTAATGAGAACAGTGCTAGCCAATGCGAAAATTGGGGAAGGCACTCCAGAACTCACAGCTGGATGAGAACAGCTTCGGCTAGACTTGAACCTTCACTCACCCTTAGCCAGGCATCTGCGTACATTGCACAACTTGAACAATCACACACAGAAGCCCTAGCTATAACTACAACAAACAAACATGATGGAAAGATGGAATAATAAATGTGCACATATAAACCTGAGTGTAGAGAAATGGGTTCTGTGTGAACATGACAATTGAACCTCAAGATGATTGGTCAAATGTTTTACAGAGAGAAAGAAGGTCCCTTTTACCTGTGATTGGCCCAGTATAGGTCATATGCCTTATGCAGTGGCCAAGACTGAACTGAGTGCTGATTGTCCCAATAGACACTCAAGTGTAAAGACATTCCTGGCAGACAAAAGCAACGTAGGATCCTGGAGAAGAGAATTACAAATGTCATGCTGAGAAGTTAGGCATTTTTTGGTTATTAGTAGAGAGATCTATTAGAAATAAATTTTGTCTTTATAAAATGTTTTATAGTAGTTTGGGAAAATTCAGTATTATTTAAGTCTACATGTAGCAAGTGGAATTTGAATCTTAAAACTGTTTTCAACACACAATCTCATTTTCCAGAAAGTAAATGCAATAAACATTTTGGAATGTAAGCTTCTGGACTATCACAGAAAGTTGTTTAGCTGTTAATTTTTGGGGCAGTGGTCTCCAATTTTTTTTGACCAGATGTTTATTTCATAAATCACTAATATATATTGATTAATTTGTTTATAAACTCAATGCATGTCTTACTAGTATTGGCTAATGTCCTGAGACTTAATAAGCAACTTAGAGCAAAGTTCATCATTAAAGACAGTGGTGGCCACATGCAGCGGCTCACACCTGTAATCCCAGCACTTTGGGAGGCTGAGGTGGGAGGATTGCTTGAGCTCCAGTGTTCGAGATTAGCCTGGGCAACATAGGAAGACTTCCATCTCTACAAAAACATAAAATAAAAATAAATAGCTGGGCATGGTGGCGTGTGCCTATAGTCCAAACTACTTGAGAGGCTGAGGTTGGAGGGTGGCTTGAACTCGGGATGTCAACGCTACAGTGAGCAGTGATGGCACCACTGCACTGCAGCCTGGGTGACAGAGAAAGAACCTGTCTTAATAAATAAATAAATAAAGACAGTGATTGCAAATCCATATTTCAATATCTTCTTGATCATTTTGCAACACTTTGTTTTACTGACGCACTTGTCAGACTTGACAACACTGTCACAGATTTAGCTTCCTAAGATGGCCCCTGAGGTGTTGTACCAAGAGGAAGAGGAATGTTTGCTCTGCCATTTTCTCATCTCCTTGTGTTTACAAGCAGCATTATGTTGTGGTTAAGGCCACTGACCCCAGAGAGAAACTGCCTGGGTTGCACTGCAGCCCTGCCATTGACTAGCAACATCTTTAAGCTGTCTATGCCCCACTTTCCTCATGTTTAAAATGGGAATTAAAACAGTACTTTCCTCACAAGGTTTTTGCATGGATTAACTAAGTTAATAGAGATGAAACACTTAGGCCAGTGTCTGGCTGGTACTAAATGCCACATAAATATAATTGATCCTTGAACAAGGTGAAGTTTAGCTCCCTTCCCCTCCCCAGTCAAAAATTTGGGTATAACTTTTGAGTCCCCCAAAATTTGACTGCTAATAGCTTACTGTTGACTGAAGCCTTCCAGATAACATAAACAGTTGATTAACATATATTATATATTAACACATTATTATATATGTTAAATGTATACTATATTACTGCATGCATACTATATTACTTTATTACTAGAGCTATAGAAAAGAAAATGTTATTAAGAAAATGATAGCAAAGAGAAAATATATTCACTGTTCACTAAGTAGAAATGGATCATTATTAAGGTCTTCATCCTCATCGTCTTCACCTTGAGTAGGCCAAGGAAGAGAAGAGGTGGGGTTGATCTTGCTGTTTCCAGAGTGGCAAAAGCAGAAGAAAATCTACCTGTATATGGTTTCATGGGGTTCAAATCCATATTGATCAAGTGTTGACTACATTTTGTATTGTTGGCATTATATTTAAGCTGTAGTGGTTTTTTTTGTAAAAATCTTTTAAAGTTACTTTTCTATTTTTTGAGGGCAAATTAGTTAAAACCAAATAATGTAATCTGTAACTCTGCCTCACTGAATCCTCAGTGGCCCCGCCTCTTTGCTGTGAGAGCTCCCCTCCCCCACTTCCCCTCAGGTGACCTGGGTAGTACACCAAGAGATCATGAGACACGCATGCCAAGTGGGGGAGCTGATGTTAGTCCACACATAAAAGGTTAGTACATTTTTCTTTTTCTTTTATTGATAACAAGTAAATATATATGTGTATGTATATATGCATATGGACATATATATGTATACATGTATATTTGTATATATACAGTCGTGCCTTGTTTAATGATGGCTATACATTTTGAGAAATGATTAGTTAATTTTGTCATTATGTGAACATCATGGAGTTTACTTACAAAAGCTTAGATGTACACCTAGTAAACCTACTATACACCTAGGCTATATGATATAGCCTGGATATGGTTTGGCTCTGTGTCCCCACCCAAATCTCATCTTGAATTGTACTCTCATAATTCCCATGTGTTGTGGGAGAGACCACGTGGGAGAAAATTTGAATTATGGGGACAGTTTTGCCCATACTGTTCTCATGGTAGTGAATAAGTCTCATGAGATCTGATGATTTTATCAGGGGTTTCTGCTTTTGTATCTTCCTCATTTTCTCTTGCTGCCACCATATATGAAGTGCCTTTTGCCTCCCACCGTGATTCTGAGGCCTCCCCAGTCATATGGAACTGTAAGTCCAATTAAACCTCTTTTTCTTCCAAGTCTCGGGTATGTTTTTATCAGCAGTGTGAAAATGGACTAATACAGTAAATTGGTACTGGGAATAGGGCATTGCTGAAAAGATACCCAAAAAAGTGGAAGCGACTTTGAAACTGGATTACGGGCAGAGGGTGGAAGAGTTTGGAGGGCTCAGAAGAAGACAGGAAGATATGGGAAAGTTTGGAAGACAAGAAGATATGGGAAAGTTTGGAACTTCCTAGAGACTTGTCGAATGACTTTGATAAAAATATTGATAATGATATGGACAATGAAATCTAGGCTGAGGTGATCTGAGATAGAGAAGAAGAACTTGTGGGGAATGGGAGCAAAGGTGACTCTTGTTATGTTTTAGCAAACAGGCTGGTGGCATTTTGCCCCTGTCCTAGAGATTTGTGGAACCTTGAACTTGAGAGAGATGATTTAGGGTATCTGGTGGGGGAAATTTCTAAGCAGTAAAGCATTCAAGAGGTGACATAGGTACTGTTAAAGGCATTCAGTTTTAAAAGGGAAGCAGAGCATAAAAGTTGGGAAAATTTACAGGCTGACAATGCAAAAGAAAAGAAAATCTTATTTTCTGAGGAGAAATTCAAGTTGCTGCAGATATTTGCATAAGTAATGAGGAGCTGAATGTTAATCCCCAAGACAATGGGGAAAATGTCTCCAGGGCATGTTAGAGGCCTTTGTGACAGCCTCTCCCATCACAGACCCAGAGGTCTAGGAGGAAAAAATGGTTTCATGGGCAGGGCCCAAGTTCCCCATGCTGTGTGCAGCACAGGGACTTGGTACCCTGTGTCCCAGCCACTCTAGCTGTGGCTGAAAGGGGCCAACATAGAGCTTGGGCCATGGCTTCAGAGGGTTCAAACCCCAAGCCTTGGGAGCTTCCATGTGGTGTTGAGCCTATGGGTGCACAGAAATCAAGAATTGGGGTTGAGAACCTCTGCGTAGATTTCAGAACATGTATGGAAACACCTGGATGTCCAGGCAGAAGTTTGCTGCAGGAGTAGGAATCTCATAGATTCTCATAGAGAATCTCTGCTAGGACAGTGCAGAAGGGAGATGCAGGGTTGGAGCCCCCACAAAGAGTCCCTACTGGGGCACTGCCTAGTGGAGCTGTGAGAAGAGGGCCACTGTCTTCAGACCCTAGAGTGGTAGATCCAACTACAGCTTGCACTATGAGCTTGGAAAAACCACAGACATTCAATGCCAGCCTGTGAAAGCGGCTGGGAGACTGTACCCTGCATAGCCACAGGGGTGGAGCTCCCCAGGACCATGGGAACCCACTTCTTGCACCAGTGTGACCTGGATGTGAGACATGGAGTCAAAGGAGATCACATTGGAGCTTTAAAATTTGACCGCCCTGCTGGATTTCGGACTTGCATGGGCCTTGTAACCTCTTTGTTTTGGCCAATTTCTTCCATTTGGAATGACTGTATTTACCCAATACCTGTATTCCCAGTGTATCTAGGAAGTAACTAGCTTGCTTCTGATTTTACAAGCTCATAGGTGGAAGGGACTTGCCTTGTCTCAGATGAGACTTTGGACTGTGAACTTTTGGAAATGAGTTAAGACTTTGAGGGACTGTTAGGAAGACATGATTGGTTTTGAAATGTGAGGACATGAGATTTGGAGGGGCCAGGGTTGGAATGATATGGTTTGGCTGTGTCCCCACCCAAATCTCATCTTGAATTGTATTCCCATAATTCCCATGTGTTGTGAGAGGGGCCCATTAGGAGATAATTTGAATCATGGGGGTGGTTTTCGCCATACTGTTCTTGTGGTAGTAAATAAGTTTCATGAGATCTGATGGTTTTATCAGGGGTTTCCACTTTTGTATCTTCCTCATTTTCTCTTGCTGCTGCCATGTAAGAAGTGCCTTTCACCTCCCGCCATGATTCTGAGGCTTCCCCAGCCATGTGGAACTGTAAGTCCAATTAAACTTTTTTTCCCCAGTCTCAGGTATGTTTTTATCAGTAGTGTGAACATGGACTACTACAAGTCCATTGCTCCTAGGTTACAAACCTGTACAGCATATTACTGTAGTGGATATTGTAGGTAGTTGTAACACATGGTAAACATTTGGGTATCTAAACATGTCTAAACATAGAAAAGTATGTTAAAAATATGGTATTGTGATTTTATGGGACCACCATCATATATGTAGTTCATTGTTGACTGAAATGTTGTTATGTGGTGCATGACTGTACATGTATATGTGTGCATGTGTGCATATATTATACATACATGTGTATGCATGTAAGCATATATATGTATGTTTTATATGTATATATGGATCTATATATGTATGTGTGTGCATATACATGCATATATATGTATGTGCAGCTAGGTATGTGCATATACATGTGCATGTGTATTTATGTATGTGTATACATACATACATGCATGCATGTATACATATGTTTGTGTGTATATATATTTGTGTGTAGATATGCAAATAGCATATATATATATATCTGTGCAGAAATATATATATGCAAATAGCATATATATATCTGTGCAGAAATATATATTAGCAGATGTATATATTCTAATATTTTCTTCTTGAACCTCAGTAGACTTTCTAGGGTATTCCCTGTGATGTGTACACACCACTTTGGAAGCCCATAAGCTAGAGGATTCACTGCTGAGAACGGATCTGCAGACTGTCATGGACAGTGACAGCTATAGAAGCAGGACTTGAGCAAGACTGAGCCTTAGCTAGGAGAAAAATGTAGGGGCAGGAAAAGGCAGGTAGAACAAAGGAAACCTGGCAAAAGCCCAGGAATCAGATTAGCTATAGACATAATCTTGCTCTGAAGGCTCTTCCTTTGCAAGTCAGTGAGGCCTTGGATTTTCAGATACAATATATTCCAACAGTTCAGACATATTCATTGGGCAAGTATGAACTGAGCATCTACTATGGCTCAGCACTGTGATAAGGGTGCTGAAGGTATGTAGTCACTTAATCCATGATTTTATAGTCTTTGATAGAGGTGACTAACACCAACATACAGCTTCAAAAAGAATAATTTGTTCGTATCTGTTAATATATAAATATACACATAATTTATGAATAAATAGCATAGCCCAAAATGCTGTAACACACAGAAATTTTCAGAGGAAAGATTTCCTGGAAGTAAGTGGTAGCGCCTGAGATAAGTATTGAAAGAACAAACTTTGTTTTATTAAATTGTGTGTGTGTGTGTGTGTGTAAAGACAGAGTCTTGCTCTGTCGCCAAGGTTACAGTCCAGTGGCCCAATCTCAGCTCACAGCAACCTCCACCTCCCGGGTTTAAGCAATTCTCCTGCCTCAGCCTCCCGAGTAGCTGGGACTACAGGTGCATGCTGCCACGCCTGGCTAATTTATTCTGTATTTTAGTGCAGACGGGGTTTCACCGTGTTGCCCAGGCTGGTCTCAAATTCCTGAGCTCAGGCCATCCACCTGCTTTGGCCTTCCAAAGTGCTAGGATTACAGGCGTGAGCCACCATTTCCAGCCTATTAAATGTTAAGTAAACAAAGATCTTCTTTTAGCTGTTTATTAAAGATGCTATCATTAATGACCCAGGATTTGTAGAGAGCCACTATAGACACTAGAATATAAATTCTATGAGGTTTTTTGTCTGTTTTTGTTCACCACTGTGTGCCTCATGCCTGAAATAATGCTGGACACATAGTAGGTTCTCATTTGTTAATATCATTAGTGAATGATTAAATAACTGTGTATGTGAAATGTTGGGGAGGAGGCTTCATATTTCCTCTTTAAATCATAGAATGAGTATTACAGGGACCCAAGACTTAATCTAGTCCAAATTCCACAGTTGAAAAACTGAAGCACAGAGAGGCCAAGTAATCACCTGCTATGGTTTGAATGTTTGTCCTCTTCCCAACTCATGTTGAAATTAATTGCCATTGTAACAATATTAACAGGTTGGAACTTTCAGAGACAATTAGGCCACGAAGGCTCTGTCTTCATGAATGAACGAATGCTGTTATTGCAGGAGTATGTTTCTTACAAAGGGATGAATTTGATCCCATTTTGTCTCTCTCTCCACCTCTTTTTGACCTTCTGCCATAGGATGCTGCAGCAAGAAGACCCTCACAAAGCACCAGCTCCTTGATCTTGGACTTCCCAGGCCTTACAACCATGAACCAATGCATTTTTTTCATTATAAATTACCTAGTCTCAGATGTACTGTTATAGTAGCAAAAATGGTCTAAGACATCAACTCAAGGCAATCCAAGAGGCCAGGTATAGAACTGGAGTTAGAATTCATATTTCTTAACTCCTAGCCCATGATTTTTCTTCATAATCCAATGGCACCTCCCCAAAAGTACCAGATGGCCACAACTCATCTTTTGCTATTTAGACCTTCTTGAGAGCCAGAAATGAATGATTCCAGAAGGTTGAAGAAAATTAAGACACCTAAAGATTTTTATGTCCAGCTGCTGTGTTCTGTGTTTGGCTTCACCTAAAACCAATAGTTTCCATTGTGATGCGTCCCTATCCTCTCAAGAATGAAGAAGAACAAAAAAGTAGCATATCTGTAGGTAAAATTTAAATTACATAATACAAACACATTCTCTAACTACTTCAATTATTTTCCAAGCAAATAAACCAGGCTAAAAATTAACCAATGTGTGTAAAAGAAGTTAAACAGAAATATGACCTGAAGGTTTCACAGTTCTTCATTGCTCTTAAGGACATAATTTGAATACCCATATATTCATAAGTATTATATGAACATATGTTCAAATTTTATATAAATATATGTGAAATGACTGTGCGATCTATAAACTTATGTTTTATGTAAAATATATAATATGTGTGTGTGTCTGTGTGTATCTCCAATAACTTAGCATTTTTGATTTAGGTTTTAGGCATGAATTTGACCTTGCCATGTGACACTTTACTCCCACACAAATGCCATTATCTCAAAGAATACTTCTGTGTCACCCTTTCTAAAATAGGGCAATAAATAGGGAATTCCATGATTCTTACTTAGTTGTTTTTCCTGTTTTTTAAAAACAAATTCATATCTTAATTGTTTGACTTTTTAGGACTTAGCTGTTTGGCAACTCTAGCTCCTAAATATATATCAAAACTGCCCAAGTTTTTCCATCTCCACTGCCATAAGCTAGGCCAACTCACTATCATCTCTCATTAAGATGAATGAAATAGTCAAATGGGGAGGTGGGTGCCTATAGTCCCAGCTACTTGGGAGGCAGAAGTGGGAGGATTGCCTGAGCCTGGGAGCTCAAGGCTGCAGTGAGCTATCACTGTGTGTATGAATAGTCACTGCACTCCAGCTTGGACAATGTAGTGAGACCCTGTCTCTAGATAAAAATTTATGTAAAAGGCTAATCAAATAACTTCTTACCTCTGCTCTCTTTAATATCTTTCCCACACAGCAGTTAGAATAATCTTTTAAAAAATGTTTCATGTAACATTTTTGCTTAAACATCTGTGAATACTTCCCATAGCTCATAAGGTAAAGACCAAAGTCTTTAACATAGCCAAGAAAACTCCTCATGATATGGCTCCTGCCTGCTTACTAGCTTTCTTTTGGGCACTGTCCTTTTTGTTTTAGGACAAGTCTTGCTCTGTCAACCAAGCTGGGGCGCAATGGACTGATCAAGGCTCACTGCAGCCTGGACCTTCCAGGCTTAAGGGATCCTCCTGCCTTAGCCTCCTGAGTAGTTGGGACCACAGGTGTGTACCACCACACCTGAATACTTAATTTTTTTTTTTTTTTCAGAAATGAGGTCTCCCTGTACTGCCCAGGCTTGCCTCAAACTCCTGAGTTCAAGTAATTCTGCCACCTTGACCTCCCGAAGTGCTGGATTACAGGTGTGAGCCAGTAGGTTTTTCCCTTCCCCCGGGCCCTTGCACATGCTGTTTCAGCTTCCTGGAATGCTCTCTACTATAGCACTTTCTCCCATTCCACACACCTTCTTTGCCCAGTTATTTTCCTTTAAAACAATTTTTTTTTTTGAGACAGGATCTCGTTCTGTTATCTATGCTAGAGTGTAATGGTGCAATTATAGCTCATTGCAGCCTTGAACTTCTGGGCTCAAGTGATCCTCCCCACTCAGCCTCTCAAGTAACTAGGACTACAGGTGCATGTCATCATACCTTGCTTTTTTTTTTTTTTTTAAAGATAGGATCTCTTTATGTTGCCCAGGCTGGTGTTGAACTCCTAGCCTTGAGTGATTCTCCCCAAGTGCAGCAATTACAGTTGTGAGCCACCGCACTGACCTGCCCAGTTATTTTCTACTTACCCTCAGAGTTCTGCTCAATCACACTTTTTCAAAGAAGTCTTTCTCTCTGGATGTAGTCAGGCCTTGTCATATTCTCTCTTAACAATCTATTTTCCTCATTTTTAGCGCTTAACAAAACTGCAATTCAGTACTTACATTATTGGTTTTTCAATGTTTGTCTACCCCAATAGAATGTAAGGTCTTTAAGAAATGCCTTATTTATCACTGTCACAGCATTGGCAGGAACAAGTATCTGTTTGAATGAATAAATAATACAAAAATAATTTTGTAAATGAAAGATTGTGTGTCACAACGAGGAAAATTTAATTATGAAAATGAATAATTGAACATATAGATGAACATAGTATAAATATATATTGAGAAACAGGCTACACATTGCTCTAAAATAAAACGCGCACACACACACACACACACACACACATTGTACCTCTCAGAAAAGAGGTCAAGGGAAAAAATACGCAGCTCTAACTAGACGTGTCTTGCTAGAGCAGAAAGGAAGCGGGCAATGCTCTAGATCAGGTAACTTGGGTGGTTGAAGGACCTGGTTCCCAACTGAAGAAGACATAGCTTCAACCTAGTGGGGTCCACAGGGGCTCGCCTCCTCTGGGGAGTCCTCCATGCTGCCTGTCAGGGAGAGAGGAAGGAGAAAGACTGTGGACTTGACTGAGACAGGAGAGGCAGAGAAGCAGACACTCCAGGCTTCTGGGGGCAGGAGCAGGGAGAAAACCTGAGGCAACGTACATGGGTAGGGAAAGAGTGCCTTAAGCAGCTGAGCTTCAACCAAAGGCCTATGACTCTTCCCTCTAGCAGTGTTGTACTGTGGAAGAGGTGTCTCCGGGTTTCAGAACAAAGCCACGTATGGGCCTCTGGTGGCTCCCGGTGCCCAGAGATAGAGCGAGGGGAGGGCAAGGATATCCTTCCCTGAGCTCCTAGTAGTTATGAGAAGTTAAATAGACTAGAGAGGGAGAACGTTTTGGCTCAAGCTCCTCTTGTGTTCTTGGCTTCTTAAGTGTCATACCCAGGATAGTGGCTTATGAAGCTTTATTCTATTTCTCTTGACAATATTTCAATAAAGTTAATTATTGTTAATTTATAGCTATGTTGTAAATGAGCGCTATATGTTTATGATTGGCCATAGGATATTTGAATTACATCAATAGGATTACGTCACGCAACAGCACATGGGTAACTATTTATTAGAAATTCACATTAGAGAAAATACCAGCTGTTTATCTTATTTTTGGTGTTTAGAGTTTTTTTTTTTTAAACCTGTAATACAAGTGGGGTCATCTGGTTGGGTATTTGGAAGTTAGCTTTTGGCTAACAGTGAATACTCATTCTGACTGTGCTAACATATGCACAATTATGCAAAATAAAAGACTGATAAATTAAAAGTTAACTAAAAGATGTCCATGTCAGCACATTTATAACAGAGCATCCCATCTTCCCATCAGGACCATCTCATACATTTCTTTTTTTTTTGAAACAGAGTCTCGCTCTGTCACCCAGGCTGGAGTGCAATGGTGCAATCTGCAACCTCTGCCTCCTGGGTTCAGGCAATTCTCCTGTCTCAACCTCCCGCGTAGCTGGGACTACAAGCACACCCCACCATGCCTGGCTAATTTTTGTAGTAGAGATGGGTTTTCACCATGTTGGCCAGGATGGTCTCGAACTCCTGACTTCAAGTGATCCACCTGGCTCAGCCTCCCGAAGTGCTGGGATTACAGGTGTGAGCCACCACACCTACCCCATCTCACACATTTCTGTGAGTGGCAACTGCCATACCTTCTGGGACTGAGGAGCTACTGGGAGCTGAAGAGCCCTCTGGCATGGCTCAGTGCAGGAAGATGAAGGGAGAAGCAAAGAGAACTAGTTTTTGAGGAAACCATGAGGTACTCTTTGGAGACTTACAAAATAATTGTGAAGAGTCTTGGTATGGCTGGATTTTGGAGAGAAAAGAAGCAGGAAGACGGGGAGGGTTAGATTAAAAAATACATTGTTCTGAATCATGTAGGTTTTTGTGTGTTGTGTTTGATTTTCTTTTTATTTTTCCTGTTTTAAACTGATGTGCCCTCAATAAGAAAAGCTAGCTAAATTCATATTCCCCAGTAAGTCTGGGTAGACACAGAAGGGCTCTCTGCATATTTACTGACTTGAAATAAATAAAACAGAAGAAACAGTTTCTGTCTAGAGTGCTTAATAATATATTCAAAACAGTAGCGGCTGTTGATTGAACTACATGTTTCGTATTGTACCTGTTTCATATTTAATCCTCATAATTAACCACAGGTGAATGTTTTTAAGTTCACTTTTTTACAGAGAATGATACTGAGGCTTAGAAAGATTAAGCTACTTGTCTAAGTCATAGCCAGTAAGTGGCAGAGCCAAGAGTCAAATCAACAATTGCCCAACTCCATTGTTTGCAAATTAATATGTTCCACGTTCCCATGCTGCTCTGCCTTTCTGTGTTACTGGAGAATCAGAACTAAGGCAGTTTCCTAAGTGATAATAATCAGATTTCCTGTTGAATTATGATGTATGTTTATGTTCTCCACTAATGTGTAAACTTCCAAGGAGGACAGACCTATCTAATTCCTCTTTTTGTCCCAACTGCTTAGCACTTAGTTCAGAGTGCTCTATGTGTAATAACTTAATCCCTACAATAACATTATCAGATAGACAGTATTATTATCTTCACTCCACAAATGAAGAAATAGAACCACAAAGAGATTAAGTAATTAGGTCGAGATGTCATAGAGGCTTTTAGTGCTCACCCTCCCTTGGTTCTGCTCTCTTTCCAGACATGTGGGAGGATCACTTTTCTACCCTCTTGCAGTTAGAAGGCCTTGTGACTAGTAATGGTCAATAAGTTATGAATAGAATTGATATGTGTCACTTCTGTGCTGTGGACCACTTTTCTGCCTTAGCATTTAGCTGCTGATATGAGACCCTCTGGTGCTCAAAAGAGTTGAAGTGCATATATAGTTGCAAGACAATAGAGTCTCCATAATCCTAGATTCCTGAGTGATTCTGTGGAGCAGAGCTCCCTCTTCTCCACATGAACATGTAGCATGAGTAGGAAATAAACTTCGACGTTTTAAGCCACTGAGATTTGGGTTTTGACATGTTACCATAGCAAACCTAACTCATCCTGACTAATACACAGCATCAGAACTCTAGTAAGTGATGCAGTAGAGATTTAAACCCAGACAATCTGGCTCTCCAGCCTGTGCCTTAAATCATTGTCCTTTAAGTGATTAGTGAATGTGAATTGACTAAATGAACGAATCAATGGTAAGAGGCCTTTGTTATCCAATCATACTTAGCAATCAAGATCTGGTTTTGGTGAGGGTTGAATACTTTCCTTTAAAAAAAAAAAAAGGATACCATCTCCTTTTTATCTTGCATTTGCATTGGACAATCTTGATGTTTATAGTGAGATGAATATATCTAATTACCACAATATTCAACTTGAGCAAGTCTTTTGAAGGTATTTTGCTAACTTAGAATTTTCAGATCTCATTAAAATTGAAACATTTGGTTGGCTTGATTTAGTCACTTTTGACTCTGTGTATTTAAAATGACATAACTAGCAATCAAATGAAACTTTAATTACAATTGGAATTTTCAATAACTAATAAAAGACACTGTCAATTTGATAGTAAAAGATAGTTTTCCACAGAAGATACCCACAGGTGCTTTTGAATTTATTTTTTAAAATTGTAAATAATAAAAAATAACATCTTGCAATATTCACAAAATCAAAATGTAGGGAAAAATTGATTCGCATTTCAACCACGTATTAGAATTATTTTCATTTTTACATTATCTTTATAGTTTTTAAGTCATGGTAATCAGAGAATGTCGTCTTTAACTTTTCACTTGATATTATATCACATATATTTTTCAAAATTTCCTAAAGCAAAGTTTGTAGTGATATAGTCAAAGCATCATAATTTATCAGCCTCCCTTTCTTGTGCATCTGTGTAAGACACCCCATCTTTTTTATTTGTTAAAAACAAACTGATTTAATAGACTCACTGTATAGCTTTTTAAAGAGAACCTATGACTTTCCTGTGTGACATAGAGAAGGAGTCTTGTTTATTTATGTATTTATTATTATCTTGCAGTTTATAGGACAGGTAGACACCTAACCAGATCCTGCTGTCATCTACATTGACAAGCCATGGAAGGATATAGAGTGCCAGCAGCAGACCATTTTCCTGACACCTGACTGTACAGTGTACTCATGTCTTAAGGGTGACTGCGTGGGTTATGTCTAAGCGTGCATTAGTTTGCTCAGCTGTCATAACAAAATACCAGACTGGGTGGCTTAGACAACAGAAATTTATTTTCTCACAGTTCTGGAGGCTGGAAGTATAGGATCAAGGTGCCAGCATGGTCAAGTTCTGGTGAGGGCTGTCTTCCTGGCTTGCCGATAGCTGCCTTCTGGCTGTGTGTTCACAAGAGGAGGCCATTTGTGGGGCGGGATAGGAGAGGAAAAGAGAGAGATCTCTCTTCCTCATCTTATAAGGCCACAGTCCTTTCAACTTAGGGCCCCATGCTTGTGACTTCATTTAATTTTATTTCCCTCCTAAAGGCCTTATCCTAGAAACAGTCACATTGTGAGTTAGGGCTTTAACATACTCATTTTGATGGGCTACAATTCGGTCTGTAAAAAGTGTCACTAAGGTACCACAGTCTAATGGCCAAAGAGAATGGGACATGATTAAACTTTAACAGGCTTCTAAACTTCAATAGTTTGTTTTCCTGAAGGACCTCCCACATTTTCCCCTTTCTAATGACATCACTTCTGGTTATGAAGTTTCCCTCTGGGCCTTAGTACCAGAGAGCTCAGATCCCCAGTCCCATCCTAGTAACTAACGTGGTCCTTATTAGTGGAATTGTTGCAGTCTGCCCTGTTTTCATTTGTTCCTTTTTGTTAGTCCAATCCCCTGATCCCCAGGTAAAGTAGAAATAAACAAATAGACAATGATTCCAGTAGTGCTTTTGGTTTCCTTTTCACATACTATAAGGTTTTTGATTGTTTGTTTTGTTTTGTTTTTGAGATGGGGTCTCACTCTGTCACCCTGGCTGGAGCGCAGTGGCGTGATCTTGGCTCACTGCAACCTCTGCCTCCCAGGCTCAAGTGATCCTCCCGCCTCCCGCCTCAGCCTCCCGAGTAGCTGGTATCACAGGCATGGGCCACCACACCTGGATAATTTTTGTACTTGTGGTAGAGACAAGGTCTCACCATGTTACCCAGGTTGGTTTTGAACTCGTGAGCTCAATCTGCCTGCCTCGGTCTCCCAAGGGGCTGGGATTACAGGTGTGAGCCACAGCACCTGGCCTTACATACCACCAGTTTATGGTGGTACTATATGTATTTTTCACTGAAACATATTGTACTCAACAAAGAAACAGAGGCTGAACAATGTTTCTTCCAATAGGTGCTTAATAGTTTCCCCATATAATAATATATTACTCTGAATGTGAGGATTTTCTCTTTTCTAATATTTAAATTACCTTAAGTACTGATTAAGTTTTATCAAACTTCAAACATTAATATTTCTTGAGTGAGAGACCAATATAAAAATAATTAATTCACCAAAAGAGAATGTGGAACTAAGTTAGATTGTAAAGTCCTGAAAATGCTGGATTATAATAAAAATATCTCCTTAACCATGACTTCAGTGGTTAAAATTTAATGAGACATTAACAGTGAAGTATCTCTGCTTTTGCTTTGTGAACGTTCAGCAAAGATTTATGCTACAAACAGACTCTGTATTCATGGAAATGTACAGCTTAGTTTTTAAATATCCCTAGCACATAAAAAGGCCATTTGCTTTGTTTTATGTAATTCACGTATCTATTGGTTTGTAATAATAACTGTGACCTTCAGAGGCTGGACATTTGCTGGGAGCTAATGATCTGTCAGGGTTAGAGACCCAAAGCTTCATGCTGAGACCATTAATCAGCCCACCAGCCCATAACTGACGGGCAATACCATCTTGCGTCAGTCATTGTGACTCAGGTCCTCCAGGCCAGAGCATGAACTTCAGAATGCTTACGCTGTCAGCCAGCTTCGCTGAATACCACAGTACACTGCTAATCATACCCATGTAAAGCAGTGTCAGAAACTTCACACTGCAGAGGACATATCTTCTATGATTGCCACCCTTCCAGGGCCATGAGCCTGTATCTCAAAAGATGAGAACACTGGACAGATCATTATTAACTCCCTTTTGGAAGCCATGGGTGAAGTATTATTAAAAATATTGCAAAATATTTTCATACAAATGAACTCTATTAAATTATTTATGTATTTATTTATTTATTTATTTATTTGAGATGGAGTCTCACTTTGTTGCCTGGCCAGGCTGGAGTGCAGTTGCACGATCTTGACTCACTGCAACCTCTGCCTCCCGGGTTCAAGCGATTCTTCTGCCTCAGCCTCCTGAGTAGCTGGGATTACAGCCATGCACCATCATGCCCGGCTAATTTTTTTGTATTGTTAGTAAAGACTGGATTTCACCATGTTGGCTAGGCTGGTCTTGAACTCCTGAACTCAGGTGATCCACCTGCTTCGGCCTCCCAAACTGCTGGGATTATAGGCGTGAGCCACCACGCCCGGCCTCCAGTGGCCTCTTTAGAGCTCTCATCCTCCACGACTTCTCCATGGCCTGTTGACCACTTCCCTCCTCTGGACACGGCTCCACCATGCATTCAGCAAGTCGTTATCCCGCATCTACAATGCACCAGGTGCTGGCGTCTCACTTGGCATCTGTGCTGTCTTCCTTTTTCCATTTCTCTGACTCCTCCTCTCCTCCTTTCCTGTTGTCTCATTGTCTACTCATCCTTGATGTTCCCAGGATTCCCTTTTGTTCCTCTTCCCTCTTGTAATAATTATTATTTGCAGTGTGTTGAGGTATACACAGCCTACCACAGAAATCACCCATTTTAAGTGTACTCCTTAATGAGTTTGGGTAAATGTGCACTGGGGATGTGTACAACCTCCATCATAATCAAGTTTTGGAACAGTTCCATTGCTCCAAAAAGTTCCTTTCTGCCCCACCTCTGGCCCTAGGCAACTTCTACTCTGTTTTCTGTCACTAGAGTTTTGCCTTTCCTAGCTTTTCATATAAATGGAATTAGTGTGTTCTCTTTTGTGTCTGGCTTCTTTCAGGTAGCATGGTGTTTTTGAGATTGATCCATGTTACTGAGTGCATCAGTAGTTTCTTTTTATTGTTGAATAATATTCCATTGTATGGATATACCACATTTCATTTTTAAAAAGTCTTAAACTTTGTTTTGTTTTGTTTTGTTTTGAGACGGAGTCTCGCTCTGTCGCCCAGGCTAGAGTGCAGTGGCGTGATCTCAGCTCACTGCAAGCTCCGCCTCCTGGGTTCATGCCATTCTCCTGCCTCAGTCTCCCGACTAGTTGGGACTACAGGCGCCCGCCACCAGGCCCAGCTAATTTTCTGTATTTTTAGTAGAGATGGGGGCTCACCATGTTAGCCAGGATGGTCTCCATCTTCTGACCTCGTGATCCGCCCACCTCGGCCTGCCAAAGTGCTGGGATTACAGGCGTGAGCCACCGCGCCCAGCCAAAAGTCTTAAACTTTTTAACCACCCTGTGCCTGTTTCCCAATTGTAAAATAAGGACAATACTGGTAACTTAACGTTTATGTGTAGAATACTTAGGACAGAGCCTGGCACCTGGTAGATACTGCACGTTAGCTCGTATTGTTACATGTGATTGTCCATGCACTAATAATGATGAGGCTCCCTGCGCCGGTTGACTGGGAGGGTGGGAAAGCGTGGGGCACCTGGGAGTGCAGGACAGCATGGGACAGGGGGCGTGGCTTAGCAGGGGGGGCTGCTCGGGTGCGGATGCATGGGAGGAAGTGGGTAGGGGCAGGAACTGGTGGAAGAGCGGACAGCACCGGATAATGGCAAAACGGGGGCGGGGCCTGTAAGGAGGGCGTGGCTTGCGGGCCTGTGGGCCACAGGGCCTGTTTAGGCGCCGCAGCGGAAGGCCTGGAGCAGAGGCTGTTTCTCCGCCCAAGTGCGCCCTGGGTGAGTCCATACCCATGGCGCGAGTGCAATCTTCTCCTCCAGGGAAGGCCGGGTCCCTCGCTGGGGTTCGACCCAACTTTGCCCCTCTACCCCTTTCTCCTTGTTCTACACCTAGCGAGCCCAGGCCCTCCGGAGGAGCAGAGAATGGAAGGAAACCAAGTTCTGTCCTGCGAGTCCTTGCCCTGTGCGGGAAGAAGATGTGGTGAGGCCAGTTTTTGCATATGCAGTTAGGCATCGAAGGGAAGATCTGCTGTACCTAAGTGGGGTGGGCGTTTCATTTTTAGGGACCATCTTTGTTAAAATAATAAGTGGAATAGATAGAGCCAAAACCACTTCTTAAAATACACAGAAAGTATTTAGATGATATTAATTAATAATATCATCTATTATTGCGCCCTCCAGCGAAAGGGGCGCTGATCTTGCAATCGAGATAGTCCTTCCTCTATGACTACGGTCCTCTGTGATCTCGAATGAGTCAGTTTACTTTCTGGGTTTCCTGCATTCTGTCATCCGTAAAAGGAATGCTCCCCAACACTTCTGTTCTGCAAATCTGTAAAGGGCAGTCTGGTGAAGCTGCACAGCTTCAGCTCCGGTATCCTTAATCACAGGATCGTGGCTGCAAACCTCCCAGCCCTTCAGCACCAAACAGGTATTAAGGCAAAAAGAATGAAGGCAAGATACTCTGGATTCTCGGGAAAGGAGGCAGCTGCTCTGTGTTCTGGCGCTCCTAGTCCGCAGGGAGACTGGAGAAGCCCACACTTTATTTCTAAGCCCTCAGGGTCCAAGAGACTGGGTACTAGATGTGTAGTGACTAGGTATCTGGGCAGAGAGAGGTCTGTCGTTCTGAGGAGCAGGGAGGACTGGGAAGAGGGCACCCAGTGTACAAGAGCCAGGCTGATGTAGTTGGAGGGCGGGGGGCAATGTCAGGGTAGGAAACACTTTTGCTGTTCCGGGGAATAAACAACTATTCTGGAGCCAGGTCAAGCTCATCTTCTGTGGGTACTTCATGCCCAACCAGTTACTCTAAAAGAAGGCTCAGATAAGACTGCCTTATCCAAAAGCCCCATGAGATTGCAATGCACACGGGGTGAGGACAATGGGCAGGCAATGGTATGTGGACTCTTTCAAGGCTGTATCTTATTCATTTGTTTCTTCAAAAATCCCCAGCGGAGAACCTTGAAAGCCAACTCTCATTTTTATTTTTTAAAAATTTAATTCCAGAATCACAGAACGAAAAACATGGTGAAGCCCTCCTTCCTACCCCCATATGAAAAAACCCTCTGATAACACAACAACAACACAAACCCTTCTCTTGTTTTTGTGATCCTTGTGTTCTTTCAACAGTGGACAAAGGCTTTCTTTCCATATATAGGCCATTCTTGCAATATTGTGTTCTATTCTGGGTGACATTTTTGAACAGCGACTTTGTTGAACAGCAATATGTTCAAGAGAGGATGACCAAGATGGTTAGTAGCCTATAAATCCTGTCCTATGAGGGCCAGTTGGGCGTATTTAAACTGCAGGGACATAGCACTTGGTGGGGAGGACAGCTGCCTGCAAACAAAGTGAAAGGCTGCCAGGAGGAGAAGGACTTGTTTTATGTTTCTCAAGTGAGGAGAGACTGTAGGGGGCTAATTTTGGTTAGCACGACTGAGAAGATTTTAATGATTAGAACAATCCAGAAATGGAATGGTCTGCCCCAGGAGGCCTTGATTTACAGTCAGGGAAGGTGTTTATTCAGAGTCTGGGCTCCATGTGTAGGAATTATTATAAGAGAATTGATGCAGAGGGCGAAACATTAGGGGGAAAAAGACTTCTGAGTTCATTTCCGGACATCTGATTCAATGTGTTAAGTTCTTGTTAGGAATATCTGACCTCAATTGATTCACACTGAAGATCTTTTCCTGTTTCCAAGGCCTGGAAGTGGGGAGTGTGGATGACTGGGGTTGGGGTGGGGAGGACCAGAGAAAATAGGAGGATAGACAAGTAAGAAAGAGCCTAAGAAAGGAGTGACTCCTAAAGGAAGGTCGCCTTCGCCCCCTTCACTTCACAGGTTTTTGTTGTTGTTGTTTTCTGGGCTCAGTTCTGTTTACCTTTGTATAGAGTGATTCCACCTGGCTTAGTATGTTGGTGCATAGCTTTTTTCTCTCTCCTTTCTACTAGGCTCTTTTTGTAAATCACACTTTATTTGTTGCCAACCCTGATGAGTTGGAGTGGCCGATTTAAAGGTGAAATTATAAGCAATTTAAATTAACTGGTGGAACCAGACTTATGTTCTATTTTTATTCTCTCCCTGGTATTATGTAGGTCAGTGGTTAGAAGTGTGATTCAAATCACATCAGGATATGCTTCTCTTGCCTTGTCTTTTAATTGGTCTTGTCAGCCTCGTTTGATTTTGTTTTGATTGGAACCCAGCTTCATAGTCTGGGGTTTATCTTCACATAGCACAACGTGCCAAAGACAGAGCTATCCTGAACTGCAACCACTGCCTAATGGTCCAGACATTTTCTCTCTCAATTTACACTACAGCTGCATCGGGCACACTGCACAACATTCTTTTTCATTTATTGCTATGGAATGTGAAAACATTTTGAAAGCAGAAACACACTATACAAATGTAAATTGCTATTATGGATAATATGCAGTTCTTAGGGAAAAGTTTATGTAGATATTTACTTGTACCTTATCAGCAGAACATGGCTTTGTTGGTTTTATGATATGTTATTAGATAGATACAGCTGTTATTGTAAAATGGCCCCCTTAATTTTTTGTGACTTGTGTCTATAGTTTTAAAATGGTTTTTCTCCTAGACACGGTCCCTAGATGAAGTTTCATAATTGATTCTCTGCTTTGCTACTCAAAACATTATATACCTTTTTGATGAGATGATACTGTCATCAAACGTAAGCATTCTCTTCTTTAAAATTCACTAAGTTGGCAACTTGGCAACAGAAACTTAAAAAAATATTCTGCTTAAAAGTCAAATTGTAAGCTGTTTTTGATCTGACCGTGGTACACGCCTATACTTCCCAGCTACTTGAGAAGCTGAGGTGGGTGGACTGCTTGAGCCCAGCCAGCAATATAGTGAGACACCCTCTGTAAAAGAAAAAAAAAAATCACATCACATTCTGTACTTTGTTTGGGGAGCATATGCTTAAGAAAGTTACCATTTCTAACTAAAGTACATCTTGTCACTCCTAGTTAAAGCTGAATCATCTTACAGTTTCACTAGACATATCCAATACTACTTGTATTACAGTCAAATTGTTGCACTATGTGTAATGTTACTAAAATAATATAGATTTACTTTTAGTTATAGCCATCTTTGATCTGACCACCTGTTACGTAATTGCTGACATATTGTCTTGATTTTTTCTTCCAAGGACCTATATCTTTCCTTCCCCAACTAAATTCTTTAAGATATTACAATAGATGACATGTAGTATAGGACTGTGTGCATATAGTGACCCCTTAAATGTTTATTATATGGAAGAATTAAGCTTGCTGTAGTCTGTCTTATTTTAAGTATCATCAGTTGCAAGCAGATAAGCACCAGTTTGAAAACTCTGATATTTGTGAAGAAAAATTAAGAACAAATTACCATCAAATAAAAGATAAAGCTAGAAAATCACATGGATCATCAAAATATGCTTCAGCTATGTAAGAAAAATGAAGACATGACACTATATTCAGAAAACATGATGTTTTGAAAAAATCTCAAACATCCCAATGCCTCGTTTTATAAAAATAATAAAACTTCTAAAAACATCCTAAACATGACAAAAAGGATCTAGGCAAAATCAAAGCTACCAAAAAAGACATTCATCACAATCAAGATTTTTCTCTTTCATGTTCATTCTTGTCCATTATTGACAAGAAAGAAAAGAAGAGAAAAGCACATTTAAAAAGTTAAGACTCATTGTCAGACTTAACTTATAAAAGATTTTGCAGAAATCCCATTTCTCTCAAGAAAAGTAAAACCAAGATGAGGCTGAAAGAGCTGTGTATGTATTTATATATGCTTGTCTGCTGCAGTAAAGACAGTGAACACCAGGTAACCAACATTTCCAGAGATAATTGCAATAAAGATCTTAAAACTGCTTCATACTGTTTTGATGATGAGATTCTGGCAATTCCAAAAGCAAAAAAAGGCACACAAGGAAATCATTGTAGGCCTTGTATTAGGAGTTGCCCTCCCTGAAATAAACAGCTGTCCTCATAACATAGAGCCTCCTTTGTCATCCAGTCCATCTGTGCTTGAATTGAAAACATGTAACTCAGAAGATGAATTTTGGGTGGAGAGTCTGAAAGATAAGAGGGCTTCTCAAATAGGCATGATAAGCCCTGAAAAAAATGGGCAGCAATTTTGATCACAGTCAAGAGATTTTTCTAACTCAAAAGCCCCTCTTTTTTCCCCTCTAAAATCAGGGCTTATTCCCAATAGTCACAGTAGTCACTGCAGTTATTTGTCTTTAGCAACTCCCAAATATGTCAGGGGTGGAAGTGGAGAAGGAATTCACCATTTCAGTGATTCTGCAGAAGTTGGGCAGAGATCTTAAGTGGAGAAACAGTTTGACGGTACAGCCATCTTCCTCAGAGCAACTTCAGATTCTCCCAGAGAATCAGAAGCCATATGGGCACCCAAGAGGAAGCCAGTCAGGCAGAAGATTTCTTTATTTCTTCAGCCGTAGCCACCTCCTTGCTTTTCAGAAAGAGAAGATTTGGATGAACAGCCTCTGGGTTTGAGTTTGCCTGGAAGAAGTAGGTCATGGCTGAAAGGGGCTTAGAGTATATTTTGTAACATGCTGAATGCTGGTGATGAAACTCATGTGACTCCTAAAAATGTTTTGGAGACTGTGAGCCTTATAGAAGGACAAAAATGAAGACTCAGGTATAGTAACTACCATTCTTGTGATAATAGCTAGAGGAAAAATATGTTTTTATCAAATTGCAAAAAACAAATGAGATAAAATATATTCAGACAAAATTGAATTCATCCTTTTTCTTAAAAAGTGGACATGACACTAATATTTTTAAAGAGCCTTCAGTGAAAGTAAAAACCCAGACAAAAGAAAAGGTTGAAATTACCCAGGAATATGAGCTAATCTAAATTTTAAAGCAGAGTTTTTCAGTTTTTATAGTTGTATTATTTTGCATTAAGAAAATAAAAAAAAATGGCACCATGTAAACACACAAGCATACACATACATACATAACTTTGAATTTTAGCATGTATTTTTGTTATAAAATTTATAAAATATGCTGAGGAAATGGAGAAACATCAGTTTATTATTTTTTTTCAAATCACTTTGTAGAGGTATGATTGTCATGTAAAAAGTTATATATACTTAAGGTATATAACTCCATGAGTTTGCAGATAAGTATTGACTTGTGAAACTATTACCCTTCAAGGCCATAGACATATTCATCTACCTCCTAAAGTTTTATCCAGCCCACCGTTTGTAATTATTATTTTTTGTGTGGTAAAAGCACAACATGAGATCTACCTTCTTAGAAAATTATATATGTATATTTTCATTTCTCTGATAATTAATGATGTTGAGCATTTTTTCATGTGTCTTTGTCCATTTGATTGTCTTCTTTTGAAAACTGTCTGTTCATGTCCTTTGCTCATTTTTTGCTGGGGTTGTTTTCTTCCTGTTGAGTTGGTTGGGTTCCATATACAATTTAGTCCTTTGTCAGACACATAGTTTGCAAATATTTTTCTCCCATTCTATAGGTTGTCTCTTTGTTGATTATTTATTTTGCTGTGCATTAAGTCCCATTTGCCTTTATTATTATTATTATTTTTTGCCATTTACCTATTTTTGTTTTCTTCTCTTTCTGAAAAGCAAGGAGGTGGTTATGGCTGAAGAAATAATTATTTCTTCTCCCATTCTGTAGGTTGTGTCTTTAGTCTGTTGATTATTTCTTTTGCTGTGCAGAAGCTTTTTAGTTTAATTAAGTCCCATTTGCCTATTTTTGTTTTTGTTACATTTACTTTTGAGGTCTTAGTCATAAATTCTTTGCCTAGGCCAACGTCCAGAAGCATTTTTTCCTACATTTTCTTCTAGGATTTTCATAATTTCAGGTCTTATGTTTAAGTCACTAATTCATCTTGAGTTAATTTTTGTATATGGTGAAAGTTATGGGTCCAGTTTCATTATTCTGCATGTGGCTATTCAGTTTTTTCAGCACTATTTATTGAATAGGGTATCCTTTCCCCCATGGATATTTTTGTTGACTTTGTCAAAGATCAGTTGGTTGTAGGTATGTGTCTTCATTTCTGAGTTTTTTGTTCTGCTCCATACATCTATGTGTCTGTTTTTGTACCAGTACCATGTTATTTTGGTTACTATTGTCTTGTAATATAATTTGAAGTCAGGTAATGTGGTGCCTCTGCTTTGTTCTTTTTGCTTAGAATTGCTTTGGCTATTTGGGCTCTTTTTTTGGCTCCATATGCATTTTAGAATTGTCTTTTCTAATTCTGCAAAAAATGACATTGGTAATTTGATAGGAATCACACTATACTTGTAGATTGCTTTAAGGTCATTTTAATGAAACCACAATGAGATACCATCTTATGTCAATCAGAATGGCTATTATTAAAAAGTCAAAAAAAAAAAAAAAAACCACAAAAAACAGATGTTGGCAAGGATGCAGAGAAAATATAACACTTACTCACTGTTGGTAAGAATGTAAGTTAGTATACCCTCAGTGGAAAACAGTATGGAGATTTTGCAAAGAGCTAAAAATAGAACTATCATTAGCTCTAGCAATTCCACTACAGAGTATCTACCCAAAGGAAAAGAAATCATTATAGAAAAGGACACCCACAATCGTATATTTATTGCAGCACTATTCACAATAGGAAAGTCATAGAATTAACATAAAGTGTCCACCAACAGATGATTGGATAAAGAAAATGTGGTGTGTGTGTATATGCTGTATACATACGGAATATATGTGTATAGCATAGTGTATATGCTATATACATGTGGAATATATGTATATAGCATAGTGTATATAGCATGTACACACACCACGGATTATTACTCATCTTTAAAAAAAATGAAATCATGTTTTTTGCAGCAACATGAATGAAAACAGAAAGTAAATGCCATGCATTCTCACTTATAAGTGGAAATTAACAATGTGTACACATGGCCATAGGTGGAATGTAGGGGGTGAGGGATAAAAATTGCCTTTGAGGTACAATGTACGCTGTGTGGGTGATGGGTACACTAAAAGCTCAAACTTCACAACAACACAATATATCCATGAAACAAAACTGCACTTCTACCCCCAACTCTAAAAATTTTTAAAAAGAAAAAAGAAAATTGTAAGTATATAATAATTATTGACTATATGCACTATGCTATGTAGTAGATCTCCAGAACTTATTTATCTCGCATAGCTGAAACTTTGTACCCTTTGGCCATCACCTCCTCATTTCCCCCTTTCCACCATGCCCCTGACAGCCACCATTCTACTCCCTGCTTCTACGAGATTGACTATTTTAGATTCCACATATAAGTGATTGTCTTTCTGCACTTGACTTATTTCATGTAGCATAATGTTCTCTAGATCCATCCATGTTGCAGCAAATAACAGGTTTGCCTTTTTTCAGGATGAATTGTATTCCTTTATATTTATATGCCACATTTTATTTATGCATCCATTGATGAACATTTATATTGTTTTATTTTTTAAAATTATTTTTATTATACTTTAAGTTCTAGGGTACATGTGCATAACATGCAGGTTTGTTACATATGTATACTTGTGCCATGTTGGTGTGCTGCACCAATCAACTCGAGGTGTTAACACTGAATTGTCAGCTAATATAGATAAAGCAATGGTAGCTGACCTCCGTTTTGAGAAAAAGTAGAAAATACTAATGTTAGTTGACCAGTTTTCTAGAAAAAAGTTTTTAAGTCCAGGCACGGTGACTCACTCCTGTAATCCCAGCACTTTGGGAGGTCCAGGTGGGCAGATTGCTTGAGGCCAGGAGTTTCAGACCAGCCTGGACAACATGGCGAAACCCTGTCTTTACTAAAAATACAAAAATTAGTCAGGTGGGTGGCGCATGCCTGTAATCCAAGCTTCTTTGGAGGCTGTCACAAGAATTGCTTGAATGTGGGAGGCGGTGGTTGCAGTGAGCTGAGATTGTACCAGTGCACTTTGGCATGGGCAACAAAGCAAGACTCTGCCTCAAATTAAAAAAAAAAAAAAAAAGGTTTTTTAAAAAAGTAATAATCCTCAGTGTGGCTGTGTTTATTTATAGGAAATAGTTAAGTGAATAGTAAAAAATTGTTCATTGATAGTTTACAAAGAGGGATTTTTGACAAATGTAAAAATCACTATGTTTTGACTGGGCGTGGTGGCCCATGCCTGTTATCCCGGCACTTTAGGAGCCTGAGGCGGGCAGATCATGAGGTTAGCATATCGAGACCATCCTGGCCAACATGGTGAAACCTCATCTCTACTAAAAATACAAAAAAAAAAAAAAAAAATAGCTGAGTGTGGTGGCATGCACCTGTAGTCCCCACTACTTGGGAGGCTGAGGCAGGAGAATCGTTTGAACCCAGGAGGCAGAGGTTGCAGTGAGCTGAGATTGCATCACTGCACTCCTGCCTGACGACAGAGCGAGACTCTGTCTCAAAAAAAAAAAAAAAAACTTTTAATTTTTTTTCCAAAAGTTCTGGTACCTCTTTCTTTTCGCTTCTTTGTTTTCCTCTTTTCTAAATTGTATCCATTCATTCATTACAATACAAAATATTGCCTGAGTGCTTATTATGTGCCATGGAAGAGGTGCACTATTCCTATCCCCAATTTCTCCCCAGTATCTCACAACACAGTAGAAAAAAATATCAGTGTAGTAGGGTTTTACCTTGAAATAAAGCTGCCTTCTATGTAGGGGCCAAGTATGCCAGGGCATGTGTGGAGGAGTGGGCTTATCTATTTGCACTAAGGTCTCAGGGAAGGTGTTCATCATAATGGAGATAATTTGGGTCAAAAACACTACCTCATCTGTGTAAAAGAAGAAGCATTTCTGAGTCCAGGATTTTCTTAGATTGTTCATGGACCCAAGCTTGCGTCTCTAGGAACACTGAAAACACAAGGGTTCGTTGCTTTGGAAGAATGTACAACATGATGTCCTGAAGTGTGGTGCAGATCCCCTCCAGCCCTGCAGGCAGGTCTTACCTACAATGAGCACACACCCTGCTGCAGAGCTAGCCCAGGACCCACCTGTTGTGAAAGGCATGGTTAGCTCACCTGGCATCGTCAGTCTCTGGAAGTGCAATGAATGGAATAGGACTGCTCTGGGGACAAGTCTTGGTACTGACCTGTTCTTGGAGAAGATGGAGCTGCTGCCAGTGTGGCTCCAGGACTGATTTCCCAGTTAGCTAAGGACCTTCTCATGGTCTTGTTACCTTAATCTCCCCTTCTGACCAGCTTCTTATTCAGCTCTCTTATTACTCATTCCTCCCCTGCCTGTTCTTCCTCCGCAAAGAGTCTTCTAGTCCTTGGCTCCTCTTTTTGTCCCAGCCCACAAGTACTGCCCTGCATATTTTTCTTTGTGCACTCCCATAGTTAATTATCTGAGCCACTTCCTTGTCAGAACTCTGGGTTACCTCACTTTCTCTCCTATGGCTGGACTCATCCATCAGAAAACTAACTCTGTATCTATGAGACCTCTGTCTTCTCAGCTCCTACTTCTGGGCTGCTGCTGCTGCTAGAAGAAATGTAGATTACACATACTGTGCCACTGCGACTAGCTGCTCCTTCAAGAGCTCATTACTTGCCTTAGCCTTCACCACCTTCCTCCAGCCCTATACCACCCCTGAGTGCTCATCCCTGGCATGTGGTTTTTCCTCCTAAGGACATTGAGGCCATTTCCTTACCTCCTTTCTCCCTTTGATTTGCTCTTATTGAACTTTGTCCTTGCCAATCCCCTGAGATCTGTTTCCATATGCATTAATAGCATCCATCTTGTAAAATATGATGGTTGGTTCTCAGTCCTCTTACAACTTGAACTTTTAGTGGTATTTGACACAATTGGTTCCTTTCCCTTTCTTGACCACTTTCTTCATTTCGTTATGGGGACATTGCAGAAGTCTTTGACTTCTTTTCACCCCATTGGCTGTTCCATCTTATCTTCTTCCCCAGCTCCTCTTTTTTTTTCTGACTTCCAGATATTTGAATGTCTCAGAGCTCACTTCTCAGCCTCATCTCTGCTCTTTCTTACTCAGTAAGAAATCTCAGCTGGTGTTCTGACTTTAAATACCAACTATAGGCTGATCATTCTGAAATGTACATTTCTATACACAGTTTCTCTCCTGAATTCCAGACTTGTATTTCCAACTGCCTACTTGGCATATTCCCTTGGGTCTCTAGTAGACATCTCAAACTCCACACGTCCAAAACAAAGCTCTTGATTTCTCCCTGTCACATTGCTCCTCCATGGCTTCTCCATCCTTGTTGCCCAAGCCAAAATATAGAGTCACCCTTGATTCATATCTCTCACCTTCCACTTTACCAGAATAGGTCTGTAATCCATTTACTTTGCTCCAGACCACCATCATTTCTCAGTGGAACAACTACAAAAGTCTCCCTGCTTTCGCTATTCCCCTGCCTTCATTTTTCATATAGAAGTCAGGGAGATCACTTAGCAACTTACATTAGATAAGGTCATTCCCTTGATTAAGACCTTCCACCAGCTTCCCATGATACTTCAAATAAAATCTAGGTTCCCAAACCTTACTTCCAAAGTCCTGCGTGATCTGGCCACTGGCCAATCTCTCTGATCTTGCCTTATTCCCTTTTCTCCTTTGCCCATTCTATTCCAGCTTCACTGGCCTGCTTTGGATTCTTTCAACCCAATAAACCACTTATTTCCCTGATTTTCACATGGCCTTAGAAAGTCTAAATGACATCTCCTCAGAGAGGTTTCCCTGACCACTCATTCTAAAGGAGCCCAACCCCTATCACATCACCATATTTTAATTGTCTGCATAACACTTATCTCTGTTGGATATTTTTCTTGTTTATTTGGTATTGTCTCCAACAAGAAGGTCATCAGAAACTTTGCTTTGTTTATTCATGTATTCTCTGCACAATTTGACGTAATACTCACGGGTCATTTACAAGATGATTGTATATGTGAGTCCAAGGCATGGGAGAATAGGCTGGAGATGTCATAGGCTGACACTTTATGTAATACTTCACCAAGACCCGCTGATTTTACCACCTAAACATTTTTCTATTCCAGCGCTGTCCCTCCATATAAAAGGGATGGAGAAGGCACAAAGCTGTCATCATTTCTTTATGACTTCAACAGTTTCCATCTGGTCTTCCTGCCTTCAGTCTTATTTTTCCCAATCTATTCTCTGCCACAGTTCCTAAAACATAAGTCTGGCATGTCACTCTCCTGTTTAAAACTCTTCAAAGCCTTTCAGTCATTGGCATGATCTGTCATTAGCCTAACAGTATATTCTGTGTCCTTCTTGTTTTGTTCTCCAAGAATACCCAACTGCTTGTAGGATGCTGTGAATACTTTGCTTTCCCTGTCTCTGTGTCTTTGCTCGTGTGCTCCACTCTGCCTTGGACTGTCTGACATTTAGAAGCCATGTGACCTTGGGATATCACTTATTCTTCTGAATTTTAGTTTACTAATAATCATAATTCTTCACAGGGGCAACGTGAGGGTCAACTGATATCATGTACAGAGAATAAAGTACAATGCCTGTTGTAGAGCATGTGCTCAATAAATTGCACTTGTATTTTTCTACAACGTTAATGTTGACACTAATACTATTAAGCCATAATATAGTGGAGCTAGTGTAAGATTTCTAGTTGCTTGCCTTGGGAGAAAGTAACGAGATCTGACTAAAAATTTGAACTACCAGCTCTGATTTTCCAGTCCTCCTTCCCTGCCCTGCCTAGAAACCTTGAAATCCACATAATTCTCACCCAAGGATTCTCAAATCTGCAGGGACAAGACAAGCACTTGATCCTCATTGGGACCTGGGACCCTCCCCGGCTGTGCTCTCGGGTAAGGGGGTCATTTGGGATTGTCCAGTATTTCTGTGCCTTGGGACTGGAAATCAAGACTTTGGAGTTTTCCTCCAGTCTTTCCCATAGACTTACTCAACAGCCAGGTTTCAGAGACATGCTGGAGCCCCCTGGTGGTGGCTTCTGGGCACGGGAATAGCCATAACTACAGGGTGAATGGAACCTGTGAAGTTCAAAGTACTTTGTCACTATGTTATCTTGTTATCACTGCAAGGAGGGTTAGGGATCTACCTGGCATCTTGTGGACTGACATATGAGGGAGGATAATGACTGACATATGAGGGAGGATAATGACATGTTCTAACCTTCCAGGGTGTAGTGGGAATGATGGGAAAAGGCCTTTGGTGCCAATGGGATGGGTTAGCCTGGAGTGCTCCCCAGGGACAAAAAGCAAGGTTGCTGTACATAATGACAACCTTTGACTGGATCAGAATGAGACCCAGGTGAGCCAGGTCTCCTGGTGATTTTAATCTACTTTCAAGGTTTAGCTGCTTTCAAGGTTTAGCTGCTCTGAGCTCAGTGAATTTCAAGTAGTCCAATAGTCAGTTTGGCAAACACATTAATTTACTTAGAGACTTAACAAATTAAGCCAGTAAATACTTACCATACACTAGGTGTTAAGTGCTGTGGCAAGTGCTGTGGCAAATTCTGAGATGAATCATGGCCCCACCTTCCACAAACTCACGATCTGGTGGGGATTATAAGACTCATAGACAAATAATTGAATGGAAGAACATTCCATGCTCATGGATAGGAAGAATCAATATCGTGAAAATGGCCATACTACCCAAGGTAATTTATAGATTCAATGCCATTCCCATCAAGCTACCAATGACTTTCTTCACAGAATTGGAAAAAACTACTTTACAGTTCATATGGAACCAAAAAAGAGCCCACATTGCCAAGACAATCCTAAGCAAAAAGAACAAAGTTGGAGGCATCACACTACCTGACTTCAAACAATACTACAAGGTTACAGTAACCAAAACAACATGGTATTGGTACCAAAACAGAGATATAGACCAATGGAACAGAACAGAGGCCTCAGAAATAGCACTACACACCTACAACCATCTGATCTTTGACAAACCTGACAAAAACAAGCAATGGGGAAAGAATTCTCTATTTAATAAATGGTGCTGGGAAAACTGGCTAGCCATATGTAGAAAGCTGAAACTGGATCCCTTCCTTATACCTTGTATAAAAGTTAATTCAAGATGGATTAAAGGCTTAAATGTTAGACCTAAAACCATAAAAACCCTAGAAGAAAACCTAGGCAATACCATTCAGGACATAAGCATGGGCAAGGACTTCATGGCTAAAACACTAAAAGCAATGGCAACAAAAGCCAAAATTGTCAAATGGGAGCTAATTAAACTAAAGAGCTTCTGCACAGCAAAAGAAACTACCATCAGAGTGAACAGGCAACCTACAGAATGGGAGAAAATTTTTGCCATCTACCCATCTGACAAAGGGCTAATATCCAGAATCTACAAAGAACTTAAACAAATTTACAAGAAAAAATCAAACAACCCCATCAAAACGTGGACAAAGGATATGAACAGATACTTCTCAAAAGAAGACATTTATGCAGCCAACAGACACATGAAAAAATGCTCAGCTTCACTGGCCATCAGAGAAATGCAAATCAAAACCACAATGAGATACCATCTTACACCAGTTAGAAAGGTGATCATTAAAAAGTCAGGAAACAACAGGTGCTGGAGAGGATGTGGAGAAATAGGAACATTTTTACACTGTTGATGGGGCTGTAAACTAGTTCAACCATTGTGGAAGACAGCGTGGCGATTCCTCAAGGATCTAGAACTAGAAATACCGTTTGACCCAGCCATCCCATTACTGGGTATATACCCAAAGGATTATAAATCAGGCTGCTATAAAGACACATGCACACGTATGTTTATTGTGGCACTATTCACAATACCAAAGACTTGGAACCAACCCAAATATCCATCAATGATAGATTGGATTAAGAAAATGTGGCACATATACACCATGGAATACTATGCAGCCACACAAAAGGATGAGTTCATGTCCTTTGTAGGGACATGGATGAAGCTGGAAACCATCATTCTGAGCAAACTATCGCAGGAACAGGAAACCAAACATCGCATATTCTCACTCATGGGTAGGAATTGAACAATGAGAACACTTGGACACAGAATGGGGAACATCACACACTGGGCCTCTCGTGGGGTGGGGGAGGAGAGAGGGATAGCATTAGGAGAAATACCTAATGTAAATGACGAGTTAATGGGTGCAGCACACCAACATGGCACATGTATACACATGTAACAAACCTGCACATTGTGCACATGTACCCTAGAACTTAAAGTATAATAAAATTAAATTTAAAAAAAGAAAACAAAACAAAAAAAGACTCATAGATAAATAATTGAATTAGAGAGAGGAAAGTGATAATGATTCAAGTGGAAGTAAAATGTAAAGTGCGTTCAGAAGAGGGAGACATATCTAACAGTAAAATTTTATAGCAGGGAGCATTTGAACTAAAATTAAAGAATTCGAGTTGCAGAGGGCATCCCAGATGGAACCATGGCAGGAAAACCTGGGTGTGTGTGAAACTGCCAGAAGTTTTGTTTGGTGCATGGAAGATAGATGGAGGCTACATCCAACTAGGTCCTCCATCTGTGCAAGGAGTTTGGATTTGATTTCTTAGGCAATGAGCATAAGCTGATGAGTGTTTTAGGAGAATTCAGTGATAGGACATAGGATGGATGGGAGAAAGGAAGGATGCA
Organism: Theropithecus gelada; assembly: GCF_003255815.1. Classification (NCBI taxonomy): domain Eukaryota; kingdom Metazoa; phylum Chordata; class Mammalia; order Primates; family Cercopithecidae; genus Theropithecus; species Theropithecus gelada. The sequence continues at coordinate 53,698,481 of NC_037682.1, forward strand.
ATGTGGAGAGACAGTAGGCGACTATTAGGATAGTTCAGGCAGGTGGAATGGAGAGGAGAGGGCAACCTAAATAAGTGTTTCATCGTGAACATGACTTGGCAACTGATTGTAAGAAGGGGCAATGGACAGAGATGAATTTAAAAAATGCCATGACATTTCCAAACACTGATGGCTGGGAAGATTGTGAAACCCATAGCAGGTACAGAGGCAAAGCATGTGTGAAAGGAAATGGAAGGTGTTCCATTTTGGTCAAGAGGAGTTTGAGATGTCTGTAGAATGTTCAGGTAGAAATTCAGGCCTGGAGTACAGAAGGGAAATGACTTGGAGATATAGAATATGAGATCAGTTCCAAAGACAAACGAATGGAATTTGGTAAGATTTCAGAGGAGGTGGGGAGATCTCTTATCTGTGCAGAAAAAATTGAGAGACAATGTGAAAGTAGCTTTGTTCTCAGAGTCAGACAGACCTGAGTTTGAATCCTAGCTCTGCCACATAGTCTTTGTGTGACCTTGGGCAAGTTACTTAACCTCTTTAAGCCTCAGTTTTCTCATCTATAAGATGGAATAGAATATAGCCTTTTCTTTGGAAGGGATTATGAGGATTAAATCAGATGACATATGCAAAATATTTAGATGGTTGCCCAGCATATGACTGCTTGATAAAAGCTACCATTTTAAAAATTATTACCCCTAATAATAACAATGATTAATAGTAGATAATAGTACAATGAAAATGATTAGTAGTACAATGATACAAAATTGAGGGCACTGACATTTTTGGGGGCTGGAGGAAAAGAAGTCAGAGAAGATAGAAATAGTGGAAGATGATCAATGAACTATAGCTTTGCAGCATTAGGCGAGAATTTCAAGGACTTGGTAGCCACTGTTATCAATTGAGGTGAGAAGTTAATGTGGATGAATATAGAGTAAATACTGTCAAATTTGGAATGGGAATATATTAGTTTGCTAGGGCTGCTGTAACAAAGTACCACAAATGAGACAGGTTAAACAGCAGAAATTTATTGTCTTCCAGTTCTGAAGGCTGGAAGTCTGAGCTCAAGGTATCCCAAGGTTGGTTCCTTGTGAGGGCTGTGAGGGAAGGATCTGTTCCATGCCCCTCACCTCGCTTCTGGTGGTTTGCTGGCATCTTTGGCTTATAGATGCATCGTCTCAATCTCTGTCTTCATGTTCACATGGCATTTTCCCTGTGTGGGTATCTTTGTTCAAATTTCCCCTCTTTATAAAGATACTGATCATATTGGAATAGGAGCCTGCCCTGCTCCAGTGTGACCTTGTCTTAACTAATTATATAATAATTATATTATTATTATAATTTTAGATAGAACATGATTTTAGATAGAAAATTGAGGACTCTGACATTTTTGGGGGGTGGAGGAAAAGAAGTCAGAGAAGATAAGAAGAAACAGCAGAAGAGGATCAATGCACTATAGTTTTGCAGCATTAGGTGATAATTTCAAGAACTGGGTGGGAAGGATCTGTTCCATGCCCCTCATCTCGCTTCTGGTGGTTTGCCGGCATCTTTGCAGACCAGGCTTCTGGTGGTTTGCTGGCATCTTTGCAGATCAGATTATACACAGATTATAATCTGTGGTCAAATTATACCTAGGGTCAGATTATACACAGATCTGTGGTCAGATTATACACAGATTTTTGTAAAAATCTGATTTCTTCAATTGACTGAGTCTTTTTATTTTTTATGATAATGTGCTGTCCCGTCCCGCGGGATCGTCAATGTGGACCCTAGAAGAGGGAGTGGGAACTCGGGGGGACAAAAGACACAAGAAATGGAGACAAGACAGTATCCTGATCAAGTCTCGTTTATTGGTGGCAGCGTAATGCCTTATATAGACCAGCAGGGGCGGAGGTTGGGCCAGGGCGATGATGGTGGCCCTGCGGTGGGCGTGGCCAGGTAGGTTTCGGTTTCTTCGGTCGGACGTCATGTTGCGCCTGCGCCCTCGGCTGGTAATTTTCCCGGGCGCGGGATGGCGCCTGCGCTGTAAGTTGATCATCTTCCCGGGCGCGGGAAGATGGGTGGTGAAGAACCCGGAAGAGCGCCATTTTGTACTGGCGTATGAGACAGCAGAACAGGGAAGAAAGTAAATCTAGGGAGGAGGCATAAAGTGGAAATGTACAGAGCTCAGGCATCAGTCGTCAGTTATTATCGCTATGGCCAGGCCACGCGGCTCCGGACAATGTGCTAAATTTTATTGATAATCAAGGAAATGCAAATTAAAATAGCAGTGATATAACATTACACATTCACTAAATCCACAACATTTAAAAGATAAATCTGCTGATATTAACTATTGGAGTGAATATAGATCAATGGAAAACTATACCTTGCTGAGGGAACTATAAATTGATACAGCCATTTTGGAAATGAATATACTCCAGGACCCAGCATTTCTCTTTCTAGGTATATCCTAGAGAAACTTTTGTTTATAAACACCACATATGTGCAAAAATGTTCCTAGCAGTGCTATTTGTAATAGAAAAATAATGGCAACATCCCAAATGTCCATCATCATGAAACTAGATAAATAAAATGAAATATTATACAATAGTGAAGATGAACAAATCACAGCAACACAGCTACAGCATGAACAAATCTTAAAACTTAATACTGATGAAGAAAAGCAGATCACAAAAGACTCCATACAGCACAATGCCATTTAAAAAAAGTTTGAAAAAAGCAAAGATTAATTTAGTGTTTAGGAATGCATGTATATGGAATAACACTATAAGAAAAGCAAAGGAAAGAGAAACACAAAATTTCAGGAGGTTGATTAGTTCTGGTGGGGATGTGGAAAGAGGCAGATAAGGGGATAATAAAGGAGCTTGCAGGTTAATTCATGGACATTGGGAATATTCTAGTTCTTAGGTTAGGTGGTAGATTCATAGGATATTTATTTCATTGTTATGTTTCATAATTTACATAAAACTTTCTTTTGTACCTGCTCGGTATGACATTATTAAAAATCCAATAACAAAAATGATTTATAACTAGGGAAATTTGTAGTTTGTGGCTACTAGGTTGTAAATTCCTCAAAGATAGCTATTTGGGAAAAACAAAATATTCAACAACAATTGGACTCAACAATGAATGAAGAATATTGTGATATGTGTGTACTGATGCTTCTGGAGTGCTTTTGAATGTACTTAGAAGAGACTGAAGATTGATATCATATGAGTCCCCCTGTCATTTTGCCTTTTTTTAAAAAATTAATTTTAAGTTCCAGGACTTAAGTCTTTTAAATCAAATCAGTCAAAATGATTTCCATTTATAGATTCAGGCTTAATTAGCCTCCAGGGGTGTGATATAGGAGCAGTGGCATGAGGACTAGGGCTGGAGGCAGAAAAGACTAGCATTCAATGCAGGTTCTATAGTAATTATATAATAATTATGTAATTAGTTAAGACAGATATAATGTTTTTACAACTGTGACACAGTTCTCTCCATAACAGGGAAGGTGGTCTTTGGGAGGACAGTATCAGCAGAGGCCAGATTATACACAGGGCAAGGGAAGTAAGAAAGTGGAACCCTGAAATAGAAGGGAAATAGAAGAGCATGGGACAAATGGAAATACACTCACCATAGGGAAAGAGAAGACATTCAGACTGAGGACAAAGCAAAATGGATGGATGAGCAGTCATCTGTATCCTTGTCTGGATTGCAGCAGGTGGACTCTTCTGCACTCTCCTATTAGGCTCTGTATTCTTTTGTCTTCTTCTTCTTTTTTTTCTTGGTATAAATTATATGAAGAATTGGTTTATCTCTCCACTTTGCTCATTAAAAAATTGTTAAAAATCGTCACAGAGCAAGCAAGCAAGCACATGCAAGCAACCCTGGTTGATATTGTACAATAGAAATATAATGAGGGAGGGAGGAAGGGAGTTCTCCTTAAGGTACAACCAGAGGATATGTACTTGTAGAATTTCAGGGTTTTTTTTAACGAATTTTTTTTTTCCATAGAAGATACATAGCTTAGAATGAAGACCATTTCCCTTGAGAAAAAGCTTTAAAGATAGTAATAATCTTGATTAAATACTCTTTTATATTCAGAAGGGAACAAAATTATAAATGTACATACAATTTTCAAGCATATGTTCTTCTTAATGATATTAATATATCCCTAGAGATAGTAGTAAAGCTTCTTCCTAATTAGGTAGTATTTTATTAAACTGAATAAAATCTCATGTTAGTTTGAATACCATTTTCAAGAATTAAATAACATTCAGATTCAGATAGATTTTGTTTCCTCCATGGAAATGATTGGTGCTGGGCAAAAACCAGTTTTAGGATCAAGAAAACAATGAATCTTCTTGTTAAATAAAAACTCAGATTTCCCAAGATTTTGCCAAGCATGGATATGTCTTATTGCTGATTCTACTTATGCCAAGACAGCTTTTTTTTTTAAGTAAAAATGAGAATAATTTGAACTTTGTAAAAATCTGATTTCTTCAATTGACTAAGTCTTTTACATCAAATCAGTCAAAATTATTTTGATCCAGGCTTAATTAGCCTCCAGGGTTGTGGTATGGAGCAGTGGTGTGAGGAAGCAGTGGTGTGAGGAAGTGGTGTGAGGGCTAGAAGCAGAAAGACTAGACTTCAACACTGGTTCTATGATTAAAGAAAAAAAAGCAAACTGTAAAATTAGAAATGATAGAGATTAAAATAATTGTAAGGAGTATTACATGCATAGTTATGGCTATACATTTGAAAACAGATACAATAGTTGATTTTGCAGCAAAAAATACATCTCCAGAAGGAGTAAGCTGAAGTGAAAAATGTGACTACTAATTACCACACAGAATGTTAGAAAAGTCATTACAAAGCTGTGATTGAAGAAAACAACAGGACCAGACAGATATACAAGTGAATTTCATCTCATTTTTAAAGAACAGGTAATTCAAATGTTTTATGCACTATCTGGATCATAGACAGTGATCACATATTATTATAAATGTAAAATTTCTGAGTTAAATGTTACCAAGTAGATCCTAGTAATGTATCTAATAAGTATTAAAACAAGAATAGTTTACTTCAAGAATGCAAATATAGTTTCATATTAGGAAATTGACCAACTTTATTTATTTATTTATTTAGTTTTTGAGACAGAGTCTCTCTGTATTGCCCGGCTGGAGTGCAGTGGCATCATCTCAGCCCACTGCCACCTTGGCCTTCCAGGTTCAAGGCTTTTTTGTGTCTCAGCCTCCCAGGTAGCTGGAATTACAGGCACGTGCCACCACGGCTGGCTAATTTTTGTATTTTTAGCAGGGACAGGGTTTCACCATGTTGTCCAGGTTGGTTTCGAACTCCTGGCCTCAAGTGATCCGCCCGCCTCAGCCTCCCAAAATGCTGGAATGACAGGTGTGAACCACTGCACCTGGCCTTGACCAGCATAATTTATTAATCAACAAGGTTAACAGGTTAAAGGAGAAAAGTCAGCATATAAATTTAAAAAGATATTTGCTTAAATATAGCAATTATTCATAATAAAAACTCTCAATAAAACAAGTATTATTTTCCAAAAATTAATAGCAAATATCCTAAATGGTGAAATGGTAAAATCAAATTAAACCAAGAACTTGACAGGAAGGCCTGCTCTTGCTGTTATTAGTTAACATTACCTTGGAGGTCCTTGCAAATATAATAAATAAATAATCCAACTGGTCAAAATCCTGATATAAAGAGGAGAAAAATAATCGTTTTTTCCTGACCATGTGGTTATATATATAGAAAATCCAGGACACTATAGTAAAAACCTCCTAGAAGTAAAAAAAAAATTAGCTAGGTGTATAGATGCAGGATAAATATATAAAAATCACTAATTTTATCTATTATTTAAAAAACTACAAATGGAAATGTTAACAAGTATTCAATTGGTAACAACAAAATTATAGAACAGAAATTTAACAAGGAAGACATAGGACTTACATGAAGCAGATAATTCATTAGAAGTTATATGTCTTATAGAAGGACATTAAACAGGATATAAACAATAGAAACATTATATTTTGGATAGGAAGGCATTATTAAAAATTGTCAATCTTCCAAAATTTTTATATATATATATATATATATATATATATGTTTTATGTAGTTCTTATTAGGATCCCAGTGGCTTTGGTATGGGGGGATTTGATAAAATGATCTTAAAATTTATATAGAAGAACAAATGCCCACAGATGGCCCCCCAAAATATGATAAAAAGACTAGAGAGAGTTTACAAGGTTTCAGAGCATACTAATAAATTAAATATTGTATTGGCATAGGAACAAGTAACTAGATCAGTAGAAGAAAATAAAGACTCTGGAAATAGACTCGGGAATATATAAGCATCTTGGTATTAAGTTCAGTGGGAAAGGATGTTTCTATAAGAAATGATACTGGCACAACTGGCTGTCTACTTGGAAGAAAAATTTGGACTCATATGTTATGCATATTAAAAATAGGCTAAATAGAGACATATAAACTAAATACAAAATATTAACCAATAATATCTTGCAGGATAATCTGGGGGACTACTTTCCTAGATTTTCTAAGAATGCAAGATGATGGGGGAAAACTCTTTTAAAAAGAGGTTAATCACATTTAATCATATAAAAATTCACACCCCTGTATTGCAAAGATATCATAGGCAGACAATAGACAAACAAGTGATTTGAAAAGAATAACTATACTTCAGGGGACAGGTAGAATATGTGTAATGAAAATATATCCGGGGGGCTCCCAAGATGGCTGAATAGGAACAGCTCCAGCCTCCAGCTCCCAGCGTGAGCAGCACAGAAGACCAGTGATTTCCGGGTTCATTTCACTGGGGCGTGTTGGACAGTTGGTGCTGGTCAGTGGGTGCAGCCCGACCAGCGAGAGCTGAAGCAGGGTGAAGCATCGCCTCACCTGGGAAGCGCAAGGGGGAAGGGAATTGCTTTTCCTAGCCAAGGGAAACTGAGACACACAACACTTGGAAAATCAGGTAACTCCCACCCTAATACTGCACTTTACCAAGGGTCTTAGCAAATGGCACACTAGGAGATTATATCCCACACCTAGCCTGGAGGGTCCCACGCCGGGCCCTGCTTGCTGTGCTGGGGCTGCATTCTAGATGCTGCAGACAGCCAGGTGGTGTCTGACATAATCCACGCCCCTGCAGAATGGAGGGCTCCATGCTTTGGTGGCATCAGCCTAAGCCAGGTGGGGGGCTTTGGGCTGTGCGTGACTCAAGCTAGGGAGTGTTTCCTTGGGGAAACAATGAGACTTAAATCTGCCTCCTTGGGTACTTCCTGAACAAACAGAAGGGATAGAGGACTGGGGCTCTTGCAATTTTGCTGGCAGTGACTGCAGTCCTGGAACTATTTGTTGTTAATACCATCCTAGCCAACACTTACTGAGCATTTACACTGAAATATCCTGCCTGCCTTTCTTAATTTTCACAGCAGTTATATGAGGTTGATACTTTTTGCTTTTCCCAGTTTAACATTTGAGAAATTGAGGCTGAGTGGTTAAGTGACATGTACAAAATCACACAGCCTGGCAGAGACACAACAATAAAAGAGAATTTTAGACCAATATCCCTTATGAACATCGATGCAAAAATCCTCAATAAAATACTGGCAAACCAAATCCAGCAGCACATAAAAAGCTTATCCACCATGATCAAGTGGGCTTCATCCCTGGGATGCAAGGCTGGTTCAACATACGCAAATCAATAAACGTAATCCAGCATATAAACAGAACCAAAGACAAAAACCACGTGATTATCTCAATAGATGCAGAAAAAGCCTTTGACAAAATTCAACAGCCCTTCATGCTAAAAACTCAATAAGTTCGGTATTGATGGAACATATCTCAAAATAATAAGAGGTATTTATGAGAAACCCACAGCCAGTATCGCACTGAATGGGCAAAAACTGGAAGTGTTTCCTTTGAAAACTGGCACAAGACAGGGATGCTCTCTCTCACCACTCCTATTCAACACAGTGTTGGAAGTTCTGGCTAGGGCAATCAGGCAAGAGAAAGAAATCAAGGGTATTCCATTAGGAAAACAAGTCAATTTTTCCCTGTGTGCAGATGACATGATTGTATATTTAGAAAACCCCATCATCTTAGCCCAAAATCTCCTTAAGCTGATAGGCATCTTCAGCAAAGTCTCAGCATACAAAATCAATGTGCAAAAATCACAAGCGTTCTTATACACCAGGAGCAGACAAACAGAGAGCCAAATCATGAATGAACTCCCATTCACAATAGCTTCAAAGAGAATAAAATACCTAGGAATTCAACTTACAAGGGATGTAAAGGACCTCTTCAAGGAGAGCTACAAACCACTGCTCAGTGAAATCAAAGAGGACACAAACAAATGGAAGAACATACCATGCTTGTGGATAGGAAGAATCAATATTATGAAAATGGCCATACTGCCCAAGGTAATTTATAGATTCAATGCCATCCCCATTAGGCTACCAATGACTTTCTTCACAGAATTGGGAAAAACTGCTTTAAGGAACCAAAAAAGACCCCGCATTGCCAAGACAATCCTAAGTCAAAAGAACAAAGCTGGAGGCATCACGCTACCTGACTTCAAACTATACTACAAGGCTACAGTAACCAAAACAGCATGGTACTGGTACCAAAACAGAGATGTAGACCAATGGAACAGAACAGAGCCCTCAGAAATAATACCACACATCTACAGCCATATGATCTTTGACAAACCTGAGAAAAACAAGAAATGGGGAAAGGATTCCCTATTTAATAAATGGTGCTGGGAAAATTGGCTAGCCATAAGGAGAAAGCTGAAACTGGATCCTTTCCTTACACCTTATACGAAAATTAATTCAAGATGGATTGGCAACTTAAATGTTAGACCTAAAACTGTAAAAACCATAGAAGAAAACCTAGATAATACCATTCAGAACATAGGCATGGGCAAGGACTTCATGTCTAAAACACCAAAAGCAACGGCAACAAAAGCCAAAATTGACAAATGGGATCTAATTAAACTAAAGAGCTTCTGCACAGCAAAAGAAACTACCATCAGAGTGAACAGGGAACCTACAGAATGGGAGAACATTTTTGCAATCTACTCATCTGACAAAGGGCTAATATCCAGAACCTACAAAGAACTCAATCAAATTTACAGGAGAAAAACAAACAACCCCATCAAAACGTGGGCAAAGGATATGAACAGACACTTCTCAAAAGAAGACATTCATACAGCCAACAGACACATGAAAAAATGCTCATCATCACTGGCCATCAGAGAAATGCAAATCAAAACCGCAATGAGATACCATCTCACACCAGTTAGAATGGCAATCATTAAAAAATCAGGAAACAACAGGTGCTGGAGAGGATGTGGAGAAATAGGAACACTTTTACACTGTTGGTGGGACTGTAAACTAGTTCAACCATTGTGGAAAACAGTGTGGCGATTCCTCAAGGATCTAGAAGCAGAAATACCATTTGACCCAGCCATCCCATTACTGGGTATATACCCAAAGGATTACAAATCATGCTGCTATAAAGACACATGCACATGTATGTTCACTGCGGCACTATTCACAATAGCAAAGACTTGGAATCAACCCAAATGTCCATCAGTGACAGACTGAATTAAGAAAATGTGGCACCTATACACCATGGAATACTATGCAGCCATAAAAAAGGATGAGTTGGTGTCCTTTGTAGGGACATGGATGCAGCTGGAAACCGTCATTCTGAGCAAACTATTGCAAGAACAGAAAACCAAACACTGTATGTTCTCACTCATAGGTGGGAATTGAACAATGAGATCACTTGGACACAGGAAGGGGAACATCACACACCAGGGCCTATTGTGGAGAGAGAAGAGGGGGGAGGGATAGCATTAGGAGATATAGGTAATGTAAATGACAAGTTAATGGGTTCAGCACACCAACATGGCATAAGTATACATATGTAACAAACCTGCAGGTTGTGTACGTGTAACCTATTACTTAAAGTATAACAATAATAAAAAAAAGAAAATATACCATGAACTCTTACAAATGGCAAGCAAAAGACAAATATCCCAATAAAAAATAGCCAAGTATTATAAATAGGCACTTTGTGGAAAAACAAATTCAGTTGTCAACAAACATAGGAAACGTTGCTCAAATTTATTAGAAGTTAGAGAACGCATAGTAAAATAATACAGAGATTATTAACCTGTCAGACTAGTGGGAAGCAGCCGTCATGCCGCCTGCTGGTGAGATGTAGGGAAAAGATCCTTGCATAATTTTGCCCAAGGAAATGTAAATTCTTTCAGTCCTTTTGGAAAGTAATCTGACAACTTCTTTTAAAAACAAAATGTATCTTTCCTTCCACCTAGCAATCCCTTTCATAGACTTTCTTTTCTATACATAAACCCTGTCTCATTGAAAGAGATTTCTGTGAGATTCAGTGAGAAAAACAAGATATCAGGAAATGTGCAGAGTATGAGTAGATTTTTGTGAGACAATCAATGAGAAGTTTCCCTCAATATGAATATGAGTATGAGAGATTATATAAATATGGAGAAATATATGGAAGGATACATTCTAGGCTATTGACATGGATTTTCTGTGATATAGGGGGGAAGGGAAGAATTATAGACCCAATATGACTTATTGAACAATTTTCTATACAACATGTTTAAGTGATTTCTTATTTTTCCCAATTTAAAGTTTTATTCTACTGAAGTTGTTTCTACTGAGGTCAATTTTTTCCATATACATTTTCTTAAGGCTCAGTACTTAGCATTTTTTCTTATCATGTTTAATTATTACTTTTACTATTGTAAGTTTTCTTCTTGGCCATTATTATTAGCAAGTACAGTTCTCCTGGGTAGAATTGACAGATAAAATTTTGTAAAGAAAATTTTATTTTTTTTAGACGTAGTCTTGCTCTGTTGCCCAGGCTAGAATGCAGTGGTATGATCTTGGCTCACTGCAACCTCCACCTCCTGGGCTCAAGCGATTCTCCTGCCTCAGCCTCCCAAATAGCTGGTACTACAGGTGTGCACTACCACACCTGGCTAATTTTTGTATTTTTAATAGAGACAGGGTTGCCTCATGTTCCCCGGGCTAGTCTCGAACTCCTGGGCTCAAGTGACCCACCTGCCTCGGCCTCCCAAAGTGCTGGGATTAAAAATCCTATTCTTTTATATGAAAAATTTTAGTTCAAAATTTCTATTTTCAATATTACCTAAGAGATGGGATTGGGATTCTTTTTGTCGTTTTTTTTTTTTTTTTTGGGTCAATAACAAATTTTACCGTTTGAAGCTTTTACCATTGCTAGTTTTACTTTGAACAGATTCTTTCTGCAAGTAATATTTGTTAAGACTAGGATGAGTTAGGGATTTTATATTTCCTGGCACAGAGAACAAAGCAAATGAGAAGAGCAGAAATCTGAGATTTAAATGTACCATGGAATGAAAATATCTTTGGGGTCAAAAAGTTAGAGTCAAAGTGCTTTCCTCTGTGCCTGGCACAAGCTAAGTAAGTGCTTGGTAATTACTAATTATTAACATTATTACTTGAAGATGTAAATCATTCTTTTATTCACTCATGCTACTCTATTTAGCCACCCTAGTCTATGCAACGCTTTGTGCTTTGGTTTAGGGAGACAACAATTTTTGTGGCACCAGGGCCAGGGCAGAGTAGCCTAAGTGAAGCAGGTCAAGTGAAAGAGCTGAAAGAGAGTGGTAGGGAGTGTGTCACACTGGGGAGGCCATGCTCAGGCTGAAAGGAGCATTTGCTCTGGCTAACTGCTGTCATGAAGGAATGCAGATCGTGTGTTGCTTTGTCTTTAGATTTTACAACATGCTGAAAATATCCACATTTTTAGGTGAAATATGATATTTATGTGCTGGTGGGTAATTTGAATTGTATTAAACACAGTGTGGGCCAACATGATGTAGTTTGAACAAAACATGTCTCAGGCCACATGTTTGTTTCAGACTCCCAGGGCAACAGCCCATAGCTCTCCTCATGTTCCCAATGCTGGGAGCTGTGATCTATTAGGCAGACGTCACACTGTTTGAAAAATACCTCCTGCCAAAGAAATTAGGTTGTGAGTCAACCCCAGGATCTGATAAGTTAGGGGTGCACTAGGTCTAGATCTGAAGGATGGAGGCCAGGAGGAGTGTATCAGGGAAGGATTTGCCTAGATGTATCTGAGATTGTCTCCCATTCGTATCAGGGCATCCCCTTGAAATACCTGTGCGGGATGTTGGCTGTCCAGCAGGTGGCAGCATTAGAACATAGATGGGCCAAGTTAGTCCCATAATATTTACAACTCTTTCCTTCCTTATTTGCATACAAATAAGGGAAGAACAGATTACTGCAGATCAGCTTTAGAGGGAAGAAAATTATTTGCCATACATTTTTAATTAAAAAATACTTAAGCCCCTACTCTGTACCAGCTACTGCGCTGTGTACTTTCTTAGCCATCATCTTATTGAATCCTCACAACCTGTGATATAGGCAACCCTTTCCCCCATGGTGAAGATGAGGAAATGGAGTTCCAGAAGCTGAAAGAATCTACCCCAGGCAGTACGGTTTCTAAGAAGCAGAGCTGAATCAGCAAGGAGGTCTTGGTCTTTTCATGGATTCACACCGGATGCTGCAAGCCTTGTGGTCGTGTGGTCGTGTGGTCCTGTTGCTGTCTCAGTTCTGTTAACATTTGCCTAATGATCCTGAGAAACTTGGTCTCTGTTCTGGGACAGAGAAAGCAGAATGCCATATGTCTGTCACATGGCGGGGAACATTTGCTCCAGACACTCAACAAGGTGGCTGTGCCCCAGAGCTGGTAACTGAGAGAAGATGGATCCTATTAGGGAGCAATGCTGCATGTGCATCCTGAAGAGTGGATGTGGACATTTGATGTGTTCCTCCTTTTCTAGATAACAATTCCTGTGACAAGGACAGATTGCTGTTTCCTTTATTTCTTACTGTTCAAAGCATTGGCATAGAAAAGGAGTTATCTAAGAAGTTGAATGTTTCTTGTGATAAATGTGAGGGGCCGACTATCATTGAGCCATTCAGTAATTAAGGCTGCAGCATGCTTGCATAACAGACCTACCCCTTGGCTATGTCATACGGTGTCAGAGTGTGTTTGATTAATAATGATTAATCTCACGATTTTGTGTGAAGGGCTTAAATCTGTGAAACCATTGGCCAAATAAATTGGATCCACCAGCAAAGTTCAAAATTTCTTCCAGCAGAGGCAGTGTTGGGTAGAGAGCAGATTTAGAACCTCCCCACTTCCTATGTGACCTCCTGCAAGGAACTAGTCTCCTAGGGACTCTGTTTCCTCATCCGTAAAGTAGGGGGTGGAAAGGATGACATCAAAGGGTCCTGCCTGCTTTGAGAGTCAGTGATTTTCTGGAGTCCAAGTGGATCTGCATGTGAACAGAGGAGCTCCAGAGATGGGCACCTTCACAGGAACGATCCTGTCACTGGCTAGTTGGAACCAACTAAAAGGACACTGTTAAATGACATTTAGAGAACATGGGCTTGATAAGACAGTTCTGATCCAAATCCTGGCTCTGCCAGTTGCTAGCTGTATAATAATCTTCGAAAGTCGTTTAAATGCTCTGAACCTCCACTTTCTTAGTAGATAACCTGAAGATGTGCTGTGGGTGCTAAAACAGTCATAGTTATACCCTTGGCATGTGTTAGCTGCTTAATGAATGGTAACACTTTTCATTAGTCATTGTTGTGAGTTGATCACCTGACAATTCCATCACCTGTTGTGAATTGCATCACCTGACAATTCCTGTGTTCAAATCCTCACCCCCAGTACCCTACTTGGAGAGTGACTTTATTTGGAGATAGAATCTTTACAGAGGTCATGAAGTTAAAATTAGGTCATTCTGGTGGAGCCTAATCCAATATGACTGGTGTTTTTATAAAAAGGAGAAATTTGGACACAGAGACGTGAGTGAAGGGAAGACAATGTGGAGAGACGTAGGGAGAAGGTGCCATCCATGCCAAGGACACAGGCCTGGAACAGATCCCCACAGCCCTGAGAAGGAACTCACCTACTGATACCCTAACGTTAGACTTTCAGCCTCCAAACTGTGGACAATGAATTTCTGTTGTTTAAACCAGCAGTCCCAACCTCTTTAGCACCAGGGACTGACTTTGTGGAAGATAATTTTTTCATGAGGGTTGAGGGGTTGCAAGGGAATGGTTTCAAGATGATTCAAGCACATTACATTTATTATGCACTTTATTTATATTATTATACAAACCATAATGTAGAATCAGTGGGAGCCCTGAGCTTGTTTTCCTGAAACGATATGGTTCCATCTAAGGGTGATGGGAGACAGGGACAGATCATCAGGCATCAGATTCTTTTTATTTTTTATTTATTTATTTATTTTTGAGACAGAGTCTTGCTCTGTTGCTGAGGCTGGAGTGCAGTGGCGTGATCTCTGCTCACCGCAACCTCCGCCTCCCGAGTTCAAGAGATTCTCCTGCCTCAGTCTCCCGAGTAGCTGGGATTACAGGCATGCGCCACCACGCCCAGCTAATTTTTGTATTTTTAGTAAAGATGGGGTTTTACCATGTTGGCCAGGATGGTCTCTATCTCCTGACCTTGTGATCCTCTTGCCTCGGCCTCCCAAAGTGCTGAGATTACAGGTGTGAGCCACCACGCCCAGCCTAGATTCTTATAAGGAGCATGTAACCTAGAGTGGTACTAGTCTCTGGCCTGGGAGTCAGGGACCCCTCTTTTAAACCACTCAGTTTTTGGACTTTGTTGTAGCAGCCCTAGAAAACTAATATGGTTATTTTCAATCAAATTGCCATTCTGTTGCCACCTTCCCCTGTTCTGAATGTGCCTTATAACACCTATAGAAGACAAGTCTGTGGTCATGGCTCTATGTTCATTGCCTCAACTGCTCCAGAGTGGTCGGCAGACCTTTGGGAAGTCATAAAAATAGTATTTTTTGATATTTTCCGTACTTTATACACATTTCATTAGATAAACCCTCACAACAACTGTCTGAGAAAGATACTATTATTTTCCCCATTTTATACCTGAGAAAATTGAGGCACAGATATGTTTAGTAACTTATCTCACATCTATGGAGTGGTACAGTGAGGAGGTGAACAGGTCCAGACACTTTGACCCCAGAGTCCTTGACCTTCACTGTCACAGTGAGCTCTTAGTAGCCCCCATGCAGAGAAGCTTAGAGATGACTGGGGTTGAAGGAATAGTAAGTCTGAATGGCCACCCCTCATCAGTAGGACTCTTGGCAGCAAGATGAAGCTGAAATCTCAATGCCTCTGCAGTGCCCTCTGAGGATCTATCACATTGCAACACTGGAACATGCTAGACAAAATGCCCCGCCCCACCCCGCCATCTGTAGATCACTGAGCCCACCAAGGCGTCTCACTGGTCACAGCTCAGAACTGTTGCTCTCCTTTTAGGTTCTGTCCCTTTATCTTTCAGGCTTTCCCAAAGCTGCCCCTGATGAGTTTTTTTGGGTTTCTGCCCACAGAACTGATGGAGGTGCAGAATGCCATAGCAATTAAGAGTGTAGGAGGCCAGGCACAGTGGCTCATGCCTGTAATCCCAGCACTTTGGGAGGCCGTGGTAGGTGGATCACCCAAGGTCAGGAGATCGAGATCATCCTGGCCAACATGGTGAAACCCAGTCTCTACTAAAAATACAAAAATTAGCAGGGCGTAATGGTGGGTGCCTGTAGTCCCAGCTACTCGGGAGGCTGAGGCAGGAGG
Organism: Theropithecus gelada; assembly: GCF_003255815.1. NCBI lineage: Eukaryota > Metazoa > Chordata > Mammalia > Primates > Cercopithecidae > Theropithecus > Theropithecus gelada. The sequence continues at coordinate 53,714,251 of NC_037682.1, forward strand.
TTGAACCCAGGAGGCAGAGGTTGCAGTGAGCTGAGATTGCACCACTGCACTCCAGCCTGGCGACAGAGTGAGACTCCATCTCAAAAAAAAAAAAAAAAAAAAAAAGGAGTGTAGGCCCTGATGTCAGATGTCTGGATTTGGATCCTGGCTCTGTTCCTTCCAGTCTGTGTGAACTCAGGTGACTCATTTAACCTCAGATCATCACCTATAAAATGGCGATAACAATGGTACTTATAGGGTTGTTCTGATGGGGATTTAAATGAACACATGTATGCCTCTTGGACCAAACTTGAAGAGTACTTAATACTTGTTGATTTTTATTATACAATCAGTGGGATGGGATAGAGTGCCATAATGGTAACTGCCTAGAAGTGCATTTATTCCAGAAAGAGGACTGAACTATATCTGGTTTATAGTAACAAATTCATAAAATTTCAATAACTTGCCATCCATATCACAATAGAAACACAGAACTTGATATGTGTGTAGTTATTTTAGGATGTTTACAGTTTGGTAGAAAATGTGCGTGGTGTACAGTGGCGTATAATAAAGATTTGTTGAATGAATGAATGCAATGTGAGATGAGGCCAGCCACGAGGCATCCTGGTTCCTGGCACTGCAGGAGGTGGGAAGCACAGGCTGGCAGAGAGATGCTTGGGCAGCTATAATAAAAGCAGCAGTGCTCAGTTGTCCAAATCCCCAATTCTGGAGGACAAGGTAGTTCTGACCCAGTCCAGCACAGAAGGTAGAGGAGTGAGAGAGTGGCATGAATCTCAAGAATCTCACCATCATTGTCAGTGGGGGAGCTGACGCCAAGGCTGGCGCTGAGCTGGAGGGAGCAAAGAGAAGAGGGCAGAGCCCTGGTTAGTTGGGCTCCAGTCCAAGTGGGGAACTAAAGGGAAAGCCAGGGACCTAGAGCCTATCAGATAGACAGAGTGTTCTCTAGAAGTTAGGGATGACCAATGGCTCTGTGCTCATTTAGGAATCCCTGCATCACTCAAGGGACCTCTCGAGATAGTCATGGGGCAGCAGAAGCAGAAACACTGCAAGCTCTGATCGCCATGTGAGCCACTCCTGACCCCATGTGGGTGAAACCTGATCCTACAGTGATTCCCATGTAACTGAGGCCTGATCCCATGTGGGTGAAGCCTGGTTCCATGTGGGTGAAGCCTGATCCCATGTGGGTGAAGCCTGGTCTCATGTGGGTGAAGCCTGGTTCCATGTGGGTGAAGCCTGGTCCCATGTGAATGAAGCCTGGTTCCATGTGGGTGAAGCCTGGTCCCATGTGGGTGAAGCCTGGTCCCATGTAAGTGAAGCCTGGTCCCATGTGGGTGGAGCCTGATCCCATGTGAGTGAAGCCTGGTTCTCTGTGAATGAGGCCTTATCACCATGTAAGCTGAGCCCGCCTCCTGTGTACTGAGGGCAGGTCCTCACACCTGGCAGCTGGGAGAGGTTGGGGGCACCTGAGCTGAGAGAGCATGCCAAGGACAGGGCTCCAGCTTACATATTGCAAGACAAAGAGACCACACCCAAACCCAGTGAGAACAGGCAGTTCCACTCTAAATAGACCGAAGGGACCTGTGGCTTGCATTGGCAACCTTCTGCCTCCTGCATTTCTTAAAGTGGAGTCGATTAATGGCTTTCCAGAAGCAAGGGAAGGATTTCTACTGTGCTCATCATGAAGAAGTGTAAACTGTTAAAATCTTTTCAGAGGGTGATTTTGCAGTATTATCAAAACGTAAAAGATGGTAATTGCAATGTTGTTTGTGGCAGTGAAAAAGTGGAAATGGTCTAAATGCCATCAACAGAGGACTGGTTAAAAAACTGGAAGTACCTTTGTACTATGGAATAATATGCATTAAACTAAAGATGAGGAAGTAAATACGTACGCATAGATATGGAGAGCTGACCACATTATCATATTATATTAAATGAAAAAAGCAGGTTTCAGAAGAATGCATCAATATCATCTAATATGTATAAAAAAGAGTTAAATGCATGTAATATAACTGAGTAATGCATGGAGCAGACCCAAAAGGATGCAAACCAAATAAATGGTAGCTAATTCTAGAAAGACGGATTGATGGGAGATAGGAGGGAGAGGAAAGGAAACAGGGAATTTCACTTTCTATGTAATAGATTCCTGTACTATTTGCTTGTCATGTTTTGTGTTATAATAAGCATGTACTGCACCTTGCTTTTAAAAGATGTACAAAAGAATCTCAAAATGAAACAAAACTTTGTTATGTTAGTATTGGAGTTTTATGTTTTCTTGGTTGGCTTCAGGTTTAGAGCAAGCTGCTTGTTTAGATAAAATAATATTATGTGGCTTTTTAAAAACACCAAGAGCCTGTGGAGAGGCTGGCAGTGAGGTTCAGATTTATCAGGACGTCAGAGGGTGGTCCCACTTCTCCCTAGCCAGGGGGGTTTGGGCAGGAGAGAACTTTCCAGGTGTGTCACTCACTGGGGTGTGAAGTCCATTCATTGGCCACCTTGAAGGGCATCCAGTGGGCACTCATTGGGCACTAGGTATTATATTCAGCACAGTGTCAGACCTCATACTGGATTTAGCTTGGAGCACTCTGTGGGGAATTGAGCTGAGCTTGGCATAGAACTCTTGGCCAGATTGTATGTTTGGGATGGCTGAGGTCATCTCACTGGTCATTGCCCAGGCAGCAGTACCTTATAACTCACTGGGCTGAGGGTGGTCACTGCATAGAGCACTTAAGTAGGTAATGCATTAGGCACTGGATGGAATCCTATGTGCACCGCTGCACAAGACACCCTGTAGAACTCTTACTGGATCCTACACAGAATGTGACTTTCGGCATCATAGTTGACACCATACAAAACTCTGAACTGGTCCGCAGGAAGCACACTTTCTGGACACTACCATTACCCCAATAATGGGCATGAGCGGGCAACTGAAGAAGCTAGTTCTTGTATCCCAGACCCACTCAGCGGACACCTTCCAGGAGCAGAGCCTATTCTATGGAGGAAACTGAGCTACAGGCCCACCAGGACAGCCACATCCCAGGCACTGGGGAAGGGAGGGAAAGCAGTAGAGCCCACTCACATCTGCTGCCTCCTTCTTGCTGCCAGAAAGGCTGCAGGGCTTTGAAAAGGTTTGTTTGCAGAGTGAAACTCTGAGTTAATAGAAGCCACTGTCAGTGGTGCGTGTACATCCGAGAGGAGTGCATGGAGTGAAGGCAAACATTTCCCCAAGAGCTTGGGAGGAAAGTGAAGCTCTGAGGCAGGTCTGTGCCAGGCTCGCTGCAGCTTGGATGGCAGACCCTTGCCTGGGGGTGTGCCTTGGCCTGGGGAAGTTCCCATTCACATGGGTTGCTTTAGTGCCTATTATGTCTCACATAAGAGGCAGTAAAGACAATGGAATATCTCAAGTGGCTCCCGAGACCCTTCCTGAGAGTTGCTGCACCCTCAGTGCCAAGGTCAAAGCCAGCCCACTGGAGATAAGATGCAGGGTGGCTGGTTGCACACCCTCATTAGTGAAGAGATGATTCCACGTATTTCAGGTTTACAGAGATTCAGAGTTGCCCCTCAGCAACCAAGAAATAACCACATTTCATAGATCCGAGGAACCACTTGGGAATGCTGAAGCAGAAGACTGTGTCTTCTGAATCTAGGAGACCCACAGGAAAGGTGGCGTTCACCCCTCCTAACACCAGAATGCAACCAGAGGCATTTTGGACCAGCTAGGGCAGCTCTTTCTGTGATTAAGGAAGGCAGTTGTCTGTGCCTGGGAATTCTCTCACTATAAACTAAGGAAAGTTACTCACACCTTTACCCACATTCTTCATCTGAGCTGAGAAGAAAATGTTGGCTCTTCATGCTGCTCCACTTGGCTCAGTCTCCTCATTGTTCCCCAAATATGCTGAGTGTCTTCCATTTCCCTGGTTTTGTCTCCTTAAACTCTCTTTTCTAATAGCTTTTAAAAATACAGGTAAAATTTACATAACATAAAATTAGCAGTTAACCATTTAAAGTGTACAATCCAGTGGCATTTAGTAATTCAGCAGTTGTGCAATCATCATCTCTGCCTAGTTCCAAGTCATTTTTATCACCCTCAAAGGAAACTGTACCCATTAAGCAGTCATTTGCCTTTCCCTGCTCTCCCAGGTCCCTGGCCAACACTGGTCTGCTTTCTGTCTCTATGGATTTACCTACTCTGGATATTTCATATAAATAGAATCATACAATGCATGACCTTTTGTGCCTGGCTTCTTCTTAGCATGATGTTTTTGAGGTTCATCCACTTTGTCCTAGTAGCTTTTTATGGACACTATGTGGTATAGAAAGAATGTAGTCTTGGGAGTCAGATAGACCTGGGTTTTCATTCTGGCTCAGCCATTTACTAGCTGTGTGTTCTGGGAAAGTTATTTACCCTTTCTGAGCTTCAGTTCTCATTCATGAAAGCAGAAGAATAATCCCCACCTCATATATATTTGTGAGGATTAACAGATAATATATGTAAAATCACCTGATGTTGTGTCTGGCACATAGTAGGTACTCTCTAAATGTTTGAGGCATAAGAATGAAGTTAAATGTGAGAGCACGATGTTCATAGTATGCTAATTCCTTGTCTTTGCCCCTTATTTATGCATATTTTTCTGTGAGCGCTTTACTGCCTAGTGGCAGCTTTTTTTCTCCGAATTCCTTCACCCTTCCTTCCCCTTATCTAAATAATTTACTTTACACTGAACACTCACTGCCTTGTTCCTTTGTCAAGTAGGTTTCTTTTTTTGTTTTCTTGTGTGTGCATACTATCAACCAAACTAGACTGCACATTTTCTTGAGGTCAGGAGGTATTTTCTTCTTCCAGGGCACCTATGTTCCAGGTTTTCCAGGGCGGTCCCATTTTTAAACAATCTCTCCCTTTTTTTTTTTTTTTTTTTGAGACAGAGTCTTGCTCTGTCACCCAGGCTAGAATGCAGTGGCACAATCCTGGCTCACTGCAACCTCCGCCTCTCAGGTACAAGTGATTCTCCCACCTCAACCTCCCAAGTAGCTGGGACTGCAGGCCCTTGCCACCACGCCCAGCTAATCTTTGTATTTTCAGTAGAGACGGGGTTTCGGCATGTTAGCCAGGCTGGTCTTGAACTCCTGACCTCTAGCGATCCACCTGCCTTGGCCTCCCAAAGTGCTGGGATTACAGGCATGAGCCATCGCGCCCAGCCAACAATCACTTACGTAGTCCCCCTAAACCATCGAGATATCATAGAAAATCCAATAGTTTGGCATCCAAACCACATCCCCCAGACTGCTTTGGCATGCAGAAGTGGCACAAGTTCCTTCTTTAGGCTAAGTTTGAACAATATAATATCTCTTAATGTTTGGCGAAGGTGTCAGTTTCCCAGAAATGCTAACCCCCACATCCTCATAGAAAGGAAATGGGTGGCAGTCAAGCCTCTATCCCAATTATCAGGCTGTAAAAGGTGCAAGTTGGCATTCTTAGGAAGGTGCTTCTTCAAAGGCACTTGCTGCAGAAGTTAAAGTCCAAATTAAAATTGATTCACATTCTCATAGAAGCATCAGCTATTAGAGAGTAGGTTCTGAAATGAGACATGTTACCAGAGAATGAGGTCAGTTATGGACAGGGAAAATATCTTTCAGTGTTTCAGCATAACTTAGACTCACAGCTGAATTTATATGTTGGGCTTTTACTACAAATAAAATGAATAATGCTCAAAATGTCCATTTAATGTTGTTGACCTTGTCCTTTTTTTATGTAGGATGTTGGTACTTAGAGAAGGGATAAAAACAGAAACCTAGAGTCAGAAACATTTATGAAGACAACAAATTTCTAGAGCAGTTGCTCCCAACCATTTTTTTGGGACACAGAGCTTTTTTGAGGACTTGATCAAAGTTATAGACCCTCTCCAAGAGAAAGATGCCCAATATACAGACACACAAAATAATGTGTATAGTTTTCGGAGGATTTTCAGGCCCCCTTGGAGCCCACTTAAGATCACTATTTTAGAATTTCTGTTATAATGACAGCCACCAGTCTGCCAGTTATCCTGTAAAGCACCAAAGGCACAAAGATGAGTAAGACATGGTTTCTGCTTTCTAGGGACTTATACTCAAGTGAGGCAGAGCAAACATTTACCCAGACAATGACACCTCAACTTGTCAATTGCAGAAACTGACTAATACTCTGTACCGTCTCTCCTTTTGCTTCCTACTGCCCTTACCCTGGTTTTGTCTCTCATTTTCTGGCTGGTAACAACAGCTTCCAAATTGCTGGCCTGCTGATTATTTCTTCATCCCTCACATGGATAAGCAGTGGTTCTCCTGAAGCTCATTCGCTGAGGAAAGATTGGACCACTCCTCTCTTTGTAAACCTGCCCAGGTGGTTTTCCATCCCCTACAGCATAGAGAACCAATTCTTGTCACAGCACTCAAGGCCTTCTGGTTGGGTGTCATTAGACATTTTCAGATTCATGTCCCATTCAGCCCTGCATGAATCCTACTCTATCAATACCAGACCCATCATTATTCCCTAAATAGAGCTTGCATTTTCAAGCTCCCCTGACTGGCTTATTCTGCACCCTGACCCCAGAATGCCATTTCCCTTAATATTCATCCATTAAATCTTTCTTATCCTCAAGGTCCCAGATGGAATACCTCCTCTGTTAAACTGTTCCCAACTTACTACGTCACCATGTCAGAAGTAATGTGGGCTTTTTTGAGCCTGTATTTTGCATGTAGTCAGTTCTGCCTTATAAAAGCGTATTGCCCATGTCTGTCTGATTCCTCTGAGGCAGAGGTGCACCAAACTTATCTCTGGGGTTTAGAGTCTCTGCCAGAAGGGTGGCCCACCTGAGACTGAATTTGTGCATTTTTCTCTCTTCAGTGAGAAGATGCAGAAAGCTACCTCTGAATCCAAGACTGGCATTCCTTAGAAAGATAGAAGGGAAATCCGTTGGTGGGTCTTCCTTCGAAAGGCACTAAATATAGACTTTGTTAAAAGAGTAGGTGTAGTATGATTGACACAAAAAGGGGATCCACAATCCATCATGTGAGAGTTCAAAATAGAAGCTTTTCAGCTCTTGAAGACAGGCTTCAAGAGGGAAGAGGATGGTGACTCTAGGTCTGTGACGTGGAAGATTCAGAATTGATCCCAGAACAGTTCATTCCTGAGCTGGGCTTCAAATAGAAAGTCGCACCATATAAAGACTGGCTGGGTTGTCAATTAGGAGCAGAAGGTCTGCCTCCTGCTCTGAGCTCCAGGCTGGCAGCTTTGCCAGCAAGAATGATACTTTGCCTCTTGAGACTCTGGGTTCATCCCATGCCAGAGTGCTGTTCTTTCTTCATGTGGTCTTCACTCCACATCCACGCAGTGCTGGGCAATGGAAAAAGCTACAGCGAGGGTCCTGAGGGTTTGCTGGGCCCTTTAGGTTAGCTTCAGGTGAAGAGAACATATCCTAATGTGATGGATGTTCTTAGAGCAGAGGCTAGGATGCAGCTTCTGTAGTTTGAAGACAACTCCCCAGTGGGAACTTCTGCTTAGCCATCAGTGCGTATCTCTGAAGTCAGAGCAGTGAGATAAAGTCAAGGTGGTCTGGACTTTACCCTAAATGCTAGGGCCTGCTGACCACATCACCAGGAGAATATTGGTATAGAATTTATGCTATTGTCAGAATGCAACCCGAGGCATCTTAATTGGATCCCAAACAAGCAAGTTTGCAGAGGAACCTTCTGCATATCTGTAATCTCCAGCATTCAAGCCCTTGTTCACAGCATGGGCACAATAAATGTTCATAGAATTAAAATCCAAGTGCTTCAGAGCCAGCTCCGAATATTGATTCTGCTATGCAAACTTTTCTTCCTATTTGCCACCATACCAAACGCCACTGTTTTGGTCCCTCTCCAAGGTCTCTGTCTCTAAGCTCTTAATTAGAAAAAGGAAGCAGTAATTATTAAAGTTATTAAAATATGGAATATTGCAAAGGAGCAGATTAGAAGTCTTCATGCTAATCCAAACAAATCGTGCTAATGTTACTTTGATTCTGGCAAACCCAAACCCGCAGAGGAAGATAAAAGCTAGGGCTTGTTTTCTAAGTGGAGGGTTTAGCCTATTCACTAAGCCAGGATTCATCAAGCATTCACCAGGAGCTGCAAAGGAGAAGCAGGAGGAGATGAAAAGAAGAGAGATGTGAACACTATAGAAAAGATGAAGTAGGGAGGGGAAGAGCTGTGTCAAAAGAATCAACCCAGTAGCTGTAATTCATCAATCTCCTTTCACAAGCTCCTCTCTCTTCTAGTAGCTACAATCTGGGGCACAAAAAAGCGCCTTTTCTACCTCATAACTTCAGTGACCTCACTAATGAAGATGATTGCTCAAGCCTTTTGCCCAGTTCAGACACTTTCGCAGATCTAACTGCCTTAAGTGGACATGGCCACTTAGGGAGAAGGATATATGCTTCAACCATCACAGACCACAGAGCTCAAACAGAGTTACACTTTGGACATATTTTGACTGGGAACCCACCTGGCATGGAAGGTACTCACATGCATCTGAAATTCAACAGATACTAGATATAGCTCAAAATGCACACCCCCCGTTTTTCCTGTGAGGACCCCATCTCAGCCAATGGAACCACCACCCACTCCACACACCTCCAAGTCACATACCTGAGAGTCATCTTAGATGCTCCTCTTCATTCCTTTGCCAGTGTCTTTGGTTGCCAAGAACTGATGATGCAAACTCAGAGATGTCTTTTATATCTTTTTGCCCTCTTCAGCACCACTGCTCTAGTTCATATCCTCAGCAACTTTTCCTGTACTGCTTTTCCAATCTCTTCTCCTACCACTTTCCCAATCTACCACCTTCCAGCCGACCCAAACTTCTCAGAATTTCCAAGCCTCTGTGCCTTTGCACATATGATTCCTCTGCTTGGAGTCTTTTCCCTCCATTGACCACCTGGCAAACTCTGAGGCCCAGCCTAAGGGTTGTCATCTCTGACTGTCCAACAGTAGTGTTGGTTCTCTCAGAACTTTGGGTTTGTGCCATCACAGTCCTGGCCCTATGTCACTGCCACTGTGGATTGGACAGGCCTGTATCTCTAGAGGCTCAGAGACTGTGCACTGCATGATTACCTATCCCTAGGGCTTTGCAGAATACTTACTTGCACATGGTAGCACTCAGTATCCCTCTATTGATAGAACACTAGTTCTGGAGAGTGATTAATCCCATAGATTCTTGCCTCTGTGAAGGACAAAGACACTAGTTTGAAAGGAAGAAGCTCCAGAGATACCACAAAGAACTATGTGAAATCTTGTGACTTGATGAATTATAAGGTGATGTTTGAGGCAAGAAGCAGGGGTCTGAAGGGAAAAGGAGGATAATGAAGAAGTGGCACTTGAGTCTGCTGGCTGGGACTTTATTGTATTTCATAAAGTAGTGCTAAAAAATCATTACCATAGTTAGGATTTGAAAGACTTGACGTAAAGATTTCAATTTAGAATAACTACCACTTATGAACACCCAATATGTCTAGACAGTGTATGTTGCCTACTTTATGTTTTAAACTGACAACTCTACATGTTAGGTATATTTATGCCAGTGTTATAGATGAAAAAATTGAGATTCCGAGAAGTTAAGTAACTCACCTGTGGTCACACAGATAGAAAGGGAGTGGAATAATAATTTTTTAAAAGTTGAAACACTGATCTCATTCCCAAATATGATCTCTTCATGCTAACCTCAATTTACCCTGAACAATGGACGTGTACCACCTCTTCAGGATCTCTGCCAGGAATCAATCACATCTTCAACTTCTTCTCTCTCCAAAAATACAGTTTAACAATCTCTGATGAAATAGACTGAGGTGTGTGCAATTTGCCCTCCTTTTCTTCAGTCACTCCTGGTTTGGTACCATGAAGAAAAGAAAATAGGCCCAAAAGGAGTGGACCAAATGAGAAACATGATTTTGTTTGTTCCTCATCATAAACCTGGGCTGTGTCCTGTCACTCGCATTTTCTGGGTGAGGAAACTGAAGCTCAAGGAGGTCAGGGGATTCGACTACGTCTGAACAACTAGTCAAGGGAAGAACCAGGACTGAAACTCAGGCATGCATTCTCCTAGTCCCACACCTGTTCCTTTACACCAGGAATGCCTGTGCCGCAGCTCCCAGCATGGTCCATGGCAACCACTTATGTCTGAATATATGATCTATTATTGCACTAATAACTTGACAGGTACTATACAAAATGCATTGCATGAATTCTCTCTTTTAATTCTCATAACAAGCCTATGATGTAGGAACTATTATTTGTCCCATTTTCTTACAGAGGAAGAAACTGAGGCACAAAGAGATTAAATGACTTGGTTAAGTGGCAGAGCCAGGTTTTAATCTGGCTCTGATGACTGCTGAGGCTTTGCTCTTGAAAGTGGTAACATGCGCCTCTCTGTCTTCTAATCATGGAGTGTTATTCAATTATCTCCTCTCTCAGAGAAGGCCAGTGCTATCTTCATTTAGGGCTGGGCTCAGTTGAATAAATTTTACATGGCAGGCCTCTTAAAAGTCTTTTTTTCCAGATTTTGAAAAGAAGTAAAAACAGTCCCCTTGGAAGATGGAAGAGAAAGATAGTTTGTTGCTGGCTGACTTTCATCAGTATTAATTAATATCACCTTTTGAAAGCCCCAGGGCTAAGGGGTGAATATTTCCTTGTATTTCATTTGAATTATTTACTGAATTGAATTCTGAAATGAAACTCTATGCAAGCAATGACCCATGCAGACACTGCAGGTGCTACTTTCATCCTGTTAATGAGTTTTGCTAGCTAAAGACAATCCTTTTAGGGGTTTTGTCTCAGTTTCAGGAAAAGGAGTTTGGAGAGAGAGTGATGAGAATACCACAGAGTCCCCAGGTCATGGTTTTGTCCCCTCCCTCACTTCATGCTTTTAGCTTTTGAAGGCCCACAGCTTCATCCTCCTTATCTGCTTAGCTCTTTAATGGATAGTTTTCTCATCTGTCAAATTGGGCTGTCTGGGGGATAATAATCATAGCTGCCATAACTCTGATTTCTGTTGAGTTTCTTGCTCCTTAAGATAAGGTTGGGCCTAGCCCCCATTGCATCTCAGTAGATAGCCAATATACTACCCAAGATTTTAGTGCATTCCCTAGGTAGAGTGGTGGTTCTTAACCTTATAGTCACCTTGTACTCTAAGCTCCTGCATTTGCAGAATTTGTTCAGTGTTACCTGTCTCTGTCTGCTTCTGAGAGACAAGTCATTTTACTCAATTTGCCTGGTAGCAGCCCTGATAGCCTTCCTTTTACATACACGTGGCAGCTGGCGTAGTTAACACTGATCTACCAAATAGGGTATAATTTTGTGTTCTTTACTCATCTAGTTTTTGAGTCTGCTGCTCCTTCCTTCAAAGTAACAAATAGTGTCACATATTGAGGGCTTATGGTGTGTTAGAATCAATCGCCTCCATATGTTACCACATTTCATACTCAAAATAGTTCTGTATGATAAGAGTTTTTATTCCCATTTTGCAGATGGAGAAATGGCAACTCAAGTCATAACAAGGAAGTTAAGAAACCAGGATTTGAAAAACTGTCTGATTTCAAAGTCTTAACCCTTGCGTCCCTGATACTGCTCTGAAGGCTGAACGTTTGCTGTGCTCTGCCCTAGCTTCTGGGCCAGGGGAGGGGTTGAAGTAGATGCTCTTGTTTGGTACCATCTCTTCTTGTGCTGGGTATTCTGGTAGGGCACTGGGCTTTGTCAGTGGAGTCTGAGGACTATGCTCTTTATAGGGAAGACAGAGGCCTTTATCCCTTTCTTCCAAGTCTCCCATCTCTTCTTGAGTTCTCGCCACAAGACAGTGCTCCTCCAGTTGCCCATAGGTCTCCCAAGCATGCCTTCCTTGGGCATGACTGTTGCCATAACACAATGACTGGTGAGAAGGAAGGAAACTCTCCCATCATCTCCAAGCCACGATTTAGTGTATTGTTGTATTTTAGTGTATTTCATATGGAGTAACCCAGTCTCTACCTCGTGGTCCTGAAAATATATGCCTCATATATCTGACAAGGTATATCTCAACTCAAAGGTTGGTCTTTCTCGGAAAGTTTTCTTCCACTGTCCCAAATAAGCGGGAGTCCTTCTCCTACTCCAGTAGCTCTGTTACATCTCTCTGATTCACTGAAATCATATTTATCTCAAATTGAAGTTACTGGAATGACTCCATTTCTACAAAGTGCCCAGAAAAGGCAAATTTATAGAGACAGAAAGTAGATTAGTGGTGGCCTGGGGCTGTGGGTGGGAACAGGGATTAACTGTAAATGGACCTGAGAGATCTTACTAGGGGAATGAAAATGTTCAAAACTTATCTATAGTGATCGTTGTACCACTCAGTAAATTTACTAGAGGTCATTGAATTGTACGCTGAAAATGGGTGAATTTTATGATATGTAAAACATACCTTACTAAAGCTGTTAAAAGAAGAAATTACCCTGTTTATTTTCCTCTTTATTACTGTCTTATATTCTGATTAGAATGTAAGCCTATGATGGCAGGGATCTTGTCTGTCTTGTTCACCAATATGTCCCCAGCACCTAGAACAGCACCTGGCACATAAAAAGAGCTCAGCAAGTATTCAGAGAATGCGTGAATAAATGAGCTAGCAATCTCTTGCCATTTTGTAAACACTCAGTACAAGCCTGTGAAAAGATACATACTCAATACAGAATCAATAACTTCAAATCTAAAAATCACACATTAAGGATAAAAGAAATCACAAACCCTCCAATCTCAATGGTGCCAGATTGTTTGCTGTTAACTCAGCATTTTCTCTACCTCCTTCTACATCATCTTCATCATTACATCATCATTATAGAGAAATCGGCAATTACATTTCCCAGAATTCCTTTACCAGATGGTTGGTTCCCTGTTAGATTCTGTAAACTCTTGTGAAAGTTGAAGCAGAAGCCATTATTCTCTGACAGCAATTGTGGGCAGATGGGAAGCGGGAGAAAGGTGAGGTTTGCAGAGCTGTCAGGTTAGTTCCTATGAGTCATCTGCTTCAATGCTACAGGTAGCTGAGATTGTAGCTTTCCTGCAATATCTGAAGTTTGCAGCACCTCTTGCCCTAATCTTTGCTACCCAAGTCTTTCCAATGGTTATGGTTGTATAAGTGTGTAATTCCTTATATTAAAATCTTTCCTGTTTGGAAAACCTGGAAGTGGTCTGGTCTCTTTTTCTGATTAAACTCTAACTAATACAATGGGTATAATTTTTAAAAACTCAGGGTTGAATGTTGGTGAAGAGAAGGAAGGGAAGAGCTTCTTTGTGTCCTTTTCTAGGCTTTAGTTGGCCTTAGGAGGAACATTCTTTCTTAATCTCTGGACACCATGGATCTTGAGGGAATGAGCCTCTTTTCCTATTCCCATCAGACTTCTGTCATCTCTTTCTCTTACTCTCTGTTCTATGGTCATTGTGAATGGTTTCTTTCCTTTATATTGTCTTCACCATCTTCCAGAAGCCCCCAGTGTACCTTTTCCCAGAGCACTCATTTATGGAACTTGGGCACTTTTCCTGCTTTTTCATTCTTGATAAAATCACCTGGTTGCCTGTTTACATCAAGGGAGCAGAGCTGACACTGTGCAAAATTCTCCAAAGCAAGACACATCTAGCTTACTCACCAACCTTCCCAAACCTTGTGCCAGACAGTTATGGAGCCAAGTACTTAGATTTGCTGCCTAGAAAAATACATTGTATAATGTGCTACTTCCTTCAAATCATACCAAAGAAATGAAATTAGGCTAAGATCACCTTTTAATAATTATTCTGTCAGACTACACTGTCTTGCTTCAATTGGAGCCTGAACAACTGTGTTTCTGAACCCTCTGTAGAAACAGGCTGGGCAAAATCTGTAGGCTCTTCGCTACTTAGTTTGGCCTCACTCAGCTCCTCTTATCTGCAGATCCAGGACCTCATAAAGCCTCCAGCCATTCCTGATCAGGATATAACTTACAACAGCAGCCTGGTGCCCATAACCTGGACAGCCTGGAATGAAGTCACACTCCCAGACTTGATGTTCGAATGACAAGAATGAACTCTGACTGTTTGAGTGCCCCCACAGTCCTGGGACTTCCTGACTCAGGATGAGACTTTGCCAGACTGGGCATTTGCTACCATCTCTGCCCTGTGGTGGCCTGCTGATTATGCCTTGCATTAAACTTTCTCTTTCTATGAATGGGTCCCAACTTGAACTCTATCTCTGTGGTTGGGACTTTCACTCAGGTCAGTTTCTTTCTTCCATGCTGGAATGGTAGTAGAGAAGTGCTGAAATCTCCTACCTGAACTCAGTCCTCCCAAGTTACTGGTTGAGGTCCTGCTAAGAATGAATGCCTCACTAGAATTGCCATCACCTGACTGTATGCATATACATCTCTTCCAGTACCCGAGCTCTTCCCTTTTCAGTACTCCATCATCCTGTCTTCTGTCTCCCACCCAACGCACCCTACCAGTAGCCTTGCCTTGCCTAAATCAGTGCAGAACAAACTGTACCTGTCAGACCTTGTGTCTTGAGCCATCCAGTTGTCTTTGCTGGAACCAGCTTCTTCCGTTGAGCTAGTTGAAATTCAATAAGCATTCATGGATCTTCTGTTATGTGCTAGGGGACAGAGAGCCAAGTATGCCTCAGTTCCTACCTCTAGGAGTCCACAGCATTGCCTAGAAAAATGTCCCTCTGCTGGCTGGCACACATCACTCACGGCCCACTGTGTATCACATCTAAGTCCGTATTCCAGCATGGCAGAATTTCTCACAGCTGGAAGCAAGATTGAATGCAATGTAGGATGAAATCTTCTTGTTAGTTCAGGCAGAAGCAACACTGGGGTTGAAATTCTCCAAGTAATATTTCCATTTGTCTGGGGGAAATTGATAGAGGCTTAAAATGCTTTTCTGCTTACAAAGGTGGAGGGAGTCGGTCAGATCACTGGATAGTCATAGTCTGGTAGAAATATGCAATAATGCTAATATAAGATTCATTCTATGTGTGCCAATAACTTAGGGAGGGCCTTGAAGGCTGTGAATTTTTGATGGTTTGTTGCTTTAGGCAAAACCAGTGCCTAACCTAACAATGATGACAATGATAATGATAAAGTTGGAAAGAAAGTTAAGAAAAAAAAAAGGGCATTCATTGTGCTTCTGACATGTTCCAGTCGTTGTGGAAATGGAATCATCAAATACTAGGAGTATTTCCCATCTACAAATCTCAAAGACCCTGGGCACGGATAGGATGGTGTTTCTTGTAAGGGATATTAGAAAGATTTTTAAAACCACTTCCAGCTTAAATTTTTCCTCTTACTTGGAAAAGCTATAAGCTTTTCATGCTATAAGCTGCCTTTCTTTATAGAACTATGAAATTCTCCTTCAGATACAGTCAAATTTTATGGCCAAAATGTAGAAGATAAATTGGGAGGTAAACACATTCCTGTATTCATTGAAACATGCACTCCATAAAACTGATTCTACTCTTTATAAACATTTATTCCACCAGTACCGGGAATGGCTGAAAGTGATGGGGAGTATGTATCAGGAAAGGCTACCACATAGACACAAAATAAGGAGTTAATATATCCAGTTCTTGTTCTTTGTACTGAAATCCCTCAGTTTCTCCACAGGGATTGACCAAGCTAATGAAATGTTAGAGATGCCACTGACTGACATAGACACAAAGTGTCCTGGACACCTCTGAAGGAAGACATGCTAATTTGAACAGATCCTTTCACCATTAAGCTTAAAAAATGGCAGCAAACACTGGGCTCAGTGGACTCAAGGTTATTTTAAACCAAAAGCATATCATCAACATAGCTTGCAAACAGTAACTTTCAGTCCCAGAGGACTCCGCAGGCATTGCTAAGGTGCTTTACTGGTAGAAGTCCTCTGATTTCATTTTTCACTCTGGATACCAGTTTCATATTGAAGGTCTGTAAACAGCAGTAAGGGGCTTCTGTATGGAGTATTTTCTCTGCATCTGATAGTCCAAGACTGTCTGTAAATGAACAATACAATTTTCAGGCTAGAGGGGTGGACTGGAAGCTGTTCAGATAGGATTCTAAGGACCTGTATAAAGGGAATCCATTCATTTGGCCTAAGGAAATCTGTCACTTCAGAAAAATTAGTGATATTTTCCAAATCACATCAATGCCAAGGAGCTAACAGAACTTCTTGGACATAAAATAGTCATGTTTCTCAGGGAAACTTGATTGCTATTTGGAATTCTATTGTTACCTTGTTCAATCCCTCTCATGTATTAATAAATGCTTTTGGTAGCAGAAACATTCCTTCTAATGTAAGAATTTAAGTTCCAACCAAAAGAATACATATACTTCTGGAAGCTGATTAGGGAATCTTTCTCCTCAGGAAAATTTATACACGGTGAGCCCCCCAGAAAGTGTAGATCTGTCTCGGGAAGGTCTAGAGCCAGGAAGTCTCACAGTAAAGCCAAATAGTGGCTCATCCAACTGAGTGCTCTTTTGGTCTTTTGCATAGGAACTTCTTTCACTGCAGACCAGCCGGTAGCTCTTCAGCAACTGAAAAGCTCAAGGCTCCCTCTAGCACTGCCATCTTCATTTAGTATCCTTATGGACCAGCCCATCCAGAGGCAGGACCTTGACTGTTCTCTATGCACGTGTGAATTTTTGTTTTTGACTGTTTGATTCCATCTACATAAACAACTGTAAAAAGTTGACAAATAAAAATTGTATATGTTTGTGGTATACAACATGCTGTTTTTCAATATAGGTATCTATTATGAAATGGCTAAATCAAGCTAATTACCATATCCATCACCTGATGTCCTTATCATTTTTGTAATGAGAATATTTAAAATCTACTCTCTTAGCAATTTTCAAGTAACAAATAATTATTAACTATAGTCACCATGCTGTACAACAGATCTCTAGAACTTATTGCTCCTATTTAACGGAAACTTGTACTTTTTGACCAACATCTCCCCAAACCCCCACTCCCCAGTTGGTGGTAACTATCATTCTACTCTCTGCTTCTCTGAATTTGACTTTTTTAGATTACACATATAAGTGAGATCATGTGGTGTTTGTCTTTCTGTGCCTGGCTTATTTTACTTAACATCATGTCCTCTATAGGTTAATCCATGTTGTCATAAATGACAGAATTTCCTTCTTTTTTAAGGCTGAGTAGTGTTCCATTGTATATATATACCACATTTTCCTGATCCATTCATCCATTGGTGGACATGTAGGTTGATTCCATGTTTTAGCTATTGTGAATAATACCACAGTGAATGTGGATATACAGATACCTCTTTGATGTACTGATTTCTCTTCCTTTGGGTATGTACCCAGAAGTGGGATTGCTGAATCACTTGGTAGTTCTATTTCTAGTTTTTTAGGGATCTTACTTTTTCCATACTGGGTGTACTAATTTACCTTCCCATCAATAGTATACAAGGATTTCTTTTTCTCTATATCCTTGCCAATGCTTGTTATCTTTTCTCTTTTTGATAAAAGCCATTCTTACTGATATAAGGTGATATCCCATTGTGGTATTAATGGTCAGTAATGTTTTACTGATGGTCAGTAATGTTGACCACCATTTCACATACCTGTTGGCCTTTTGTATATCATCTTTTGATAAATGTCTATTCAGGTCTTTCACCTGTTTTAAAATCAGCCAGCCAGGCACGGAGGCTCACACCTATAATACCAGCACTTTGGGAGTCCGAGGTAGAAGAATTGATAGCTTGAGCCCAGGGGTTGGAGACCAGCCTGGGCAACATAGTGAGACTCTGTCTCTATAAAAAATTAAAAAAAAAATTTAGCTGGGCTTGGTGGCTCACTCCTGTAGTCCCAGCTACTTGGGAGACTGAAGCAAGAGGACTGCTTGAGCTTGGAGGTTGAGGCCGCCGTGTGCTGTGATCACACCACAGCGCTCCAGCCTGGGTGACAAAGTAAGACCCTGTGCCAAAATAAATGTGTAAATAAATACATAAAATTAGGTTATTTGTTTTATAGCTGTTGAGTTGTAAAAGTTCCTTATATATATTTTGAATTTTGCTTCTTATGAGATATATGGTTTGCAAAGTTTTTTTTTCCATTCTGCAGGTTTTCTCTTCACTTGTTGATTGTTTTCTGTTGTGCAGAAGATTTTTAGTTCAAGGCAATCCCATTGTCCATTTTTGCTTTTGCTGTTTGTTCTTTGGGAGTGATATCCAAAAAATCTTTGCCAAGACCAATGTCAAGATTTTTTCCTCCTATGTTTTCTTCTAGTAGTTTACAGTTTTCAGTCTTACATTTAAGTCATTACTCTATGTATATGCACTCTTAACCATCAGCTCATGCAGTGGACTTCAGGTGACTTAACAACAACAGCAACAATGACAAGAGTAAAATAGATAACACTGATGAAGCACCGCTGTGTGCCAGGTGTTGGGAAAAGTACTTTTTTTTTTTTGAGATGGAGTCTTGCTCTGTTGCCCAGGCTGGAGTGCAGTGGTGCAATCTCAGCTCACTGCGAGCTCCGCCTCCCGGGTTCACACCATTCTCCTGCCTCAGCCTCTCGAGTAGCTGGGACTACAGGTGCCCACTACAATGCCTGGCTAGTTTTTTGTATTTTTAGTAGAGATGATTTCACCGCATTAGCCAGGATGGTCTTGATCTCCTGACTTCGTGATCCGCCTGCCTCGGCCTCCCAAAGTGCTGGGATTACAGGCATGAGCCATCACGCCCAGCCAGAAAAAGTACTTTTTATACTTTATCCCACTGAATCCTCACAATGATAATGTGAAGTAGATATTATTACTCACCCTGTACAAAAGAGGAAATGGAGGCACAAAGGTATAAAACAATTAACCCTGTTGCACTGCTGGTAAGACAGCAAAGCTGGGATTCAAACTCAAGTCTATTTGAGCCTGAGTCCCAACCACTGCTACCCTACACTATTTTCTCTAAAATGTTGTCACTGTTTGGAGAAGAATACATTTTTTTAAAAAGTTTACTTTTTCTTTTTGGAAAATTTATATTAATTATTAAAAAATTGAAAACTCAAGTAACATAGAAAGTAGAGAAAATTATCACCAATAGTCTTACTATTCAGACAATCTGTGGTTAATATTCAGTTACATTTCTATGAAGCATTTTCTCCATACAGAGTTTTAATAGAATTGTGATCATTCTCCAGGGAAGACCTTGCAGACTGCATTTCTCCATTTTAGAAACATTATAAATGCCACTTATAACTGCTACATATTATCATAGCTAATGAATGAACATGATCTTCTTGACTCTTCCTCTCTCAATGGACATTTAGAACTTTTTCTTTCTTGTTTTTTTTCAGTATTTCAGATCATTTCTTTAAAGAAAGATACTCTTGGCTTTCTAGAGTTAAATGAGGATACCCAGGAAGGGGACAAGGAGAGAAAAAGGAGATATTTTCATGATACTGCCTATTTTCCACAAGAAATAATCAAGTGAGGAGTGGGGGCAGGGTTAGGGACTTTGCCCCGCCATCACCATGCATGGAAACATCACTCCTACATCTTGACAGGCTGCTGTTCAGCATCACCGCGTTCTCTTACTCCTCCCTAGGCTCTGAGTGTGAAGCTTAGAGAGGGGGATATGACGGGAGAGGTCCTCATCTCGAAAAGGCTCATGGCCATTTCAGGAGTACCGCATTTTCTTGGGCTTGCAGGAGAACAGACCAGCTAGTCATCTCTCGTGGGCAGTGACTGGATACCCAGTGGAGGCAGGTGCTGGTTGGGTTCTCTTGCATTTGGAGAAGCAGTGAAGATTGGCAACTGGATCGTCACGGACTGAACCCACAGCCCCTCCTCACCTGCCTTTCAAGCAAGGAGGATGAATTCTTCCTCTCCTGATAGCAAGTCATTTATGTTCCAGCTGTGAAAATTTGATCAAAAAAGGATGAACTTATTTCAGTGGGTTAGAGTTCATTGCATATATAGTCCATCATCTGAAAATTTTTACACTAACTAAAAATAAAAATAGATTTTCTATTATGTGTTGTTTTTTTTTTTTTCCTAGAAAGGATTTAGTCAAGCTTCAAGGGCCAGACCACCTGAATTAACTCTGATTCTCAACTCCAGATTTGAGATCTTTGAGTTCTGAAAATATCTCAAGGGGTATCATGATATCTACAGCATTTGCAAAACAAACAAAACAAAACAAAAAAGAAAGTGTAATTAATTAAAAACACATTATCACCTTGACATCTCAATTATCCTGATTTGATCATTACACATTATATACATGTATCAAAGTATCGCATGTACCCCCCAAACATGTACAACTGTATCAATAAAATAAAAAAAGTAAAATGAAAAAACATAAGAATTTTGAAAGTATTTTAAAAAAAATCATCACTGGCTGGGCATGGTGATTCACACCTGTAATACCAGTACTTTAAGAGGCTGAGGTGGGAAGACTGCTTGAGCCCAGGAGTTCAAGACCAGCCTGGGCAACATAGCAAGACCCCATCTCAATTATTTAAAAAAACAAAACAAAACATCATCACCTGTAATACTTATGTTTAGAAAGGCAGGAGGTAGCTTAGGGGAGATCTTGATGTGGTGGCAGGAGCAGCGAAGTGGGATAGTGAAGGCCAGAGTTAAATAAAGTGTCTTCTGGTTACCACCCATGTCATTTTTGGAAGCCAGCCTCTCTGAGCCTCAGTTTTTCGTCTGAATATGGCAGGGCAGGAGCTAAAATTCAAGCACATACTTCTGTTGGAGACAGCTTCTGCCAGGGCCACAGGGAGCCTGCAAGGAGACCCCGAGATGACATTTGCTATGTGGGATGGAATGTTCTCCTAGTGTCTCCTGAGATGCCAATACCCAGTAGAGCCCAGGACCTGCTCAATATTACCAGGTTGACTTACTCTAAGATATAGAACAAAGAGTTAGGATGAGGCAGATCTTTTAAAGAGGCACTCACTAAACCTGCCCCATGGAAAAGAGGAATGTTCTAAGGCAAACTTGTTCCCAGATTCAGTCCTGGAAATCCGCGTGCTTCTGGCCCACCTCCCCGCTATGACCCGTCCTGCATACCTGTGTGTCTCCTCTGTCCTTCCTCAGGAATGAGAATCTGGTCACACACTGGCCCCATTCTGCTCCTTCCATTTGGCGCCTGATTTGGTTTTGGACTTCAATTACCCTTTAGCTTCTTTCTCTGATGTCCTGCCCTTTACAGCACATGATTACTCAGAGTTTGGAGTATTCCCAGCACTTAGATGCCCTTTAATTTAAGTCACATTCCTTGGGCCCAAAGTGTGTTAGGAAGAACCCTGGGCTGGAGGTTAGAAGACCTGTGTTCTTGTGGCACTTTCTGGTAAGTTTCTTAATGTGACATTGTGATATAATAAATATATGTTTGGTCTCCACTCCTGGTTCCTGGCATAGAGCTCCTACAGTTCTTGTAATTTCCTGATTGATGAGGTGCCAAGGAAATCTTTTGTTCTAATACTTGGTCTTTGACCCTGGATCCTGACATAGAGTTCCTAATCTCTTAGAAAGTCCTGGGTAATAGGAGTGTCTTTTGTTCTAATGAGGTAACTGTCAGTGGACTTCTGGATGGTGGCTGCTCATCAGAAAGATCAAGATATGATTAGAAGCTTGGAAAACTTTCAGCCCCCTTCCCCACTATACTCAGGAAAGGGGAGAAGGGCTGGAGACTGAGCTGATAATCAGTCAAGCCTACATGATGATGCCTCCATAAAAATCCCTAAAGCACAGGGTTCAGAGAGCTTCCAGATCACAACACGTGGAGGTGCTAGAAGGTGGTGCCCAGAGAGGGCATGGAAACTCTGAGGCCTTCCCACATACCTTGCCTTCTGCATCTCTTCATCTGTCTGTTCATCTACCTCCTTTATCATATACTTTATTAATATAACAAGTGGTAAACATATGTAAGGCTTCCCTGAGTTCTGTAAGCTGTCTTAGCAAATAAATCAAACCAGAGGAGGGGGGATCATAGGAACCCAGGAGTTATAGCTGGTGGATCAGAAGTAGAGGTCAAAACCTGGAACTTGTGACTGGCCTCTGATATGGATAGCAGTCTTGTGGGACTGAGCCCTTAACCTGTGGGATCTGACATGATCTCCAGGTAGATGGCATCAGAATTTAATTGAATTATGGGACGCCCAGTGTCTGCTGGGACTCAGTGTGTGTAGAGCAAATCCCACACATCTGGGCACAGAAGTGCTCTGTGATATGTTGAGCATTGAGTGTGTGAGAACAGGAAGTGTGTGAGAGTAGGAAATGATTTGGGTTTCTTATTCCTTACACTTAACATCTCTAGGCCTTAGTCTGTTCATATCAAACTTTAAGGAAGAAAGTGTGAGTGGGTGGGTACAATCTCCCTTGTCCCAAAATTCTGTGATTGAGCAGTGGGAAGTTCCGAGCTTGTTAGAAAAAGGGAACGTTTTAAGAGATCAAAAAGCATGGGGGGAAGGAGAGGGCAGGTCACTGTGACACCAGAGCATTGTCAAACTCCAACCCTGAGCGAGTTTGCAGAAAAACGGGAGAGTGGAAAGTTGTGTTATGAAGCCCCCTAAGTGAGAAGCTTCCTTCTTGACACACAAGACTGTAACTCACTCAAAATTGTATTAAGGCTATAAACTGCAAAGAGCTCTTCTTGAAGAATTTATGAGGGGTCTGAAAGCTGTATATTTTCTCCAGAGACATCTATTGTTTGTTTATAATGTGTGCATGTTTAATTTGCAATAAAACCAGAAGCACTACTATACAAATAGCAACTCATCCACCCTCAAGTGCTGTCTTGGAAGAAGGAGGAAGAGAGGCGAGGGTGTTGGGGGGAATTCGAGGAAAATTTATCACTTTGCCCTGTGAGCAGAAAAAAATTGAATTGTTGCCTAATTGCAAGAAGAGCTGTCCTGATGTGCTTATAGAAAAGGTGACTGTCCTGGAGGTCACCTGGAGGATGGAGGTGGTGGTTGGGGTGGCCCTTGAGTATCTATCTCCTTGTCTCGAATATTTTCTTATCAGAGTTCCACACCACATGACTTCTCCCTCAGGTGATTCCTCCTTACATAGGGGGTCTGCAGGTGAGTGATGGGGACTCGCAGACCTGTGATCTGAAGGGAACTTTGGGTCCTGATTGTTACTGGAGGACAGCAGCTAGGAAATGGGAGTTCAGATGAGAAAAGTACTAGCATAGTAGGAGAAGAAACCCTGTGCGGGTGCTCTAGAAGAATATACGGGTACTGGGTCGGCGGAGGGAGAAGGAAAGTCAGCCCAGAGAAGAAGGGCAAGGCTCTGAAATTTAGTGAGAGTCTCTTATGCCAGGCTGGGGGCAAGTGCTTTAAATACAGGACTTCTTTCAATGTACTTGGAAACTCAGGGAGATTGAGATTATTATCCTCATTTTGTACAAGGGGAAACTGAGGCACACAGTCAGTAAATAGTGGAATCAAGCTGTCTGACTCTGAAAGTCATTGCTTTGAGCCAGTGTGACGTATGGCCTTGTTGTGGTTGGCTTCATGAGAGGACCAGCTTCTTTGTGGATCCTGATGGGAGACTCATCTTTTCTCCCCAGGAGGGTTCATAGGATGCTGTATTGGAAAGATGGACCCTTGGGAGGGGATGGAGGGTCTTCATGTTTTCACAAGGAGCCCTTGATTCTTCGAACATGGGCCTGCTATAGCCCTCTTTACAGAAAGGCATGGTGCTCAGGTTCCATTTTATTAGTCAAAGTCATGGAGGGGATTGTGAGCCCCCTGTGTAATGATAGTGAGCATCTGTGTCCCAGATTCAGTCACATATTAGTGGAACAATGTGTTCTGATGTACCCATAGGTGAACATTTTCCCCTCCTCCCCTCTTTAGAAGGTAAGCTTCATGACATCAAAGACCATCTCTACCTTTTAACATTTGGTTTCCTTGCATCTCATACAATGTCTGCCTCAAACTTAATACTGTAGAATGTATTATTTCATGAGTAAAGATTTGGGGACATAGTTCTTTTGGAAGGCAAGGACTTCCTGTGCCAGGTATGGTTTAACAATTGGTTCTCTAGGCTTCAATGCTGGGACTGGAGATGCTACATTTTATATGTCACTTATCTCACTAGAAATTCTTTTTTCAAAATTGCATTGTAGGCCTTTGGATCAGAGTAGTCTCCTTCGTGGCGGCTGGAGAAGAGGACAGAGACCCCCATGGCTTGTCCCTCGCTGTCAGGACTGGGCATTCCTCACTGGATGGTTCCTGCAGCACACTTGTACAGAGCTTGTGCCTGTTGCTGCTGCCCTCCGGAGTACCACCTGAGGATCGAGCCAGGTGCAGTAGAACTTGGAAAGCATTTGGAAGAGCCGGGATCCCTGGGAAGAAGGGGCTTGCTTTTGTGGTGGTGTCTCTGCAAGGCAGAGCAGTGGAGGAATTGACAGATTTGCAGAGGGAGCCTTCTGCTTAGTGTTCGGTGGGGCTGTGGATGATGACTTAATGCCCTGGCTGTCCACCATCTTGGGTCTGAATGACAGTCCTTACCAAAGAGGCATGCACCTTGCCAAGTGACCATGCACTTCCTTACAGCTTACTCTTTTAAGACACCAGTGGTTGCTTTCACAACCAAAATGTATCTCTCCAATATACAGCAATGGTGGCATCTGCCTTTATACCCTGTGTCTCAGTGGTCTCCAGCACTAACAGTGTCCAAGTTCTCTTACCCATCTGTTCTCTGCTCTGCAACCCCAACCCTACTGACCCTCTGGTGTGTAGAGACAGCTCACACCTACAAAGCTGACAGAAAGGATTACATATCCTTTTTGGGTTATGTTTGCATCATGGCTTCCCCAGACAGCCCTAGATGGTACAATGGATTAGCAAGATTAGACCCAGTAATAGGTTCTGCCAATACCCTGGAGGTTTTATAGGAGATATTATCCAAAAGAGACTACCCAAGCAGAGAAGTCCCTTGCTTGAAACTCTGAGTTGTTGGTTATTTACCTGATGCTACAAGCTGTTTACACAGAGCTCTCTGCTCTGTGAATGCACAAGGTCATTGCTTTCCGTAGCTTTTGCATATTGGTGCCACTCTTGGCCATTGTGGTTTTGATTTCACTTATTTGATGCCACGTCAGTTGCTCCTGTTACTTAACAATATGGAGGCCTCCTAGTTACAACTGGAGTCAGTCCATTCACCCAGACTCATCTACTTATCTCTTCAAAGCCCAAGGACCCTCTGTGCCTCTTCTACCTGGCTGCACACAGGTGGTGCCTACTCACACAGGACACCCCACAGAGATCTCAGCTTAGTCCCCTCACTATAAGCCCTTTGCCTTTTAGCACCGAACACCATTCTAGTGTGCCCAGGGGAGAATTTGGAGAGTTTCCCTCAAAGCCCAGTCTGCTGCAGACCCACATCTGCAGGCATCCAGCTCACCCTGGGAGGCTCTCAGGGAGCCAGAACAGGGGTGCCAGGAAGCAAGCGGATTTGCCCATGCCAGCTCCCACCTCGTTTTATCTGCAGTGCTGTCATGCTGGCCTTTGTCGCCTCACACAAGCTCTTAGCCCCCACTTCCCAAAAAAATTGCATGATGCTGTAGCTGGGTGAGAAATGGGAGTTCCTTTGAGATGTTTTTAGGAGCACCAGCTGTGGCTGAGGGACTAATCAGATTCTCTGCAGGCCAGTCAGAGCCTGATTACCCCAGGCTGGACCTGGCTTGGAAAGACTCGTAAGAATCCCAAAGGACTGGATTCTTGTCAACACTGCCTTGGGTTTTATGGCTGCACATCCCACTCTAGTACCCAATTCCTTTTCTCCCAGTGGCTGAATCTGCCTCTGTCTCTAGGTAGGGCTAGGCACTGTCTAGGAGGAGGAGCTGCTTCTTATTCACACTGGACTCCAGGTGGCTGGCAGTGCTGCTGCTACTGCATCCACAGAGCCTTGCTGCTCTCACAACCTCTTGTTTGTGGCTGGTGGCTCATTAATTAATCAATTAATTAAGCAAAATTTATTGAATATCTACCCAGTACCAGGTCCTATGCATTGGTGCAGGTTCCTTAATTGTACCTATCAAAATGTAATTAAAACTGTTTTACATATAAGGGAGTTTGTCATAAGGATGCAGGGGTGTTTCATAGAATCCAAAGACAGGAATGGAGCCAAACCTCAGGAAGGGACTGGAAAAACCACCAGACAGTCTCTGAAAAACCATCATGAACCCAGAGATGCTCTCATCTGGTCCCTAGTCTCTGCTTGAACATCTGTTTCATTCTTATTTCTTGGAAGACTGGTTTTTTTTGCTGTTGGTTCGTGTGATAGGTACAAGAGACTGCTCCCAGTGCCAATGTCTTCCGTTCCAAAGAGCAGGCCTGGCTGTCATAGAGTCTATCAGTCCCACTTCCAACAGGAGAGAGAATGTGATCGGTTGAGTTTGAATTAGGTATCTACCTCTTGTCCAACAAACTGTGGTCAAAGGACCACGGCTATGAAAGACAAACCTCCTGAGAACGCCAGGTCAATTTAAGTGGCCATTGTGAGTTGAAAGGTTTCTACAGTGTGCCGCTAGGCTTGGGGATTATAGAGGTGAGTACAACACGGCCTTGCCTTTAAGGAACTGACAGGTAAGGGGAGGACAGATAAATGCACATTAAATGCAATAAAATAAAACAGTATTTCTCAACTGGGGTTGGATCGTTTTGTCCTCTGGAGACATTTGAAAATGTCTGGAGACGGCTTTGGCTGTCACAACTGGTAGTATGTGTGTGGACGGTGTTGCTACCGACATTTAGTGGATTGAAGCTGGGGATGCTGCTAAACATTCCATAATACACAGGATGGCCTCACAGTGAGGAATTATCTGGCCCAAAATGTGGATGGTGTAGAGGTTGAAATCTATAAAATAAAATAAATGTATAATATGTAAAGATAGGTTTAAATCTGTGGCTATGGTCTACCCACCTTTCTCTAAAACATCTTCACCATTTCTCCCTGACAGCAGAATATATCTAAGGAAGTGGGCTCCTGACTAGCCTGACATCTCAGAGTTCCTGAGGTGCATATGCAGGTTAGATACTTCCTCCCCCAAGCACACCCATCTGCCTTGGCCTCTTACTAGTGAAAAGTCCTTATTGCCATTGTCATTGCAGAACACAAGTCTGTATTCTGGAGGAGGGCTGTCTTGGGAGTACAGTTGTTCTCCATCCTGTCTGCACAGTACAGTCCCCTAGGAAGCTGTGGGCATGTCCAGTGTACACCCAGGTCCAGAACTTTTGGTTTAATCGGTGATGGCTTTTATTTCCCAGTAGAAGAAACTGAAAGATCTTAGGAAAGCTGGGTCAGGTCGTCCATAGAGCTCTTTGACTTTGGCAAGACTCTCACCCTCACTGAGCCTTTGTTTTCTTACCTAGTAAGTGGGAAAACACCTGCCTCTTAGGATTATTAGAAGACTCAACAGAGGTGGTGAATGTGGAAGTGTTCTGCAAATCTAAAGCTCTAGACAGGTATTTCCCCTAATATTAGAGCTGGCTCTTGACAACACACTGTCAAGGTTTTCATTAAGTGTAAGAAATGATAGCCTGGAAATGACACGACTCACCTTAGAGGGTGATGGACTACCAAATCTGAATGCATTTAAGAAACAGGAGGGAACCCAGGTCTCAGGGCCTTAACTAGGTAGGGACTGTTTAGCCACAGAGCTAGTCTGTTCCCTGTCCACTTTTAGATGCAAAGTACTTATTTACGGAAAAAATGGGAGAATGTTCAGGAAAATTGGAATCTCTAATAGCATGTGAATGAGGGCAGCAGCAACAGCCCTTGGAAATAAAGCAACTCCATGGGGTTCTATTTTTAGAGCACACAGGTCCATAACTGCATTTCATCAGCAAAATGGTGCTGCTTCAAGGCCAGGGCCCGCCATGGGCAGGGCAAAGGCTCGTGCTTTCCCTTGGGAAATGTCTGTCAGAAGCATTCATTTGATTCCACAGATGTGTCTTTGGAGGTAAAAGAGGATTTCACACAAAATGAAAACAAAGTATCTTTCTGACAGACAGGTAAATGCCCCTTTGCAAAGGCAGCAATAACACATTTGTCGGGGAGGCGAGGAATCTTGAACTTATTTTTGATATAGATTCAATTGCCCCTTTAATCCCAAATAACCACTCCGTAAATGTATGAAACAGAGCAGCCTAAGGATAATTGCTGAAATGGGAAAGAGGCAAACCCACCACTTTCTATCTTGAAAAGATTTTGCCTGCCTTTCAAAAGTGGTGTGTGTACGAACTGCTACCACTAGCACAGTGCCTCCCTGGCTTCTCCGTGCTGCAGACATGCTCGGAAACCAGCCCTTTCCCACGTGCCCAGGAGAGAACGGGAAGCACTCTTTTGTAATCACCACTATTGCCCCCAAAGTACACAGATTGAAACATCAAAAATTTATGGAATAATAGATGTCAAAGATGGAAAAGAGGCACTGGGGTCATGGATCCTGTCTCCAGTGGTCCAGACAGCAGAAGTAATGATTGTCCCTGACCCAGACAGCAGCTCGCACTTGCCTCACCGCTGAGGCAGCATAAACCACTTGCACATCATTTTTAGAGGGAGGACGTTTTTTCTTCCAAAGCCTCTCTCTGATTGGTGTTTAGGCTGTATTTACTCAAATACTTCCCTTTGCCTCTTCTTTACACACTTCCTCTAGGATTGGAGACTCCAGGCTGAGTAGAGACAAGTCCAGATCAATACTAGAACTAACTGAGTATAGCGGTGGTTTAGTTCATGGTCAGGGTAATGGGTAAAGGCCAACAGCAGGAAACCACCAGGATTCTTTTTTTTTTTTTTTTTTTGAGATGGAGTCTCGCTCTGTCACCCAGGCTGGAGTGCAATAGCGTGATCTTGGCTCACTGCAAGCTCCGCCTCCTGGGTTCACGCCATTCTCCTGCCTCAGCCTCCTGAGTAGCTGGGACTACAGGCACCCACCACCATGCCTGGCTAATGTTTTGTATTTTTAGTAGAGACAGGGTTCCACTGTGCTAGCCAGGATGGTCTCAATCTCCTGACCTCGTGACCCGCCCGCCTCGGCCTCCCAAAGTGCTGGGATTACAGGCGTGAGCCACCGCACCTGGCCAGAAACCACCAGCATTCTAACAGGGGACTATAGACTGTATAGCCCGGGGAGGTCCCCAAAGTCATGGTCTAGATCTTTGGACTGGAATTAGAGATGTTTCCTTTCCTTTCCAGTGTGCTTTGGCTATCATTATATGTTTACTGATGTACACTCTATACCAGGTCCTGTGCTAGGTTGATCACAGGAATACAGACATGAATGAGATACAGAAGGAATTAAAGAACTAGTTCCTTTTTGTAGGAGTTCTCAATTCAGTGAGGTTTATAAACAGGGAGCTTTAAAATAATTGGAAGTATAGTAACAGAAAAATGCCTGATGCATCATGGAGCATTGGAAAGGGGCACCTGGCCTGGCCTGAGTGTGGATGGGTGGTCATTAGGCCCAAGTTAGGAATAGTGAATAAGGACAAATCCAGAGACAGCAGAAAAAGAAGGAGGAATCTCTACTACCTATAGAAGGATGACTTGGAAGGGGCAGGGGATCATATTTTATCCTTCAATGTTTTGTTCCTTATGAGATCAGATGTGGCTTTGCTTCCATCTTTTACCATCTTGATGGAAGACTAATCAATACATGAACACCTCAAATGTTTCGGTTTGAATCGTTTGAACTCTCAAATATCAGGCTGTGTTAAAGACTGATGTCACCTTGTGGAGGGGACTTATAGCAGGTAAGGGTAGTGGGGTAGCAATGTATGTATCTATAATGATATGACCAAAGCATCCCTAGGACATGCGAGTGTGGCAGAACTCAAAAAAGCAGTGAGCACTGGTCCATATTCCATCTGGGAGAGAAAAGCAGATCCTCTTCAGACTTCTTAGGGTCTTTAGGCAGTGGTTCCTGAGCGTGGCTACATTAAGATAGAGATTGTGTGGTTACAGCACAGTTGAGGCATAAGCATGTCAAAATAGCAAGCCATGCCATGCCCTGGCCCATGCACAATGACCCACATCTTGATTTGCCTTTCCCTGTATCCTGCACCCCGGCCACAGCATGGATCTTTCTATGGTATCTTCTCTCACTTGGCTTTTTTGACATCACTATGGCTTGGTGTTTCTACCAATGACATTCTCCTACTTTGGTGTCCATAACTTAATACTCCTTCCAAGCTCCTGTTTTTGGCTTGCTACTTCAGGTGACTTGTATATTTACCTGAACCTTCTAAAATTTGGCACTTATTCATTTGATATCCAGTGGGGTAGTAATTGCTGTCAGCTCAGCTCTTGTTGCTGTTACTGTTGCTGCCTCAGTTCTCTTGTTTGTTCTGTTGCCCTTCCTACTATTCAAAGTAGACCTTGACCTTCACCATTTCAGGGAATGGCAGGAATGGAAAGAAAATCAGATAAAAGTAATTATCCTGATGTGAGAAACTGGTTTGGAAGAATAGTTAGCTTACCAGTTCTCTCTCCTTCCTATTTCTACCAAAAGAGAATTTGAAGACACAAAAGAGGTGAGAGTGAAGGAAGACAGTATATGCAGGTGAGGGTCACTGAGAAGGGACTCTCCAGTGTTAGGTCTAAACTGGCTATGGAATGTCTGTATCCTCCAGAAAATACAGGGGATTGCTCATCAATGGAATCCTGGGAGGTAGCAGCTCTGTAGCAGTTCTCCTGCTGTGTGGTATGGGAGCAGGGAAAGAAAATCACTGTATGAATACTGGGGCAGACAGGCCCTTAGACAACCTACTGACTTTCCTGCTGCCCCAAGAAGTATGGGAGAGCACTTGAGTTTACTTGTGGTCCTGAGACTAGAGTGGGAGTTAGCTGAGAGAGTATCAGAGACCCAGAGGGTGCCTCTTAGCTAAGACAGAAAAAGCTCTTTGCAAACTTTTGTTCACTCACGCTCATTTATATCCTTTTTTTTTTTTTTTTTTTGAGATGGAGTCTCACTCTGTTGCCCAGGCTGGAGTGCAGTGGCGTGATCTCGGCTCACTGCAAGCTCCACCTCCTGGGTTCACACCATTCTCCTGCCTCAGGCTCCCGAGTAGCTGGGACTACAGCCACCCGCCACCATGTCTGGCTAATTTTTTGTATTTTTAGTAGAGACAGGGTTTCACCGTGTTAGCCAGGATGGTCTCGATCTCCTGACCTTGTGATCCGTCCACCTCGGCCTCCCAAAGTGCTAGTATTACAGGCATGAGCCACCGTGCCCAGCATATTCTTATCCATTTTGCCAAAGCAAGTCGCATGGATGAACCCAAGTTGGGGCAGAATAAGGTCTTCGCACAGGTGTATTCTTTGCTTTTTTAAGGAGTGAAGTAAGAGATCAGCAGGACTTGTTTTCTATTCATGAACCCAAACAAGATCTGGTCAAAGCAGGATGCAGTAAAGAAACTGGCCGAAACCAGCTAGGACAAAGGTGGTGATGAAAGTGACTTCCAGTAACCCTCACTGCTCATTTGCAGTTGCATGCTGTAAGACATACCTGCCATCACTGTTTACAAATGCTGGCATGGCAACATCTAGAGGTTAACTTACATGATACTGGAAATGCCCCATTCCTTTTCCAGAAAGTTCATGAATAATCTGTCCATCGTTAGCATATAATTTAGATTGGGTATAAATATAGCCAGCCAGCAATCCAAAAATTCCACTCTGGGGAACTCTGCATATGGGATAGCTCTCCTCTGTCTATGGAACAGCCATTTTGCTGTACACTTTTGCTCTAATAAACATGCTTTATTTCACGTTGGCTCTCTCTTGAATCCTTTCCTGAGTGAAGCCAAGAATCCTCTAGGACTAAGCCCTAATTTTTGGGTAGGTCTGCATCAGGAGGAACAGTAAAGTCACAATAAAGGGATGGATCCAGCGAGTGTGAAGAATTGGAGCTATTAATATCTAGCACAGCAGATGAGAAGAGGGTCAAAACTGGGTATTGCAGGAGCCATGTTAAAGCTATGATGTACCACTTGGATGCCAGGCTTAGAGCTCAGCATGGAGCAGAAATGTTTCAGGAAAAGGGTGGAGCAGAATTTGAAGGGGATGGCAGATGTACACATGGCCACACATCTGGCTTTCTCTTGAATTTCTTAATACCTTGGGATAACTGCTGGCATGATTCACCAAGTTTGAAAGTCTTGCATAAAGTTGCTTAAATAATGGATTCATGTTTACCAACCTAGGTAATTCAAAAGATACTAGCTGTAATTCAGTTTTCCAGATCCATTTATCTTGTATGGCAGAAGAATGGTCAGCCAATCTATTGAAAGCCACATTAAGGTACTTTTGGGTACTGAAAGATATATAAGCCATTTATATTTAGATGTTCTGGCTATATTTCTTGCTGAGATATGTCCTCTTTGGATCAATTCACTAAGTAGAATCAATGTGGTGGTCAGCATAAATTAAGAGCCTGGAATTCCATAGTAGCCTTCTGTAAAGCCTCATTCTTTTCATCCTCTAATTTCCAACTCCTCCAAGCTGCTACTTTCTGTGGGCTCAGGCCCACTGCATTTCTTAGCCAATTCTGATAGCAGGAAGTGCACTGGCCCCACTCTGGATGGAGTTCATTAATAACCTGTTGTAGCAGAACTACTATTCCAGGGTGATAGGTTGACGGGGAGCACCTGAGCCATAGCATTTCCTACCCTGGCCCTCTTAATACTTGTCTAGTGGGAGGCTTTCATTTCAAGACTCTGTTCATGAGCTTGGCAGTGTAATGTCAAACAGCAAGTAAAGAATTTGGTGGTTGTATTTTCAAAAGTTATTTTTAAGCTGCCCCGCTCCATATCCATGCCTGTTCTCCAGCCTCTCACACCACTGCAGTATCTTTTCCTTCCAGTCCATTCCTTCCAGTGTGGCCATGCCCAGTTTCTCCTGGCCCTCAGCTGGTCTCCTCCTGATTGACTTAAGCATAGCTCAGATGAATTTGGCATCTTGGCCTTTGTTCTAGGACCCTCACTCATGAAACACTCCATGAACTGCCCTGTGAGAATGAATCCTTGGTAAGGCATGTGTGCGTGTATGTATGTGGGGGGTGCTCATATCTGTGTGTTGCTTCACTGACTCCATCCATAGAAGGACCATGGTTAGAAGATACTTAGGTTCCTAACTCAATCGAAGGCTCTGATCTGATCATTAGCACAGTCAGCTAAATTCATAGCACATTTAGTTCTTGTCAATTCCTTTTCCCTGGGAATTGGAGAGACCACATTCCTTGTGCCCTCCCATAACTGGCTGCAGTCTTGTGAAAGACTTGATTGACCATGATTTTGATGCTGTTGCCTACCTGGGCTTCAAGTGTCACCTGCCATCAGAACTTTCTCCTATAAATTTTTTTATTTCCCCAACTAGTGTCCCTTTGAGCTCTGTGTTTTGGGTAATTGAGATATCTCAACTAGAGCAACCACTACAGCCAGGTCCTTTCTCCAATGCCTAGCCAAACTAGTCTCAGCATTCTCTGCCTTTACTCTGTTTGTGTTGCCAGTGTTCCTTATACATCCTCCTCTCCCTCTGCCAGAGGAATGACACTGGAAGAGGGGATGCCCAGGCTGAGACCCTAAAGGATGACATTGCCCCTTTCCATGTTCAAACTCACAATTCTATCAATAACAGCAGTGCAAAACCTGAGCAGATGCCTCAGGAAAAGAATCAGAGCTGCAGGTGAAGAGGAAATCTGAAAATGAAAGATTGCAAAATATTTTCTTAAAAATTCCAGTCTATAGAAATGATTGCTCTGTAACATTTACCAAAATGTCAGTGTTCTCTAAAGCTCTCAAACACCCATCCTGGTGATTAAGAAATCAATAATTAACATGCAAATCTGAAAGCTCTAGGCAAATTGAATATTAATTACTGACTTCATAAGTGGCGGCTGCTCAGCAGTATGAAAATAGTTCAGGATAATTAGGATTTAACAACCTTCAGACATAAAGAAAATAAATACAGGCTTCTTGATGAATGACTTTATTTTTATTTCATTATTGTATTATAAACATTCTTGGTTTTTCAAAGACCAAGGAGGAGAAGAGAGAAAGGGTGGTTTTGAATATTTAGCATA
This sequence comes from Theropithecus gelada, assembly GCF_003255815.1. Lineage (NCBI taxonomy): Eukaryota > Metazoa > Chordata > Mammalia > Primates > Cercopithecidae > Theropithecus > Theropithecus gelada. Next base: position 53,748,357 of record NC_037682.1, read on the forward strand.
TTCATAGTGACAACTCCCTTCCACCTCCTCCACTGAAATCCTTTGGGGATTCTTGAATGGAAGTTAAGTTCTATAGTCTAAGATTGCAAGGTGACCTGAGTTGGTTGGGAACCAAGAAGTACTGCACAGCACAACTGAAGAATGACTAGGATAAATGGTCAAAACAAGCCACTATTTCAGATTATCTCATTGCTCTATAATACTTGTCTTGGATGTACCTATCCTTGAACACATGAGTCCCACTTCCTTCATTTTTAAGTGCATTTCAACTTCTGATCTCATATTTCAGCTACTGTATTTTAGGGACCTTCTGGCTTCATCTCTTCTTGGTCTGGTATCTTGGCGTTCTTCCCTGCCTCTACCTGCTCTTGGTTCCTGGCACTCACTCCCAGTAAGTTCTTCAGTTCCAGGCATCTTACCCCTTGGGTGGTTGGTATTTTCTGGTGTTCTCCTTAAGGCAATCTATACCTAAAATTTTCAGCCCCCTTTGTGTATTGTATTTGTTGATCATTATCAGTTTTCACATTTAACTTTTAAATAGAGTTTTTGTTGGAAGATAACATTCATATAGAAAAGCACATAAATCATAAATGTGCTCTGTGTATTTCCATCAAGGGAATACACCCATATAACCACTAACCAGGTAGAGAAATAGAACATTAGCAACACCCCTGCAGATACCCAATACCCCCTCTCAGTCAGTATCCTCACTCTCCTTCTCTAAGGTAAGCACAACCTTAGCATCACAGATTTTTAAAAACTTGTTTTGAACTCTATAACTGTGTAAATAAAATCACTCAGTGTTTTTGGTGCCTTGCTTCTTTGACTCAATGTTATGTTGTGGAGTCAACCATGATATTGCCCATATTAGGTTGGTGCAAAGGTAATTGCAGTTTTTGCAATTACTTTTAATGGAAAAAACCATCTAATCAACTGCCAGCACTGCTGGAATAAAGCAGACTTACTGAGTCTTCTGGCCATCATCTTTCTCCTGTGCTGGATGCTTCCTGCCCTCAAACATCAGACTTCAAGTTCTTCAGCTTTTGGACTCTTGGACTTACACCAGTGATTTGCCAGGGGCTCTTGGGCCTTTGGCCACAGACTGAAGGCTGCCAACTGTCAGCTTCCCTACTTTTGTGGTTTTGGGACTCAGACTGGCTTCCTTATTTCTCAGTTTGCAGATAGCCTACAGTGGGTCTTCACCTTGTGAATCTGTGAGTCAATACTCCTTAATAAAATCCCCTTCATATATACATCTATCCTATTAGTTCTGTCCCTGTAGAGAACCCTGGCTAATACAGAGGACATTTAGATGGTTTCTGTTTTTTTGATAAAATTGTTAAGTGATGAATTATAACATTGCTAAGTGATGAGTTATGATGAGTAAAATTGCTAAGTGATGAGTACTACAGTTAACTTTAGTAGATACTGCCAAACAGCTTTCTACTGTGGTTGTACAAATTTACACTCCCCACAGCAAGATCTGAAAGTTCCAGCTGCTCTACCTCCTTGCCAATATTGATACTGTTTTTGTTTTTCATTTTAGTCATTATGTTGGGTGAGCAATGGTATTTAACTGTAGTTTTTAATTGGCATTTCCTTGAAGAACATCTTTTCATATGTTTATTAGTGATTTAGAAATTCTCCTTTTTGATTGGATTGTCGATCTTATTACTGTGTTTTAGACATTCTGTCTATATTCTTGATGTAGTTCATTGTGGGTTATAGGTGCACACTGCAAACATGTTTCATCAGTCTAAGGCCCTTAGACTTTCATGCCTTCATCCTCTAAGACTGTGTCCTAACTTTTCATAAATAACATCTCCTAATTTTAATGTAGTCTAATTTGTCAATCATTTTCTTTGTTAGTAGTAATTTTTGTGTCCTGTTTAAGAACTCACTGGTGACCTCAAGATCATAAAGATATTTCTCTATGTTGTCTTCTGGAAGAATTATTACTCTACCCCTTACTTTTAGATATACAGTCCATTCAGAATTAGTTTTGGGAGGGGTATGATGTGAGATAGTGGTCAGCATAAAATTTTCCACATATGTATTTGTAATGGCTTTTGATGTGTGAACTTGGCTTGGTTGAACTATAATTCTCCAGAATTTCCTTTGTGGTATGCTCCCAATTTTGGTGGACTACGAAGGACATTGTTAGTCCTTGGGGCAGAGAAGGAAGACAGTGGCCACTTTGTAGTATTTTTCTAGTTACTTTTTCCCAGTTATTCAATCAAATGTAAAACTATAAAACTTTTAGAAAAAACAAAAGGTCCTGAAAATTTCCTCCTGTTTTTTTCTAAGTTTTAAGAGTTTTACATTTGAATTTGTGATTCATTTTAAGTTATTTTTTACATAAGGTGTGAGGTTTTAGGTGGAGTCCCTTCCCTTCCCTTCCCTTCCCTTCCTTTCCTTCTTTCCTTCCCTCCCTCCTTCCCTCCCCTTCCCTTCCTCCGTCCTCCTCACTGTCCCTCCCTTTCTTCCTTCCTTCTTTCCTTCCTTCTTCCTCTCTCCTTCTCTCTGTCCCTCCCTTTCTTCCTTCCTTCTTTCCTTCCTTTGCCTATAAATATCCAATTACTCCAGAATGATTTGTTGAAAATATCTTTGTCAAAATCAGTTGGCTATATTTATTTCTGCGGGTCTATTTCTGGGTTCTATGTTCTGTTCTATTGATCTATGTGACTATTCCTTTGCTAATACCATGCAGTCCTGATTACTGTTGCTGTATAATAAGTATTAAAATTGGGTAGAGTGATTTCTTCCTTATTCATCTTTTTAAAAATCTTTCTAGCCATTCTAATACCTTTGAGTTTCCATATAAATTTTAGAATGAGCTTGTTTATATCCTCAAAATCCTTACTAGGATTTTAAACTGTATTAATCTTTTGTATCATTTTGGGGAGAATTGACTTCTTTACTACATTGAGTTTTCTAATCCATGAGTACAGTATGTCTCCTCATTTATTTAGATCTCCTTTTCAGAGTTTTAAGTCTTCAGCATAAAAATCCTTTACATGTTTTATACCTAAGTATTTTATTGTACTTTTTAGTGATTGTAAATGGCATTTTATTTTAAATTCATTTTCTACATTTTTACTGCTAGTATATAGAAATACAATTGACTTTTGTATGTTGGTCTTGTATCCTGTGAGCTTGTTGAACTCTTACTCATTCTAGAATTTTCTTTGTGTTTAGATTTCTTGAGATTTTCTATGTAAACCATCATGTTATTTGAAAATAGGGACACGTTTCTTCCTTTCCATTCTTTATATTTTAATTTATTTTTCTGTTTAGCCCTTTTTCTTGCATTATTATTCTGGATAGGACTTCTCATACTGTGTTAAGAATGATAAGAGTGGACATCCTTGCTTTCTTCCCAGTTTTAGGGAGAAAGCATTCAGTCTTTCACCATTTAGTATGAATAGTGCAACAGGGATTTTTGGGGTTTTTTTTAGCTGTTTTTTAATCAACTTGTGGAAATTCACTTCTATTGCTAGTTATGTAAGACTTTTTTTTTTTTTAAGTCATGCATGGGTGTTAAATTTTATCACATGATTTTTTCTGAATCCATTACTATGATCATGTGATTTTTTTTCCTTTGGCTGTCAACATGATTGATGACACTGATGGATTCTGACTCTTTTGAATATTGTCCAGTTTTGTATCTGTGGAATGAATTTTTCTTGATCATGGTATATAATTTTAAAATGTTGAATTTTATTTCCTAATATTTTGTTAATAATGTTTATGTCTATTTTATGAGGAATATTGGTTTTTTGTTTTATTTTTTGTATTGTTTTTGTCTAGTTTTGGCATCAGGGTAATCCTGGCCTCTTAAAAAGAGTTTAGAAGTAGTCCCTTCTCTTCTGTATTCTACAAAGATTGTGTAGAATTGTGTTAAATTTTCTTCAAATGTTCAGTAGAATTATCCAGTGAAATAATTTGGGCCTGTAAGTTTCTCTAGAGGGCATTATAAAACTACAAATTCATTTTCTTTAATAGTTACAGGGTTATTCAAATTGTCTATTTCATATTAGGTGAGTTGTGGTGGTTTTAATGTTTTTAATGGCTATATAATTTGTAGTGATGCTCCCTTATTTATTTCTGCTCCAAGTTATTAGTGTTTCCTTTTCTTCTTTGTTTTTGTTTTGTAGATAGGGTCTCACTCTGTCATCCTGGCTGGAGTGCAGTGGCCTGATCTTAGCTCACTGCAGCTTTGACCTCCTGGGCTCAGGTGATCCTTCCGCCTCAGCTTCTCTAGTAGCTGAGATCACAGGCATGTGCCACCGTGCCTGACTAATTTTTGTATTTTTTGAAACGTGATGTCACCATGTTGCCCAGGCTGGTCTCAAACTCCTGGGCTCAAGCAATCTGCCTGCCTCGGCCTCCCAAAGTGCTGGGATTACAGGCATGAGCCACTGCACCCGGCCTCTTCTTATTTTTTGATCACTTTGATAGGGATTTATCAAGTTTGTTAGTCTTTTGAAAGAACCAACTTTTGGCTCTGTTGATCCTCTCTGTTATGTTTATTTCTTTTTTTCCCCTATTTTTATTATACTTTAAGATCTGGGATGCATGTTCAGAATGTACAGGTTTGTTACATAGGTATACGTGTGCCATGGTGGTTTGCTGCACCCATCAACCCATCATCTACATTAGATATTTCTCCTCATGCTATCCTTCCCCTAGCCCCCATCCCTGACAGGCCCCAGTGTGTGATGTTCCCCTCCCTGTGTCCACGTGTTCTCACTGTTCAGCTCCCACATGCGGTGTTTGGTTTTCTGTTCTTGTGATAGTTTGCTGAGAATGATGGTTTCCAGCTTCATCCATGTCTCTGCAAAGGATATGAACTCATTCTTTTTTATGGCTGCATTGTTATATGTTTATTTCTTTAGTTATCATCTTTAAATAATTTTCTTCCTTCTTCTTTACTTTTGGTACTTATTTTGTTGTTGTTCCCCTCAACCCCCAACTTTTGAAATGAATGTTTAGATTATTCAAATTTATTTTTCTAACATATACATTGTAAGGCTATAATTTATCTCTACAGTTTTAGCTACACCCCACTGATTTTGTTATGTTAGATGCATTCATTTAGTTTAAAGTGTTTAAACTTTCCATTATGATTTCTGACTAATCAATTTTTATTAATTTAAAAATGTATGAATTTTGCTTATAATTTTAGAAGATATTTTTACTGTTTATAGAATCTAGGTTGGCAATTATTTTATTCAGCACTTTAATGAAGCATTTCATTATCTTGTAATTTCCATTGCTCAGCATAATGTTTTTGAGATTCATCTATGTTTTTATGTATATTAGTTGTTTATTCTTTTTATTTTTGAGTAATATCTCATTGCATGAATGTATCGTAGTTTGGTAGCTATTCATCTGTTTATGAACAATTGGGTTGTTTCCAGCTTTTGACTATTAGTAATAAGGCTGCACAAATCTTGTAAGGACATGTGTTTTCACTTCTGTTGTATAAATGTCTGGGAATGGATTGGTGCCTTATATGGTAGAGTATGTTGAGCATTATAAGAAACTGCCAAACTATGCTCTAAGTGGTTGTACCATTTTGCACTCTCATCAGCACATGTGTGAGTTCCAGCTGGTCCACACCCTTGTCAACACTAAGTTTTGTCAATCTTTTACATTTTATTCATTCTAATACATTCAGTCATTACCTTCCCAATCATTAGTGTCTGAGGATTCCAATGTCTCCACATCCTCTTATTATCTTGTTATTATCTGGTTTTTAAAAATTATAGCCATCCTAGTGGATATAAAGTGTTTCTCGTTATGGTTTTGATTTGTATTTCCCTGATGACTAATGATGTTAAACATGTTTTTATGTGCTTACAGCCATTTATGTATCTTCTTTTGTGAAGTGGCTGTTCAGATCTTTTGCTCATCAAATTTAATTTTTACATTCATTTTGGCGCTAAGAAAAATGAACCACAGAAAGATGAGTAATTCTTTGGAGACAGTATGACAACTAGGGCACTTGATAGTCAAACTTTCACATGCTCTTGCTGTTGGAAATGGCAGTCATGGACTCTGAGCCTGTTTTTCCTCTTGGTGACAATGACAGTATTATTCTTTCTGAAGGCCCAAACATCTTTCTCCTAAAACCTGCTTCTTGGTACCATATGCTGTCTCCAGCACTGCTGACCTGAAAGTTATCCCAGATCCTCCCCACTCCCTCCTGCTCCATATACAATAGGCTGGTTCAACCTGTTTGGTTTCTCTTGTCTTTTTACTTTTATTTTCATCCCTGTTGTCATTACCTCTGATCAAAGTCAATCTCTGAACATTTTATACCTTGGATTTATATATATATTTTTTTCACAGAGTGGTATTTCTAAAATGCCAGTCAGACCCTTTGCCTTCCCTGCTTAAAAATCAGTGTGCAGGCTCCTTATTGCCTAGAGAAGGACATTTAAAATCAGCAAGGCAATCAAGACCCTTCTTAACCAGATCCTGCTTTCTCATCCCCTCATTCCTCACTCTCTCTTGTACTTTACATTTCTGCAAAACCAAATTGTGTACAGCTTCCCGAACATTCTATATTGTTTCACATCTTTCTGCATTTGACTATCTCGCATCTAATTTCTTTTGTCCAGAATGTCAATTCATTTATTTATTTAACTCTTTTATTTCCCTTTTTTTAGAGCAAGCTGTGTTTTGGCCACTGTTCTAGATACTGATCATAGAGAGAGCGAAGTGTCCAAGTTGGCTGAACCACAAAATCAATGCATCCCTTGATTTCTCCTCTCCGTCCCCTTCCTCATAGCTGCCCCCAGGAGGATTCTCATGTGTGACTAATCGGAGTTTTAAAGCTGGAGCTGCAAAAAGAACCAAGACTTCATTAATAGAGCAAATCACAGAGGCCACCCTGTCTGCATACTCAGGATTGAGGTTGGCCTTTTGGCCTTGCGGATAGAAGACGCAAGATCAGGGAAAAGGCTGGGGTCACGTTGGTCCAGCTTGGTTGTTACCCTGAACAAGTGAATGAGACTTTGACCCATGGGGCATGCATGGTGTGGTGCACAGGGTGGCAAGTCCTGCAAACATGTAACCGCCTGTTGGTCCTGGCCTGCAGAGTTAGCCTGACACTATAACCAGACAAAGAAATGGAAGAAAGTAATAGCCACAAGAGCTGAACAGCTGGTCCTTGTTTTTGCACCTATGCCTTTTAATCCCTAGTGCAACTGGAAAGGCAGTTTCTTTTATCCACTCATTCTTTAAAAAACAAACAAACAAACAAAAAAAACCAATTAACTTTAAAACGTGAGACAACAGACTTTGGTGAGGTTGGGGGAAGAAAGTGTTAAGTAACTTCCCCAAACTTCCCTAAGGTCACTCAGCTAAGAAGTGGCAGAGCCAGGACTCAAACCCAAGCCTGAATATCTGAAACCCAGGACCTTGCTGCCAAACTTGCTCTGGTTGGCGTGTACTGTGACCTGGTAGCTAAACTAGCATTCAACTTTATTCCATCCTTCTGATTCCTCAGGCTGTCAAAAACATCTTAAGAAGATGGGGAGGGCAGTACCTCCCTGCAAGTTGGGGAATCTGGCTGAGTCAGTCACTGGGACAGAGTGGAGCCCCCGAGTGGAGTCCTGCTCCTGAGTGGAGTCTTGCCACGTCTGCAGGACACACGAGCTTGTACTGTGTCTAACGGCAGAATGTTGCAGGAGAAGGAATAGAGCCCCTCTCTGTGTTTCCTTATCTGATGAATGATTTAGAGAGAGGTCTTATCTCAGAGAGGCCCACTTCAATTACGTGCATGAAAGAGGAGCTGCTGAAAGTGCCTCTTTTGGATTATTTATGAAGATGGAGAGGAAAGAAGCTTCCAAATAAAGACCTGTAGAGAAAAGGAACCTGATGATGCAAAAGGAAAGAAGAGAGAAAGGGATTGGGGAGGGGGAGGAGAGAAAGAGGCAAGGGCTATTGTTACTGCTGGGGTACGAGTGGGGCCATCGGTGAGGTCAAGGGAGAAGGCAGCCTGGGAGATGCCAAGTGAATGATGTAGGCTGCTCTCTGTCATGGTTACAAACCCTGGACTTGGGATCATAGCTTCTGCTGAACTGACACCCACTTCTATTGATGGTCATGTTCAAGTTGTCCCCAGCTGGAAAATTGAATGGCCTTCTACATACCCTTCTGGTTCCGGCAGAGGAGAATCCTACGAGATGAACCTAACCTGACACCGTCAGCTATGATGTAAAAGACACCTTTTACCCTGCGGGATGTTGTCCCTCTTAAATGACCTTCCATGTCCATCCTCTGGGACCTCTTTCACCCATCATCTTTTCCCTCTTTTATATTTTAGCTGTCCTCTCTCTTCAGGCATCTTCTTTCTCAATTTATGAATAAAACTCTCTTTTCCTTTACCTTGCTTGACCTCTTCAAGCTTCAGTTTGCTCAGATGTCAGAATGGGGACAGTGTCAACTACCTTGCTGAGCATTGGTGAGGTGGGATAAATAAGGTAGTATAGGAGAGCATGGCCCACTCGCAGGGTTTTGATTAGCCAGTGTGCCTTTCCTGCCTTTATTTTTTCTTTTTCGGTTTTCCTTCTAGAACTGTGCTGTCCAATATGCTAGCCATTAGCCACACGTAGCTATTAACACTATGTGACAGGCATCGTGATTGCATATGAACACCTGCAAGCCTCATTATTTGCTTTGGAAACTCTTGCTCTAGGCTCATGTTTGCATCCCCCATTTGTTTTCTCCATCTCCATCATCTTGATTCATATTGCATGTCTCTATTTCTGAGACTCCCTTATAGTGATTTCGTTATGCCATATGGTGTATATATAGACACAAAGGCAAACAGATATATCTGTATATTTACATATATATTTAGGATAATAACTTTATTGAGATATAATTTACATACCATAAAACTCGTCCCTTTAAAGTGTACAATTCAATGGTTTTTAGTATATTGAGAAGGTTGTGCAACCATCACCACCATCTAATTTCAGAACATTTTCATCAGCCCAAAAAGAAATCGTGTACCCATTCTCCCCTCCCCCAGCCCCTGGCAATCACAGATCTATTTTTTGTCTCTGCGAATTTGCCCATTCTGAACATTTCATAGGAATAGAATCATACAATGTGTGGCTTTTTCACGTGGCTTATATTTTATGTGAGTCTGGCCCAATTATAATCTCCACATCTGGTGAGGATCCAGTCAGCCAATTTTGTATGATGCAGGCACAAACAAGCACATGGAAACTTAATTTTATTTATATCCATGTAACCCTGATGACCACTTCAAAAATGGATATTGTAGCCATTTCACAGGCAAGGAACCTAAAGTACAGAGGGAGGGGTCATAGAGCTGGCCTAAGGTCACATGTCCATTAAGTCAAAGAACTGGGATGTAAGCCCATGTTGCTTCATTTTTTAAAAAACTCCAGTGTTTTAAAACACTTCTAACTTTTTCAACTTCTTCTCTTTTCTGAACCAAGCAGAGTATCTGACACTCATGCATGTGTTGTGAAATGGATGAATGATCCCAGCAATTAATCAGCTGAACTATTGGTGGCGGTGGGGAGGGGAGTGACCCTGAACCCCGGGTATTAGCCTGCCAGCCCTGAGGCTGGCCCATGCAGTTACTGACACTGAGCAGTAACATGGGCCCAGCAGGCCTCTCCACCCGTGTGGTTCTGTCTGCTTGCCCTGGAGACGCTCTGCCTCCAATCCTGGCGCTGCTCCTCACCGAGCCATTAGTGTGTCACTGGGGTGCAGCAGCAAAGCCTCGCGGGCCTTTCTTGGGGGCTTCATGCTCCAGGAGGACAACTTCCTACAAATCAGGATAGATGGCAATAGGAGCCCAGTGGTGACTCGGGTCACCTAGGGTAATTTAAAGTATAAATTGATTTCTCAGCTGGAGGCAGTGTTGATGTCCTGCTTCTTATTTGTGCTTCATTGTGCATATCCCCTCATGTGGAAAATTAACAGGCAAATTAACCCTCTGCACAGCTGGGCTGGAGGAATAGACAGGGCTCCTGCATGTAATACAAACTCTCCAGGTAAGAAGGAGGCTGGTGACAGAGTCAGAGGAAGGGGGAGGCCCATGTCCCAGGTATCTGGGAACATCACCAGTCTGCACATGGGCCACATCAGCCCTACAGGCTCTGGAAAGGGAAGGTTACGGCCACTCACTGAGATATGTGACTTTGTGGTGGCCGTAGTGTAACACTGGGGAAAGGGTAAATTAGACACAAAGAAGCCAGATTAATCAGAGCTCCATTCACAGGGAAGGGTACCCCCTTTTCTCTGAGAATTCTGGGAGCAGCTTACTTTTCCTCTGTTTCTGACTGCCACTTCCAAATTGCTTGTGGTGTCATCTTCTGGCTTTTGATCAATATCACTTACTTTTATCCCTTTAGTGCAAAACATCCTGATGAAACTAACCCTGCCTGCACGTGCTCTCCATGCCCCTACCATGCCTCCACCATGCCCCTCCTCCAGCTCATCTTGTACTGTTCTTGTCTTCATTCTCTACATTGTAGGCACAGTGACCTTCCTTTAGTCCTTCCTTGTTTCTGCTGCCTCAGAGTCTTTGTATATACAGTTGCTTCTGCCTGGAATACACTTACCTTACCTTTTCTCTGGGCTAAACTCCGCTTAGTTTAAATGTCACTTCCTTGGGGAAGCATTTTCTGATTTCACACCTCCCACGTTGCATCATTACCTGGGCTCATCCTCCTGTATTTTTGGGTTAACAGCATTCGTCAAAGTTGTAATTAAATAATTAGTCTGTAATTAGTTGCAAAATGACAACCTTTTCCACTATACTGTTGGCTCTAGAGAGCAGAGACTGCATCAGCCTTCTTCATTGTTGTACATCCAGTGTCGAGCACATTGCCTGGAATATACGTCCTCAAAAAGTGTATGGGATGAGTGAGCATCATTCTTTCTGAGATTTTTAAACTTGGCATTTCCAGTATAAACTTGCTGACCTCTAATTTAGTTCTGAGGATCACATTATAACCCATATATAAGTCCAGGTACCACATGGTCTAGTCTTGGTGCAATGTCACATGCAAAGAAGCACAGTTCACAGTTCAACATCCAAAGGAAAGTTCCCTTCCATTTTTAGCTTATTTTCTCTCTCATCCTGCCCCCTTACTCCCAACATTTTATTTGGTGGATTGACTTAACTCTCTGGCTGTTTGATTGAGCTAGTGATAAAATGACCCCTAACTGCCAGGAATTTTTAGGTAGATTAGTTAGGAGGTTCTTGCTGTGGATCAGGTAAGAGATTATGATAACCTGGAAACCAGTGAGGTGGACACATTTAAAGATATTTTTGAAGAGTTAAAATTGATAAGGATGTTAAGGAAATTGGGTTTAGTATCCCACATCAGTCTCAATCCAGATGATTAGTTGAAGTTACTCATGTTAATTTCATCATACTATTTTCTAGGAATTAATTTTAAATGATCATGTGACTCAATTATGTTCTAGTCTGAGATATGAGAAGAAGTCTAACAGGGGCTTTTGGGGAAAAAAAAATCCCCTTCACAAAGAGAACCATGGAGGGAAACAGTATCCCTCCATTGCTGGATGTGAATATGGAAGTTGCTCTCTGACTACTGTATCTCTGATGACTACTGCCACAAGGCTGGAGGGGGACAACCCCAGAAAGGACATCAAGACAGAGATGTGGAAAGAACCTGAGCCTTCGCTGACATCATTGAGTTGCTGGTTGTAGTGGGCTCTAGAATCCCCCATACCTTGAATTCTGGATACGTGAGATGAACTTTTTCCAGTATTTTAAGCCATTTTGTTGAATTTTCTATCACTTGCAGCAGAGATCATCTTGACTAATGTAAGAGGGACAGTGGTAGTTTAGTGGGCACTGGAGTGCCTTTGGCTTGTAGGAGGCTCTCCAGTCACAGAGACCACGGGCAGGCAGCATCATGTTTCTCAGTGACCGTGTAGGGCACTGGGGCTCCCAGGTTCCCTTCTGACCTGCTCGGGATGGAGCTGAGGCAGCAGGTGGGGGCCTCAGTTGGGAAAAGGCAGAAAGTGACACAAACATTAAATAGTGAATCCTTCTTTTAAGCTTTCAATCTGCATTAAAATGGGAAGGTAATTACTACTGATTTCTTAAAAAATCAGCTTAAATTTTACTCTTGCTCTTCTTCGATAATATATTTTGAGGAATTTTTTTCTCCCACACAAATACTGTACTGCATGCAGTAACAGTAATAGAAATCAACATATAGGAAAGGGGGGAAAAATCTCCTGTTACCTTACAACTAACACAATCATATTATTTTCTTTGCCCATGCTTCCTTTAAATTCTTGTTCATATTCATTCAAAAGTGTACAGAATGATAATCATAGCCCAGGAATCATTATTATTATTATTATTTTTACTGGCGTATGACATTCCATGCTGGGAAATACCCAAATCTATACAGCTTGATGATTTTTCACTTGTTCACTCCTGTAACCACCCTGTAGTTCAAGATATAAAACATTTGCCTGGGTATCATTTTGGTAGTTTGCTTTTTAAATGTAATGTCGTCTTAGCAGCATGTTACCCTGCTGTGTATCCTAAGAATTTTTTAGTGTGCTACATGATATTCATACTGCTCACTATTAAAGCCTTTAAAAATTTAATCAGATGGCTGCAGCACAGATATCAGTGCCAACCCACATCACTGGACATTAAGGTTGGTTAAAATTCTTCCAAATCATAAATAATGCTTCAATGATCTGTACAGTAGAGGTCAACAGTTGGCAGCCTGTAGGCTGGATTCTGCCCACACACCCCTTCAGCTAAGCTTGCATGGTGTTGGCACTCAGTATTTTAAAGAATATTTGAGTTTTGTTGCAGATTTTAAAACTTACATGAAAATGTGTCTGGATTTCTTGCTTCCTTGATAAAACAGAAGATCTGGCCACATGGGCCACATTCCCAGCAGTGGCAGTCATGTGGGGCTGACTAGGGGCTGACCTACTTGAAAGGGGCTTATGCCCTTCAGTTTCCCACAGTTGCTATGACTCCTAATTTTCTTCTGTCAGGACTATACATTAATTTACAGAATCTGCCTGGGCCCAGTAGGCACTTGAGTTTGCCATTCCTGGGATATAGCTGCTTTTTTCCTGATGTCTATAGAGAAATCATTTATGCATGAGGTTGCTGATAACCCCTAGGAAATAATAAATACAAGCACATTCAGAAAAGCATAGTGAAAAGGAGCGCAACTATGTGTCCAGTGTACCCCAGTGGCAATCACTGCTCATAACTTTAGCCCAGCCATGTCTTCTGTGAGCCTTGATTTTCCCAGGCTTCAAGTGAGAACAGCAACACCCACTTCACGGTGTAATTGTAAAGATTTAATAGTGTTTGGCACACATTAGGTAATCAACAAATTATAGCTAAGTAAAAAAAAAATTGAAAATTGTTCTTTATGGTCAATTTATCCAATTATAGTTCTTGGACAGCAAAATTTATTTTCATGAAAGTAAGATTTAATTTCCTCTAAATTTGCCGTTCATTCAAATACTCTCCAGAGACACCTATAAAGTTTTAATAAGAGCAACAATAATAATCATAAGTGGATAGGATTTAATAATGTTGTGCCTGAGTGTCTAAAGAGTGACCTTAAGATTATGATTTGAGAGGATAAATTAAAATGTGCTGCATTGTGCAACCATATGAAGAACATTAAGATGGCAGAGAGTTGGTCCTTAACATTGTTGTTTGAACGGATATTTGGCCTTTTTCAGTTGTTAACAGATCCAGAGATTCTTTGGAGAGCATCTCTAGTAGTACGTAGATGAAAACCTACAGGAAATTCTCTCCCATGTCTATTCCTTCAGTAAGTCTGTAATAATTCTGTGAGTAAGGAAGTCTGTAAATAATTCTTCTTCCTAAATGTCTCTCAAGTCAAGGTACTTCTCTCTATCTAGACTGACACCTTCCATGCCTGAGCCTCAATGCATTCTCCACACAGCAGCCAGGGTGGTCTTCCAAAAACTCAACTTATATCATACAATTCTGCCTTTTAAAATTCTTCCACGACTCTCATTTCACTTCAAATACAACCCAAACTTCTTGTGATAGTACACAAGGCTCTGCATGATCTGTCCCTACCTCCTCTTCAACTTCATCTCACACAACACTCCCTCTTGCACATTGTACTCCAGAAACACTGATTATCTTCATGCCGAATTGTTTCCCAACCCATAGGCCCTGCATATGCCTCACCTCTGCCTGAATCTCTGCCTCGACCCCACGGTCCGTCTCTCTTTGTAAGGTTGGCTTCTTCGGGTCTGAGGTTAAATGTCATGTTTCCACCCTGTCTAAGGAGGTCCTCTATCCTTTCTCACAGCGTCATATGCCTTCACACCCTCCTCCACACACCCTGTAGGATCAGGCTTCACTCACATGGTAATTAGGCTTCACTCACGGTAACCAGGCTTCGTTCACATGGAATCAGGTTTCACCCACATGGGATCAGGCTTCACTCTGCAGTGATTTTGTTTCTTTCCTTGTTGGTAGTTTGTCTCCCTACTCTAGCTAAGTTTGATAAGACCTGAGGCCACACTTCCCTCATTTGCCAGTTACCTCCCCAACTGCTAGCACATTGCTGGGCATATAGTAGGCAATAAGTATTTATTGATTAAAAGAATGAATAGATGGATGTAACTGCTGTGGGAAAATTCGGGGTAGTCTTAGGAAGGTTTCCTCATACTCTGACAGCTAGAAAGAGCTTTAACCTAACCAGCTATATTGGCATGTAGTATGTTGTTGGTATTTACTCACAAAGAGAAGTGTTTCAAAGGGCCTAGAGAAATTGAGAGCCAAAGACCAAGATATAGTCAGTTTGTCTCTAGCACTGCCCAGGGGAGGACCTGGGTTCCAGACAAGTTAACACTTACATTTTTCGCTGGATATTAAAGGCTCAGCATTTGATGTATCAATCAGTGTCTTCTGAGTTTGGTTAGCATGAATTAAAGCCCTTGAACCCAATCAGTTTTGAGAAAGCTGACAAATGGAATCAGCTGAGGGTCAGAGGTACCATTGTCTCCCACTGGTGCTCAGCCTGGTGGTTGACCAACTGTTTGCCTCTGACAGAGCTCTCATTGTCCTCTTCTTTAAGATACTCAGCTCTGTCTTGTCTACCCTCCTAACTACCTTCTGACCTTGGCTCTTTTTCCCCTCAGCTTCACTTCTACCATCTCCTTTCTCCCTATGGAATACCCTGAGATAGTAAACTAAGGGCATAGATTTCAAACTTAAGAACCAGTAAGCTAGGGCGCATCTTTATATTAATAAACAGACATTAACTTATGTTTAGGTTTGGCATGATTATGGACTGATTGGTAGCTCCTACTGCTGAAGTGTGATATTCTAACCCAGCTCTACTGGGTGCTATAAGTGTCCATGAAATAAAAAAGGAGGGAAGCAAATTCTGGCCCCTGTGACTTGGGACTTAGGACTGCCCAGATGTGGAAGAACATTAATCTCTTGAAGAGAAGGACAAGATGTAGTTAATACAATGAGAAATCTGCAAAAGTGAAGTAAACTTCTAAAGGTGAGGAGTTTTCCTCTCAGGGTCAGGAACAGCTAGTTTCTTTCCATTACTCTGGGAAAATATGGAGAAAGCTACTCTTTCTGGTCTCCATTTTAAGCTCCCTGGTCTGGGTTCAGTCATTATTCCAACACCACAGGAACCTTCTACTGGGAGAGTTTGCTGAGATCTGATAACTTGTGGCTCATGAGAGTAAGAGTGCTCAGAATCATGGATCACATGAGTCTGTGGCTCGGATTGTTGCTGGCCACCCCCTAATCTCTGCAGCATAAGCGTAATCTTAGGTAAAGTTATGAAGTTGAACATATGTCTTATCTATGAACTTATTCTATCTTGTCTGCAACGTACACAACTCTCAGAACCTCCACCAATTCCTCTTCCCTTAGGCCCACTACTCTCATATTTATAAAAAGAACAAAATAGAAATAAGCGGTAGTAACAATGATAATGGTGGTATCCATCAGGATTCACCCAGAAAAAAAGAAATCACAATGACCTGCATTCAGATCCCAGCTTTCCCACTTATTACTTGTGTGTCTCCCTGAGGTTTATTTTTTCTTAGCAATAAAATTGCAAGGTCATTGTGAGGATTCAATAAATGTATGCAGAGTGTCTTTTGAACTCAATAAACATTCTTTTTTCCCCCTTCTCAAGCATATTAACATGTTTTAAAATCATCTGGAGGGGTGAGGATTAAAACCAAGAAATGCTGCTTTAATGGTGTAATTTCAGGCAGTGGGCGGCATAGATATTTTTGGATTTTGGCTCCTCCATGTGCTCCTGACATAATAATATGGAGGTGACTTTCTATTCTGCCTACATATAATGGGAGCTGGGCTTTGCCACTATGATTTCTGTGATGAGCATTCCTGGTCCTTGGCTCTGTTTGGAACTGATAATTGATCCAGTTCAAAGGTCTGATAGGAAAGACATTCTCTGATTAAGTTCTGTTCAGTTCTATTAAATATTTCCTGAATGTCTTCCTTTCTTTCCAGCCCCGTCACCACTGTCATGGTTCAGGGGCTCATCATCCCCTGCAGGCATCACTGCGTCGGCCCCCTAACGGGTCTGCCCGCTGCTGAGCTCTTCCTCTCTGCTCCATCCTTCACACAGCATGCAGAGTGATCTTTCAGAAACATGCATATGATCCTGTCAAGCCTTCGCTGAAAAGCCTTCAGTGTCAATATGCTTTCTAACCGCAGTGGTTCTCTGCCTCTGGTGTCATGACACGCTTGTTTGTCATATCGATTCTAAGGCAGATTCATCCATCCACCCATTCAACAAATATTTATTGAACACCTACTCTGTGTCAGTTATTGTTGTAGGTGTTTGGGGGGTACACCAGTAAACAAACAAAAATCTCTGCGTATTGCCAGAAACTTGTTACTAGCAAGAGTGAAAGCCCTAAAGATTGTGAATAATTTGACTATTATGGTGGATGCATTTTATTTCTATAATAAAATTATCCTAAATCACTTGTATGGTGAGCTGCTTCTTGATGGGGGATAGAAGAGGGGATTTATAGCTAGCGGTAGGGGAATTTTGTGTCAATCTCTGTATTCCTTTGGCAGTGTGCATATGAACAATATGATCATTTGTCTGAAGAAAAAATGTTAAATATTGCCACTTGTCTGTGAGATATGATACCAACCCTTTAGCTGTCATTGTCTGGCATCTGCTTATCCCATCAGCCTCATTCTCTGCCACCCCTGGCCTTGTACCTTATACTCTCTGATCCTTCCTCTCAATTTCATAGTGGTTTAACTTCTCACAGATGAGGGTTTGATGAAAGGTAACTGAAATGTATAAATCATTTCTTCCAAGGTCAGAGGTCCTATCCTCGTGGGAAAAGACACTAAGTTCATCTTGTAAACTGAAAATAAGTAATGAAAGGGAAATATGATGGGACCATCAGAATACCGCTAATAAGTTGCATTTGTAGTGTTTTAGAAAAATAGATTTCTTGGCATTTGATGAAAATAGACACAGTCATATGATAAATAATGAAAACATGTATTGGTATTAGTAGATTGTGATTCATTCAAAAGTACATAACAAACACTTTGGAGGATGAAATAGCTTTGGAAGATAAAAAAGAAGTAAAACTTTATATAGGTGTTAGTCTCATTTTGTCCCTGTGTAAGAAAGAAATGGACAAAAATGAACTGGAGGAAAAGACCTTTACTATCTATACGATGTGAGAACACCCTTAAGAAATGCCGGCAGAATCTAGGTCTGATGGATTCCTACAATCAGAATTGCTTTTACGCCACAAAGTGGACCACCAGTTGACTCAGTGTTTATAGCCTTAATTGAGATGCATGCCCAAGTCATCTCATGCTCAGAGTACATATTTTCTCCCAGTTCTTTCAACTTCTGATGTTGGGACTTGTTTTCCCATTTATGATATCAAAGTGATGCCTGGCACAACTGTGGCATGTTGAAGAGGCAGAAAGTAAAGTATCACAAAAGCTGCTTTTGCCTAGGTTTTTATAGAAAAGTGTGAAAACAGAAAACTTTAAGTTAGCACAGACATGGCTTGTTGAAAATGGTCTAGCCTGGAGTCAACAGATTGTGTTTGGATGGAGCCTCTTCCTCTTCCCCTACACTGTGTTTTTCCAGGACATTAAGTATGGCTGGTTGGTGGTTCATCAGGGCACGATCCTCTCAGAGGTGTGGGGGAACTGAATAATATCTAAGACACCCTTAGGGTGTATTAAAGTATCTTAAAGCAAGAAACAGAAGTAGTGACTCAAAGCCATGAGTCACTCAGGAGGCTCTAAGGAGGAAGAGTACAGCAAGCAGGAAAGCCTGCGATTCTTCTGGGGGTAACTTTGGGGAATTGTTTTACAAGGTCCGCAGGGACAGGACATGTTAAAGAGCTCTGCCCCCAACCCTGCTGAGAATTGCGGCGCTCAGCAGTTCTCTCGCCAAAAGGGCCACTGCAAACTATTTTGAACCTTACAGCCAAGGCTTTGGTGCCTGGCTTCTCTCCAACAGTGGATGAAATGCGGTGAGGGGTTGTTCCTAGAGTGACCCTCACTTTGTAATTAACCCTCCTCATTAGCAGCTCATTTGCTTCTGACGGGCAGTGAACACATGTTTGTGGTTATGTAACTGCCGAACAGGACTGGGCCAGCCATTTGTTGGCATCCTAATTGTCTCCAATCACAGGGAAATGAATTGCAGTGAGAAAAGTAATGAGAAGTGGAGTACCCTGGCAGCCAGCCAAGGCCTCGAAACTGTCAGCTGCAAAGCCTAGGAATCTGCCATCAAAGCAAGACACTGGAGGTGGACTTGGGCTAGGGAATCCAGAAGACACATGCCAAGCTGTTCAGGGAAGGTGGCACGGGTTCGGGGAGGGAGTTGGGAACAGGGAAAGAGAGCACTTGAGTGAAAGAGAGAAGAGGAGAGATTCAGGTACTTTTCCTTCTTTGTAATCTCTCTTTTCTCCCTCTTCTCATCCTCTACTCTCTTCTGATCCTCAACAGCCTCCAATACCACCCTAGCAGATGTATTAGTCAGGGTTCTCCAGAGAAACAGAACCAATAGGAGAATCTGTCTGTATTACACACACACACACACACACACACACACACACACACACACACACACACGTATCAGAGAGAGAATGAAAGATTTGGGATGGAAAGTCCCACAATCTCCCATCTGCAAACTGGAGACCCAGAAAAGCTGGTGGTGTCATTTGAAGGCCTGAGAAGAACCAGGAGTACTGGGGGCAGGAGAAGATGGTTGTCCCAGCTCAAGCAGTGAGGCAGAGAGCAAACTCAGGCTTCCTCTGTGCTTTCATTCTACCCAGGCCCTCAGTGGACTTGATAATGCCCGCTCACATTGGGAGGGCCATCTGCTTTACTTAGTCCACCAATTCAAATGTTAATCTCTTTCAGAAAGACTTTCATAGAAACAGACAGAGTTAATGTTTCACTAGCTATCTGGGCATCCCATGGTCCAGTTAAGTTGACACAAAAAGTTACCCATCATAGCAGTGATCTTGAGAGCACAGGAAAGTGAAGAGAGGGTAGAAAAGAGGACACAGAGGAAGGGAGTCAATAAGAGGAGTCTGCACAGGTTTAAATAATGAAGAGAAAACAAAGATTGCAATGAACTTTTCTTCTCCATTCTACTGTGAGTCTGCTGCTGCTACTGCTGATGTGAGCATAGGGCTATTATGGGTTCTAGGTCCACTGTGGTGGGTGCAGTTGCTGCTGCTGCTGTAGTTATTTCAAAGATCAGAATTTCAAATGATGAGTGACAACAGATATTGAAACTCTACAGCTTTAAGTCTAGATTACCTTCTACAAGTGAAATTAGAAAGAATAAAAATGTCATTAAATGAGATCAGCTCTCTATAGAAATGTCCCAAGAGTTAATAAAAAGGGCAGTTGGTAAAAGGCAGTCAGTAAAAAGGAATTTAGGAGTTCCAAGTCTATCAAGCCTCAGTCAAGCTGGAGAATCTCACATCTTTATGTGCATTTACTTGGCTGTAGCTGAAAGCTAACCATGGTCTATGCCTGAGGAAGATTTGCTGGTAGACAGAGCTGGCCTGCAATGAGCTTGCAAGGTGGATCCTGATGGCCGGATTTGTCAGTGAGTACCCAGCATTGTCCAGGGAAGAGGGCCTGAAAATTAGGCAGAGTATTTTTGACATACAGAAATCCTCCTGTTGTAGGCAAGGATGTTTCACAGGGGCTCACAACAGTTGGGTGAAATGTTCTTCAGGACTATACAACTTCCTTTGATGTACTGACTCATTAATTCATTCCATAAATATTTATTGTACACCAACTGTATGACAGACACTTTGCTAGTCACTGGGAATAGAGCAATGAACAAAATACAGCCCCGTCCTCATTAAGCCTTTAGTTGAGCAGAAAATAGAGTTATACAAGAAAGTCACTAGGAGAGACAGCATGGTATGTTACAGGAATTGAGGGAAGGAGAGTGGTAGGAGATGAAACTAATTAAGAAGGTGGGTCCTAGGGCCTTTATGGTATGCTAAGGGGTTTGGAACCTATGCTGAAGACAACTGTGTTCACCAGAATGTTTTTGGTTGCAAGTGAAAGAAATTCAGCTTGAATAACTTAAGATCAAAAGGGAAATTTATTTGTCTGGAATCCAAGGAAGGGATGAACACCACACCCTGATAGGAGGCCAGAGATGAGGTTGGGCTCAGGACACTAGGGAATTAGCAGCTTGGACATGGTTTAGGACTTTCCCTGCCTCTCCCCACATCTAGCTTCTGTGTCTCTTCCTACATACTTTCTCAAATAGTAGAGAAAACGGACACCTATAGCTTCTGAGTTACCTCCACCACTGGAGGATTCACTGTCCTTTCTCCTGTCCCAGGTCAATCATCTTGGGGAGGAGGCTTATTGGCCCATTTGGGTTAAGTGTCCCCATAGAACCAATCGGTTGTGTCTAGAAGGTGGAGCAAATGAAAGAACTCAGCAACTCCCTGAGGAGCTGTATAAATTGCACAGGGTGAGGTGGGGGTACTAGATTAGCTATTCCATGGATAGCCAGTACAGCAGTGCCCACTGAGCAACCACTGGACTTCTAAATCAGGTTTACAAAGTAATCCAATTCCAGAACATATTCAAATACTAGTCACAGGAACATGCTATCACACTTGAGAATATTTAGGAATTCTGATTTGGCAAGAGTCAGTCCCAAGAAATTAATTAATGGGGATAATATATATAAAGAGCTTAGAGCAGTGCTTGGCACATAGTAAGACTAAGTGTTAGAAATATGACTATTATTATGATAGTGATGATGATGATTCAACTCCTTTGGGTATATGGGCTTAATCAGTTCTGGAACTACACAGCTAACAGCCAGGGTTAAGTTGACCCACCAAAGTAAGAACAGTCTGAGCCACCAGCCAATACTATCCACATCTCCATCTCATTTCCTTATAGCTTCACCTGCAGTGATAGCAATTTTGATGGATGCCAGGGCTTCCATACTAGGAAGTAATGGCAAGTCTCCTGCAGGAACCTCCAGAAGCACATTTTCCTTCTGCCATTCACTGAAAACACATGGCGCATGCTCAATAAACACCCAATACAGATAAGTGATAAATTAAAATGGACTAGGGAATTCTTCTCATTGTCTGCGTGCCTCTATTTGAACAAGTAGGGTTTTCCAGCAAACTTTTTGTTGTGAGCAGAATCTCAATGGATCCTCTAATAACAACCCTGACAGGCAAAGCTCCAAACAAGCATTAATTAAGTCTCTTAACATCCTTGTAAATCAGTGAGCCATATGGCAATTATTTTTAAAAAGAATAATTTTAAGGAGTAAGAAATTTAAAAATGATTGTTTACTTTACCGTAACAGAGAGATCATTTACATACACTCAGAAATGAATATTTAGAACCATAGGTAAGATAGACATGCTTGGCTAATATCTGATGAGCCATAATCAGCTGTCCTTCAAAAGGACATTTGATCCACGGAATACTGGGGACAAGATTTCTTGGAATGCTAGGTCAGCCTTCCCAAGGGCAAAGGTATATGCATTCTTTATTTTGCATCCCCAATTCAGATGCCTTTTCCTTGACCAACACTGTCTAATAGAACTTTCTGTGAAGAGGGGCATATTCTCTATCAGCACTATCCAATACAGAAGCCACTAATGGCTCATATGACTAAAGAAATAAAATTTTAATTTATTTGATTTTTATGAACTTAAATAGCACAAGTGGCTAGTGGTCATCATATTGGACATTGCAATCTTAGACTATGGTTCATCAATTTGAAAACTTATTGTAAATTGGAAGAGGATATACAAGAGCTGTTAATATATTGTTAATCAGTGTGCAGGAATTGTCATAATGAGAATATTATTCATTATCTCAATTATCACCAGTCTTTCATTCATTCATTCATTCAAACAACATATTGAGCATCCACTAAATGGCTCTGTACCAAGCCAAGAGATACAAATGAAGACTAGTCATTGTCCTGATTTAGAGAAGAGTGGAGGAAAGGAGCAGATTAATAGGTAGATGTAAAAGTTTGTGACAAGTGTTGTTTATATAGGGGTAAGTATATGAATAGTGGCAATATGGACATGGGGCAACTTATTCAACCTTGGGGTGTATGCAGTCAGGTGGGTAGGTCACACAGACACTTCCCAGGCAAGGTGGCTCTGGAGTTCATTCTTAAATGACCAGCAAAGATTCTCCCAGGTGATGAAGATGGGCATTGCTGCACATAGAGGGACTG
Organism: Theropithecus gelada; assembly: GCF_003255815.1. Lineage (NCBI taxonomy): Eukaryota > Metazoa > Chordata > Mammalia > Primates > Cercopithecidae > Theropithecus > Theropithecus gelada. Next base: position 53,771,186 of record NC_037682.1, read on the forward strand.
GCACAGGTGAGGGCATGATGGTCCTAGATAGCGTGGGCCTTTGGGTGAACTTCCAGATGCGTGAGGTGTGTATTCCAGAGTACATGTAGAAAGGCATACTCTCCACATGTACCCTGTACTACTTTTCCATGAGCTCTCTTCCTGGGCTCAGCCACAGCCCCAGGAAGAGGGCAGGGATGGTAGAAAGGATCTTGTTCAAGGAGTTTGCATTTTACCCTGAAGGTAGTGAACAGTTATGCAAAGGCTTTAAGTAGGGGAATAACAGGATCAGATTTGTGTTCTAGAAAGGCCCCTTTAATGACAATGTGAAGAATGATTTAGGGAGAATAAGAATGGAGATGGAGAGTCCCTCAATAAGACAAACTGTTTTTTGGTAAGGGTGAGAGATCCTGAAGTCCCATATCAAGTAGTAAAGGTGCTGCTGGCCAGAGGTAAATGGAACTGCTCCTTTCTGAGAAGTGGTTGAATGTTTGGGGTACAGGGTGCTAGAAGTTCTGAAGTTGGTCTCAGGGAGACGAAACAGTCTGGCATGGTACCAGCCAAGGTGCAACCATCTTTTGGAGAGAGAGATGTATTTATTGAAGTGGCCTTTGCTGCTTTCCTTCATGTGCAAGAACTTCTTTCCGGGTTGCCTGCCTTGGGCAAATGGCTAGGTTTGAGGCTTGGTACAAGCATTTGGACTTCTTAAAGGTATATGCAGAGTTTGCCTCCACTTAGTGTTCTGGGAGCTTTCATAAAACCTAGACAGGGGCAGAAGCCTTCTAATTCCAGATATTAATACATAGTTAATACCCCAATTCCTGCAGAGTTGGAGCAGGGTCCCAGACCCAGACCCAACCTCCTAGACTAGGCCTGGAAGAGATTTATTCTTTCCTCGTGGGTTTGCCTTTCTCATCACACATTTCTCATACAGAAAGCAAGAGGTCTATATTCTATGAACATGCACATCTGATTGGCCAAGAAGATATGAACCCAAAAGAGACTGAGTAGTTGGGAGACATCAGCCTGGGATGTGAGTTGCTTGCACCTACCAGTCATTCTGAAAGTGGTGGCCCCCAAAGGTAGAACCAGGGCCAAGAAAGGAAGAAAGATTGGGAATTACTATTAGGATACACTTTTAATTATTCAGCAAGATGGTAATCTTGAAAGGTAGTAGGTTCTTTATTGTCTAAGGTACGAAGATAGAGGCTGGGTCACAATTTGGTGAGAATGATGTAGGGGGACAACAGCACTGAATGAGGGATTAGACTGTGACAACAACAGATAGAATAGACCATGGGCCAGGGCATTTAAATCTAACTTCCCTGCCTCACTATCTAAGTAAACAGATGATTACAATACAATGCTCAGTGGGGGACATCCAGGGTTCATGGGGAGCACACCAGAGGACATTCAGGTCAGCTGGGAAAACCACATAGAAAAAATGATGATTCAACAAAACCTGAAGGATGACTGGGATTTAGCCAGGGGAATGGGGTTGGGACTGAGGCATGCAGACCACTCTGCTTTGTGATTCTTACAAAGAATTATTTGGCCCCAAACGTTAATAGTGCTGATGTTAGGTCAGAAACCTTGACCTAGAGTCAATTTGGATTTCCTGTCTTGTGAGAGATGGCATGTCTCTTGATATTTTAAGCTATTTGACTGAAGTTTTTTGCTTCCTCATTTTAAATGTGATCTAGATCTATCAAATGTTACCATTTTTGACAGGGCTGAAGACATAGTAGTGTAGAAAAGGGAACAGGGCCCTTGTTTGTGATACTGAATTCTTTGTAATACTGTAAGTCCTGGAGAGGCAGCCAGGGAAGTGTGGGTGATGCGATGAAACATATCCATGAACAATAAACTGCAGAAACCCTGCCTCTCCCACCTCCTGGTACCTGCTGGGGATGAAGCTGCCTGGTCATGAGTCAAGACAAAGCTCCAGTTCACCTGGACACCTTGTGATCCCCCCCAGTTCCTCCAGGCTGTCAGGACTCTGAAAGGCATAGTCTGAGCCTGTGCAGTTTAAATGGGAAGAGGGTGGAGAATGAGAAACATTTATGGGAGGCATTAAACACCTCTGGGCATTCTGGGGGAAAAAATGGAATCTTAACCTGGTTTCCACAGCCAAATTCCAAGAATATGCTTACAAGTTTGGTCTCTCTCTCTGGGGTAATATACCTATTTTTGTGTTGTTGTTCAGTTAAATGTTCAGAGAACTGAAGCTCAGTTTTATGATTAACCAAGCCTTACTTTATTTATCATAATCTTTATATATTCAGATTTTATGGTCACATCCAAAACCCTCTTCTTTGCAGTTGTTTAAAATGTATCTGGCTTCAATGTGCTGGGAAGATAGCATGATGCAAAAAAATGAGGATGGAATTTAAAGACAGATTATGAATCCCAGTGCCCATTTAATTAGCTGTGTGACAGAGGTCACTTACAGAATATATCTGAGTGTGTTTCCTCATTTGAAATTTAAGGCAACATCTGTCTCATAGAAAATGGCGGGTACAATGCCTAACACATAATAGGTGCTCAATGGATGTTTATTTCCATCTTTAAATTTTATTGTATATATTTAAGGCATACAACAGGATGTTTAGATAAATAGACAGACAGATAGAGATGGAGAATAGACTAGAGATAGTTACTATAATCAAGCAAAATGATGTATCCCACATAATTACCCATTTTTTTGTGATAAATCACCTAAAATCTAATCTTTTAGAAAAATCCTAAATACAATACAACATTAACTATCATTCTCATGTTGTACATTAGATCTCATGACTCGTTGTCTACATAACTGCCACTGTGCACCTTTGCCCTACGTCTCCTTATTTTCTCCTATTCCCTGCTCCCATTTCCCTTTTCCTAATGCATAGCTCTTCTTTTTTCTATGCTGTGATGTCTTAGGCCTCATGGACATCTATTACATTTGACGAATCTAAATCATATTTAAAATGAGGAAGAAAACCCTTAGTCATGTAGCTTATAGTATCAGGAGGTATGCTGTATCGCATGAGACAGGAATTCTAAATTGACTCCAGATAGAAGGTACTTTTTGTCAGTTTTCAACACCCATTTCATTTTAAAGATTTGTGTAGGAATGTAGGAACGGGAGACATCTTTAAACAGTTGCATTACTGACCAACCCTGAAAATGTTCAGTTATGCAAACTTCTCCTTTTGAATAATTTTGATTAAAAAAATAATGGTATAGATACCATTTTTCCATACACAGTTCAGAACCACCTCAATAAAGTGTTATAGGCTCTGTAAACTAGAATAACCTTTTTTTTTTTTTTTTTTTTTTTTTTAAGTTGGGTTCTACCTCTGATACCCAGGCTGAGTATAGCGGCAAGGTCATGGATCACTGCAACCTCAAACTCCTGGGCTCAAATGATCCTCCTGGCTTAGCCTCCCAAGCAGCTGGGGCCACAGGCATGCACCACCACACCAGCTATAGAAAAGAATCATCTGTAATAAATATTTGTGACAGTGTCATGGGCCTTGATCAGGGATGGTAGTTGTCCCCATAAACTAGTCTGGATAAAGGAACTCATTGAGCAGAAGTGGCTTGCTTAAGGTGTGGCAACAGAGTTAGTGACAGGGACATTGTATTGGTCTGCTCAAGGCTCCCCTCCACATGGCACTTGGGGGTCACCTGCCTCTCTCTTGACCAACTGGTAGCAGCAGGGTATACAAGGAATTTGGCTTCTTTTTCCACTGTGCTCTCTGGTGGTGACCTAGATTCACCTGCCCCAGTGCAGCTAGAGTGATAGATTGAGTTGACCATATCTACCAAGTGACCATATCTATCTCTTTAGTGGAAAAGGGTCTGGCAGAGATGGAAAGTGTGAGCAGAGGACTATCTTGGTGGGGCTCACACATGACAGGGACTGGGTCAGACGAGGCAACATAGCAAGGGAGGAAAGTATAGATGGTGTCTTGAAACAGGCTCAGCTGGAAGGTAATTGAAGGTCTGTACAGTATAGCAGCCACTGAGACTTGTCACTCAAAGCACTGCGGTTACCTTGACAAAGCATGGCTGATTAGAAATTAAAATGCATGGAATCGTGTAGGGAGTGTTTTCAAGAAGAAACAGAATCAACTTAGTGGCACCATTGAGGATCTTACAGCTGAGCACCAGATGCAAGGATTTTTTTTTTAAAGAAAATCACAAGCCTCTCTTCTTTCTTGAAGCAGGAGTTTAGTGCTTAGTTGGTTAGAATACAGCTATTTCAGGAGACATTGCCAAAGCCTGAGCAAGGAGGTGTCAGAGAGCCATGTTATAATTGATACAAACCTAGCCCTGAGGCTAGTTTGGACAAACAGCCGATTGATTCTCTCTGGATCTGTCTTTCTGACCCAGTGGAGTATGGGGAGGGGGCTCTTTAAGTCATCCTGCAGTTCTAAATCAAGTATCTGCTGTGCTGTGCTGGGGGGGCCCATGGGACCTGCCGGTCCACAGAGCCACTGCTTGTTTTCTAACCCTGCTGTACCAGGCTAGATCAGTAATTCCCAACCATATGGACAGACATGAGACCTGAACTTCCTGTTCCCTGGACCCCTTATCTTCCAGGCAAGAGGCTCAGTCAATTCCTTTTTCTTAAGCTCAGATTCCTGCCATTAAAAAAAGTGTATGTAGGCTGGGTGGGTGGCTCATGCCCATAATGCCAGCATATTGGGAGGCTGGAGGGGGTGAGGGAAGCACTTGAGCCCAGGAGTTTGACACCAGCCGGGGCAAAATGGTGAGCCCCTATCTCTACAAAAAGTACAAAAATTAGCTGGGTACAGTGGCACATGCCTGTAGTCCCAGCTATTTGGAAGGCTGAGGTGGGAGGTTGAGACCAAGAGATCAAGGCTACAGTGAGATGTGATTTAGCCACTGCACTCCAGGCTAGGTGACAGAGTAAGACCCTGTCTCAAAAAAATATATATATGTATGAAAACATAGTTTCATCTAATGCACTATTGATCAGTATGCATTTTGTATGTGTATCATGATTAATATATCTGCTATGGCTTGAATGTCCCCTTCAAAACTTATGTTGAAATTTAATTGCCATTGTGACAGTATTAAAAGGTGGGACCTTTCAAAGGTGATTAGGTCATGAGGGCTCTGCCCTCATAAATGGATTAATGCTGCTATCACAGGAGTGTGTTACTTGTCTCATAAGTGTGCCCCTGATCAAAGGATGAGTTTGACCCAATTTCTTCTCTCTGTCTCATGTGCACATTTTCTTGCCATGTGATGACCTTCCACCATGTTATGAGGCAGCAAGAAGTTCCTCACCAGATGGCTGAGCAGATGCTGTTGCTATGCCTTTGAACTTCTCAGCCTCCAGAACCATGAACCAAATAAATTACCTTTCTTTATAAATTCCCTAATCTGTGATATTCTGTCAAAGCAGCAGAAAATGGAAGAGGACAAAATCTAACTTCCTCCATTAGATGTTTAAGGTAGGCCAGGCATGGTGGCTCATGGCTGTAATCCCCACACTTTGGGAGGCTGAGGCAGGTGGATCACCTGAGGTCAGTAGTTCAAGACCAGCCTGGCTAACATGGCGAAACCCCACCTCTACTAAAAATACAAAAATTAGCTGGGCGTGGTGGCAGTCACCTGTAGTCCCAGCTACTCAGGAGGCTGAGGTAGGAGAATCACTTGAACCCGGGAGGTGGAGGTTGCAGTCAGCTAAGAATGCACCACTGTACCCCAACCTGGGCAACAGAGTAAGACTCTGTCTCAAAAAAAAAATATTTAAAGTATGTGTATATGTGTGTGTATGTATATACGTATATACATACATACACACACATGAATGCATAGTAAACAGAACAACGGCCCCCAAAGATGTGCGTATCCTAATTCCTGGAACCTGTGACTATGTTACCCTACACAGAAAAAGGAAATTTGCAGATATGATTAATTTAAGGATCCTGAGATAGAGAGATTATCCTGGAGTATCTGGGTAGGCCCAACATAATACAAGTCCCTTACAGGAGAGAAATGGGAGCAGAATGAATCAGAAAAAGAAAAAATAGTGACTGAACTAGATGTTGGAAACTGTGCTTTGAAGATAGAGGAAGGGACCAGGAGCCAAGGAATGCAAGCAGCTTCTAGAAGCTGGAAAGAGCAAGGAAATGAATGCTCTCTTAAAGCCTCCAGAAGGGATGCAGCCCTGACAACATTTTGGCTTTAGACTTCTTTAGAGCTCCATAACTGTGGAAAATAAAGTTTTATTGTTTCAAGCGCTAAATTTGTGGCAATTTATTATAGCAGCTATAGAAAACTAATGCTACATATACATACATGCATATGTAATATGTATTCTAAGTTATAAAATTCAAAGATTTTGAAAGTACATACATTTGAACATATTACATTAAGTGAAATAGCAAGAACTTACACTTAGAGTAGTGGTAGTGATGTAAGACTGTGGTTTCTGGAGCCAGCTCTGCCCCTTTCAGGTATGGTGACCTTGGCAAGTCACTTAATCTCTCTGTATCTCAGTTTCCTCATTTCTAAAATAGGGATATGATCTTACCTCATAGGGCTGAAGTGAGGATGAAATGAGGTAATATATCTAAAATACTTACAAGAGTGTCTGGCACTTAGTAAGTACCATATTATATATCCCAATTTTTCAGAGGAGAAAATGGAGGTTGACTTTCCCATGGCTATGCAGCTCTGAAGTGACACAAGGGGCATTGGAACCTAGCTGATTCAGCTCCAGCATGGCTCCCATACCATACTTCCTCATCATACAAAGGCAAAGTATCCTTTCCTAGCCCTCAATTCCAATCCATGACCAAGCAATCCTATTAACTTTTTGGTATTTACCCTTCCAGACACATGTATACATGTGCATGTGCTCACACATACATGTGCACGTAAAAAATATAATTAAAAAAATAAAGTAATATATAATTATGCCATTTTGCAGCTTACATATCAGGAACACCTTTTTTGTTAAATTTACTTTAATTATAGAGTAATACATAGATGAATTTTTTTTTTAAAGTTAGAATATTGCAGGTAAAGCTAAAGTTCCTTTTGACCACCATGTCTAATCCTGGTCTTCTTCCCTATGCTTTGAGATAACTACTCTTTGAATGTAGTGCATATCCTTCCAGACCGACCTTACTTTGCACACATGTACCCATAATAAATGGATAGCATTGTTTATTTTTTATGTCTATGTTCTTACATACATTGTATCATACTATAAGGATTGTTCTAAAACTTGGCATTGTATTTCTGAGATCTAACTACACTTATGAACATAGATTTGGTTTAGTCCTCTTAATCACTGAATTGCATTCTGCCACATTATATTTTTCCATTCCATTATTGATGGGCCTTTTGGTCATTTTCAATTTCTCGCTACTTGAATGCTTTAGATAGCTTTCTTATCCAGTCTTCTTGGATGCATATGAAAGTGGTTCCCTGGGTATGGATCTAGACGAGGAAATGCTGGGTCACAGGATAAGCACATTTGCAGGTTTGATAGACTCTGCCAAAGAACCTTCTGACGTGATTGTCTTCGTTTGTATTTCTTCCAACAGTGTATAAGCGTATTCTTTCCTCTACAGTATCCTCAACACTTGATTCTGTTAGTGTTTTAGGTTTTGCAGATATGATGAATGAAAATAGGATCTTTTTGTTTTAATTCGCATTTGGAAAGTTTATCAATTAGACAGATGAGCAACTTTTCAAACTGCTTATTTGAATTTCCTCTTTCATGAGTGGCTTGTTCATATTCCTTCCCCAATTTTTACTGCATTGTTTGTCTTTTTCTTATGATTTGTAGGAGTGCTTTGTGGATATCTTTCTATCTAGATACTATAGGTATACTTGATTTTTTAAAAATGGTTGCATAGTATTCAGCCATATATGTCAAACCCTGAGGCCAGATCTGGTCCTCCATCTGTTTCTGTAAAAAAAAAATTTTTTTGAGATGCAGGCATGTGCAGTTTTTTGTATGTTGTATATGGCTGATTTAGTGCTACAACAGCATAGCTGAGTAGCTGTGACATAGACCATATGGCCCACAAAGCCTTAAAATATTTACTCTCTGGCTCTTTAGAGAAAAAGTTTGCCCTGATATAGATAAATCATAATTTCTCTAGCCATTCCTCTTTTGATGAATATGTAAGTTGTTTTCCATTCTCCAATATTATGAACTATTCTGTAATTAATATTGTTGTACACACTCATAACTTTGTAGAAGTGAGTGTTTCTGTGGGCTGGATTCCTGAAAGTGGACTTGCTGGCTTATCAGATTTCTGTGTTTAGTGGAACTTGCTCGTCAGTAATATTTCAATTGGAGGATATTTTAAAGAAGTGTGGTTATTTCCTAGGAATAGTGATAGCTTCCTATTATTTAGCACCTGCTAGGTACCAAACACTGTACTTGGTGTCTTACATATATTCTCTCATTTAATTTTCCCAATAAGCTAGAAATTGGTGTTAATAACAGCTTTTTATATGATGAATTTGAGGTTCAGTGAAGTTAAATGGCTTGTCCAAAACAACAGAGCTGGTGCATGGGAGAGCCAGGATTTGAACCCATTTCTCTGACTTCAAAGCCCCTATATTTTCTACTACACAATGTTGTCTCTCAGTGAAACACTAGGTAATGCAAACAGTTGGCATTACATAGCTTTGCAAGTAGCAATTATGCATATTTGTCTCTGTTAAATGAACAGGTAACAACATTCGTAATTAATGCAGTAAGTTTCTGTAGACAGATGGGTTAGATTAAAGTAATTTTATAGACTCTTAAAAACTGCTGGCTTTCTTAAGCAAGCTAAACATTTCTTTTGCAATTTTATTTATGTTTCTATAAATAAATGCACAGCTGTGATGTAGTAGAAAGAATACTGGATTTAGAAATCCAAATTTGGGGAAAAAAAACCAAAACCCAACATGGTTTCTGCCTTCTTCGAAGGTTGCTGTGTGACTGTGGGCAAGTTTCCTACCTTCTCTAAGCTCTAGTTTGTTCACAAGAGTTGTGAGAAATCAGTGTGAATGACCATGAGGTACTTGACCCAGTGCCTGGTATGTAGTAAAGGTATAATCCGTGATGGTCCTTGTCCCTGGGGATATTTCCAGAAAGAGTGTTCAATCTGATAAACACAGGGTACACTTCAGTAAGCTTGCTTCAAGGCTCAAGCTCTGTCTTGCTCTGAAGCCACACCTACTGCCACTCCCTTGGCCTGAGAGTAACCAAGAGATGGCAGAACCATCCACTGCCAAGAATGTACCTGATGCCTGTGGTATACAGAAGTGAGAGGACAGGTTATGACCTGTCCTGGCATTTAAATATTGCTGTACTGGGTCCATGCTCTTTTGCATGCTGAGAACCTTAATAATAACAGCTAACAGTTATTGAACACTTACTCCATACCAGAGATTGTGACAAATTATCTCATTTAATTCTCACCATAATGCTGCTTGACCAGTACTCCTTCTATTCCTATGCAGCATAGAATAGACGAAGAAATGAAAACCCCGGGAGGTTGAAAAGAAGCATGTAGTCAGTAGGTAGAAAACCTAGGATTTGAGTCCATACCTTTTTAAACACTTAAGCCTGAACATTAAGTGGTTACTGTGTTATGCTTTCTCCTTCTGCTGGGAAGCTTTCAATAGGAGGATTCCTCGCTAAGACTAGTTATGTGCTTATTTCCAGCTTCAAGTTTCAGGGTGGAAGGATCTGCCCCCTTGGGCACACAGTGCATTAGGCTTGGGCTGTGGTACATGCTAAATGGTCATCTCTTAACACCTAGAGGGGAGCCTTGCCTTTCTTGGCCATCTGGCGCCATGATTCAGCACGTCTGCCTTAGACATACTGATTTTGCCTGAGATCTCAGGGAAACCTCCCAAACATTAGAAAGCAAGAGCTGATGGCTGACCATTTTGCTTTTATCACTGCCTTTCTCCTGTCAACAAAGACGCCCCTTTCACCCTGAATTGCTGCCTTGCATCCATGTCAGAACCAGATCAATTTGTCTGTGCCACTCTGGTTTTGTTTTTGTTTTTGTTTTTTGGTTTTAGCTGCCTCCCAGACCATCTTGTTCGCAATATAAACTCTAAATGGCCTGGAACTCGTCTTTTATGGCCTCTGCCAGATTAAACATTTAGAACATAATACACCCAGCTTCAAAAACAATTGTGCAGTCTTCCAGCCATGCGGCATATTGATTTTAATTTGGGCAATTGCACAGGTTTGCAGGTCTTCGGAGGCACTCTAGGGCTTCAGACTTCCAGTGGCTCATGATCCTTCTCCTCCTCAGTCCCAGCTCTCTACTTGGGATTGGAGAAGCCTAGAGATCATGGGTGATAAGCACGGGCCTCCTTCAACACACCGTATTTTCTCTTTTGGAATTGAGAACATCACAGTGTCAGTTCTAAAACTGCTGTGAAATATAAAGGCAGCAAGATAATGCATGAATAATGTGGGCTGAACTGTGTTTGGATCCCTGCCTTACTGCTGAATGACACATGACCTTGGGCAAATCATTTCACTCTTTGGACCTCAGGCTTCTCACTAGTAAATGGAGCAGTGAGGAAATTTAACTCACAAGGCAGATAGATGTTAAGATTATTCAAGTGCTAGAAGATCCTCAATAAAAATTTAGTGCAAAAAGTGGACGAGTCTGCCAAGATATATAATGTATTTTTTGGTGAATGACTAACCATGGCAGAATATTTTAATGCCCAAGAAGGGTTTCTTCCGAGCCCAAGGGGGCAACCACTCAACAGCCACTGCGTGGAGACAATGGGGCCAGCTGCGTTTTGAGTTTTGGTAGAAAGAGTGACTGATGGTGTATAGCTTATCTATTAGCCAGTTCCAGAGACTCAGACATTAGCACCAGATCCCAGTGCAGCTTCTGCTTGCTCATTGAACAAACATTTGCAGAGTTCTCACCCACAGCAAACTCTGTGCTAGGTGCTACTACATCTGTCAATTAGTCAATTTGCCTTCAAGGAACTCACCGTTCAGGGTAGAAGACACACACACATAAACGTTAATTTTAATGCAGCCCTCTGGTGACTGTTCCCAAAGAAATATCTTCCAAGGCTGTTCTAGGTCTCTTATTTTCCACTGTCCCAGGGAGGAATCACAGTGGCATAGCTATTAGGAACTGAAACTTAAATACAGTGGTTAAACACATTATCAAATGCACGCCTGTAATCCCTGGAGGCTGAGGCAGGAGAATTGCTTGAACCCAGGAGGCAGAGGTTGCAGTGAACCAAGACTGTGCCCACTGCACTCCAGCCTAAGCAACACAGCAAGACTCTGTCTCAAAAAAAAAAAAAAAAAAGAAAGAAAGAAAAAAGAAAGAAAGAAAGAAGCCTAGAGGTCAGCAATATAAGGCTGAGAAGCTCCAGCTGTCACATCAATATGCCAGCAGGAATGAAAGGTGTTCACTCTCAGCTGAATCAGACCTCTTTAAAGTATTTTCCTAGAATCCCTGACCACTTACCTCTTGTGGAGATCCCTCATGTCTGTTAGCTGGGCACTTTGCTGCCTCTTACACAATAGGAAGGAAGGAAGGTTATTGGATAGACAACTAGGGGTCATTGCAACATCCACTCAATAGAACTTAAGCTTTTTCTACCACCTTGAGATTGCTGACATCTCTTTAAAAATAAATGGATGAGGGAGATATTAGACTGAGTGAATAATGAAGTTTTGTGGTCCAAGGTGGGATACCATGCACATTCAATGGCATGCTTAATGTTGATTTGTGTTCCTGATGGGACGAGCAGGGACTAAACGGGTGAAGGATGAAGATGAAGTAGAACAGCGGCACTGACTTGGAGGCTGACGTAGAAGGGAGTGGCTTCCTTAGGACAGGGTTTGGGCAGGGAGCCAGTGGACCCCTGCATTTCCTACATTCAGAAAAGCTGGTTTTCCTATCTTTAACTGAGGTGGGGAAGGCTATAAAGAACACCAGGAAGTAGTTGGTATTCTGGGGCTGTTATTTTGGCTAAGATGTCCTGACCTGAATCTATAGCAGCAGTAAAAGGAGTTTTGCTTCTTCAGCAACCTGCCTGCAGGGCTCTATCTGCTAGAATGAGTTGCACTCTCAAAAGCAAGCCTGGAAGTCATGCTTTTGGCCTCTTGCATTCATAAGTTGACCTGTCATGATGGTATGAAGCAGTTGTGTCTTTCAGATCAACATAACTTTACATCTTAAAAAAGCTTCTAACCCTGGTTGCAGAGGAATTAAATTAGAATAACAAATAGAGTTTGAAAAGTGGAAATTTAACTCTGTCTATCTGTAGAGAAATAGCTGAATGCCAGCTGAAAATGAATGTTGCAGTACCTTGGAGAGTTTGATAAACGGTAGATACTGATAACCCATTTTGTGGAGAGGTGCTTGGGAGTGTGGGGAAAGATAGGCAGTGGGGCCTATTGCAGCACTCATTCTTCCCCTTCTACTCCATAAGGCTCACACAAAACTGTTGACCACACTGCCATCGTGGAAGCCCACCTGCCCAATAGCCTGTCCTGCATCCCTACCTGGGGCCTCACAGACACTCCAAACTCAGCATGTTCAAAACTCACTTTATCATTCCTCCTCCCAGGTTGTTTTCCATCCAGATTAGACTCTGGGTGGCATTTTTGACCTCGTGATCCCAATTCTAACTAAGCACCAAGTCCCACTAATTCAAATGCCAGAATTTTTCTCAAGTCCGTTTTTTCCTTTCCACCTTCACTCCACTGACCCTGGTTCAGATTTTTCTTTCTCTTCTTCTACTACTGGTTTTCCAGTGGATATTCCTGGCCCCTCAAATCTTTCACCTCAATTCCTTCTTTATATGCATGTGATGGAACAATCTCTGATATAAGATTCTTCAGTGGTTCCCTGATAACATCCAATCTTTTCAAATATGGCTTCCTCCTGTAATCCATCATAAAAAGTAGTGGAACATGGTGATTAAAACTGTACACACAACCGGGCATGGTGGCTACCTGTAATCCCAGCACTTTGAGAGGCTGAGGTGGGCGGATCACCTGAGGTCAGGAGTTGAAGACCCACCTGGCCAACAACATGAGGAAACCCCATCTCTACTAAAAATACAAAAATTAGCTGGGCATGGTGGTGCATGCCTATAATCCCAGCTACTCAGGAAGCTGAGGCAGGAGAATCATTTGAACCAGGGAGGCAGAGGTTGCAGTGAGCTGAGATTGCGCCACTGCACTCCAGCCTGGGTAAGAGTGAGACTCCGTCTCAAAAAAAAAAAAAAAAAAAAGAGTGTGTACTCTCTGGAGCCATCCTGCCTTGGTATGAATCCTGGCTTTGCCACTTGCTGTCTAATTTTGGCAGTCACTCTCCCTATAACTTGGCTGTCTCATCTGTAAAATGGGGCTGACCATCTGATCCCCTTAGGTTGCTATGAGAACTAAGTGAATGGATATATGTATAAATGAATGAATGAAGACACTTAGAACAATGCCAGCCACAGAGCAAACCCTGTATAAGCATTTGCTGTGCTCGCCCTTTCCCCTACACTAAGCTTCACGATGGCTTGTGTTTTTTCTCTCAATGCAGTTTCCTTCTGCAGTCAGGCCATCCCTCCTGTTTGTTAAACCAGCCTCTCTTCACATTGACCCCTGTGTCCCACAAGTCCTCCCTGTCTCCATTTCGCCAGCTCCCAGCTATCCTCTGATGCTGAGTCCAGAAATCTCCTTCCAGCCTCCCACGACACCTTGGGAACATCCTTGGCCTCACATTTTCACCTCTGTGGACAATGGTCTGTTGACTGGCCTATTTCCCTCGCTAACTCATGGAGAGGAGAACTTGCATTTTATTCATTTAAAAAAATATCCTGCCCTGAGCTCAGTGACTGGTATTTAGAGGAAATGCAGTAAAAGTTTGTGGACTGGAAGATATTGTAGTACTAATAAAACCCCCACTGTCAGAGCTATCTTTCTAAACGTGGATCTGATGACAACTTTTCCCTACTCAAAAAATGTTTATTCTGAAAGAATGAGGATTTTATTCAGAATAAACCACAAGACTTGCAGTTCATTTCTTACTTGCAGGACCAGGGAGAACCTGGGGAGAGCTGTCCCTTAGAAGGCTTTGACCTAGGTGGCCTAAGGTAGTGTCGCCAGAGGGAAAACAGAAACTAAGAGGAAGGGGAAGCAAAGACCCAGCTAGGTGGCCATCCTGCTTTGATCAATCACTTCCTGATGGAATGACTGCCTTTGCTCCTCTCTGAGACGAATCAGCTTTGCCTACTCAATCCCATGTGCTTGTGGGGAGCCTCTTAGAGGTGCCTCAGAACTTATTAGTCTCAGGTGTTACCTGATCTTAGTAGCTCAGGCACTGGTGCTCAGGTGGCCAGAGAAGCTGTGGGCTTCTTTTCCCTGTCAGGTGACAATGATCTCAGGTGACAGACCTGGCAGTCACATCCCCATTAAAAACCTGGATGAGCAAGTCCCACAGTAGGGCAGTCACTCCCAGTCCCAGCTGTCCATTAGAATCCCCTAGGGAGCCCCCGAACGTGACCATGGCAGGCAATACCTCTGACTAATTGAATCCGAAGGCCTGGTGGTGGGACTCCAGGGTCAGGAATTTTAAAAACTGTCTGGGTAATTCCAGTGTGCGGCAAGGTGGACAGCCATTGCTTGCACGGCTAGGCATGGTGCTGGGCTGGATGGGGAGAACGAAGTAAACTGGTATTTCTTCTATGTCTGGCGTGCTTCTTTTAAATGAAGGGTTGCAGATTAAGCTACTTTCCTGTTCCTACATCCCGCTCTCCAGGTAGGCAGACACGCAGAAAGTTTATCCTTCCTTCTTTTCTTCCTTCTTTCCTTCCTCCCTCCATTCCTCCCTCCCTCCCTCTCTCCCTTCTTTCCATACTTACTAAGTCTACAGGTAATTTAACCTTTTTTCAAGATCATTTCATAAGCAGGGGATCACATGATAGGGTCTGCTGGGTAGACATCACCAAACCAGTTCATGGCGCTCATTTTCCAGTGAGAAAATTAGGATCAGAAGAGCTTTGTACCATTATTCTGAGATTCCTCAAGGAAGGCAACAGAAACAACAGTGAATCTCCAACCCAGGTGTAGCAGGGGTAGGTCCACGCAGCCCATCTTCCTGATCTCCCTGGGTTTGAGCACAAGCTGTTGAGTGTTTGTTCTTAGGGGAGCCTGGGAACAGCTGATACATCTAAACAAAACTAGCTCCAGCAGGAGTCCTGGCTAATTGCTGATTCTTTCCTCCATCCTTCTCATTCTCTCTTCTCTTTCTCCTTTCTTCCTCCCTCTCTCCCTCCCTCCCTCCATCCCTTCTTTCCATACTTTCTAAGCATGCAATATGTGCTAGGTGCTGTTCAAGGCACTGAGTAGGCCATACAGTGTGAACAAAATCAACACAATTCCATGTATCATGGTGTTGACAGTCGAGTAGGAGAGATAGACCATAAATATGATATTATAAATTTTGAAAAGTTCTGTGAAGAAAAAGATCAGAGTGCCGTATGGAAAAATAACATGTTTTATGTTGGGTTTACGTGGAGGTAAAAGCTGACACCTATGGAATAGCAAGAAGCCAGTCATTTGGAATGATGGGAAGAACATTCCTAGGCTGAGGGAACAGCATGTGCTAAGGCTCCATGACAGGAAAATGCTTGATGTTTCCACCCCACTTCAACATCTTCCATACACATTCTCTGACTGCCTACTCTGTGGCAGGCTGTGTGCTAGGGGATAAGAAGAGAGACGAACAAGGCATGGTCTCTACATTTAAGGGACTTATAGCTCAGTGGAAAGATAGTGTATAAAGAAATAGATTGCAACAATGTTTAGCAGGACCACCGGGGGAGGGGGGGTGTCAAATTTAATTTTGCCCAATGTATAAAAGGGTGTATATGTATGGGGTGATCAGAGGGCTCTCCAGAGAGATTCTGAATTTGAATGATGACAGATGCTGTCTTTGACATCTGGAAGTAGACAGTGGAGAAAGTGCCACAGTTGCCAGGAACTACATGTGTAAAGGTGTGGAGGCATCAGAGTGCTTGGCATGCTTGGGGAATAAAGAGTTCCATGTGTCTGGGGCCTCAGATGGGGGCATGCACTGTGATGGGGCTGTAGCTGGAGATGGTGTGGAACTGACAAATGAATGACACTAGGGGCTCTCTCTGGGTTGCCTGGCAATGGAGCAGCTCAGATGGATGATTCTCTGCTCCCCAAAGAGGCTGCAATCCCCATGGGACCTAGATAGGCTCCAATCCTTCCTCAGTCAGAGTTAACTGTGCCTGAATTTAATTTTCCAAGGAGTGGCAGCTCCCAGGGTCTCTAGGTGCTAGGCAGCTGGCATTTATCAGCAAACCCCTATACACCCGGCACTTTAGCCTAGAGCCCTTGGTGCCTGAGTTCTAAATGTTTGTTATTGCCCCACTTTCTGGGGCAACACCACTTTCACATTTGTTCCATATAAAAGCAAAAAAGGGGGTAGAGCCCTCTGATGACATATATGCGTAGACACAGCTGTGCTGCAGCTCAAACATCCCTCTCTGCAGGGTGCCAAGAGAACCAGAGGCCAGGTACACCTGTTGATTCTTTTTCCTGTGAGTTCCAGATGCACCAAGTGATGCTTGCTTTGTCTTTCTCTTCTCATCCCAAATGGGACAGCAGGACAGGGGAGAAGGTGAAGATGAGTCTCTATGTGTTGGTGAGGGTAGGTTTAGAAGGGTCTTGTGGACCATGCTTAGGAACTTGAACTTCATCCTTGGAAGATGAGGAGCCAGAGGAGAACTTCTGATATGGGCGGGCCATGATCAGATCTGCGTTTTTGAAAGATTTTATTGTTGGCTAACACGGAGGATGGATTATAAAAAAGAGACATTAAATGCTGGAGTTTACAGGAACATTGGTGTCCTGAGGGCCAGGGGATTTGTCTCTTTTGTTCACTACTTTATTCCCAGGGTGTAGAACAGTGCTTTCATGGTTAGTACTCAATACATATTTGACAAATGGATAAGACAAGTCAGGACGCTCTTGCCCCAGAACCGGTGAGAGATGATGTTTTGACTTGGTCAGTGGCCTAGGGATGGAGATGAGTTAGCAATATTGAGACAATTTGGAGGAAAGGCTTGGGATGGAGGAGCACAGCTGGAATATCAGCTAAAATTGGTTTACTCCTTCAGCCCAGTACCAAGGACAGAGAATTCAGCAGCCAGGCACAGAGGTCAGGACTGTTGGGTGACTTCAGATTCTTTATTTTCCTTGCTGGGGTTCAGGCTCCTAGTCCAGGAAGTTGTCGGCTCCATGATGAGCATCTTTTCCAGGAATTCTGGCTTGAGTACTACCCTGCCCTTGGTGAACTCTGTTGCACTGTGGCTCCCTGGTGCAACCACCTCATGAAATTGTTAAGTTTGCTGTAGTGCAGGCTAGAAGGGCTACATTCAGAATTTCTCTCTCTGACATATTTATTTTATTATTATTATTATTTTTTGAGACAGGGTCTCGCTCTCTCAGTTAGGCTGGAGTGCAGCTCACTGCGACCTCCACCTTCTGGGCTCAAGTGATCCTCCTACCTCAGCTTCTTGAGTGACTGGGACCACAGGCATATGCCATCAGCCTGGCTAATTTTTGTATTTTTTGTAGAAATAGGATTTTGCTATGTTGCCCAGGCTGGTCTCAAACTCCTTAGCTCAAGTGATCCACCTGCCTTGGCCTCCCAAAGTGCTGGGATTACAGACATGAGCCACTGCACCTGGCTTATATGTTTCCATTTAAAATTGAAAGCCATATTGTTAAAATATTCTTCCTGGATGCTTCTAAAGCCCAACCTCTCATCCTGCAAAGGTACCTTTTTAATCCATGTGAAAGAATCTCCGAATCTAGCCTCTGTGTAGGCAGACTGATATTCTAGGTTTTACTTATCTGTTTGGTTTTTGTGTTCTTCAGGGTGATTTGGGCTGGTCACTACCATCATGGCCTAGAGCATAGTGTCCATCTTAGATAGCGTCTCAGTCAGGTTCTTAGTTGCAAGCAACAGAAATAAATTTTGGTTAATATAAACAGAAAAGGGATTTTAAAATATTGTTTATTGTGGTAAAATACACATAACATAAAATTTGCAATTTAGCCATTTTTAAATGTACACTTCATTGGCATTAATTATATTCACAACGTTGTACAACCATCAACACTATTTTCAAAAAGTGTTTTATTACTCCAACAGAAACTGTACCAGTTAAAAAGTAATTTCCCGTGTCCACATACCCTCATCCCCTGGTAACCTATATTCTACTTTTTCTATGAATTTGCTTATTTTAAGTATTTTATATAAGTGGAATTATATAACATTTGTTCTTTTGTATCTGGCTTACTTCACTTAGCATAATGTCTTGAAGGTTTATCTACGTTATAGCATGTGTCAAAACTTCATTTCTTTCAATGACTGAATAATATTCCATTGTATGTGTATACCACATTTCTTTTTCATCTCAGAAAGGGAATTTTTAAAGGCTATTTAGTAGGTTCTGGAGAAGGAAGCCTGGAGCCTATATAGCCAGTGTGGGACTGTGCGTGCTATGGGGGCTGCACCCCCTACTGTGCGATCTTGGGTAAATTACTCTCTCAGTCTCTCATCTGTAAAATAGGGATAAAGAATGTTGTGCAGATTATTTATTTATTTGAGATAATTTATGGAAATCACTTAGCATAAATTATGGCACCTAAACTAAAAAAGTGCTTATAATCATTACCATAATGGCTTGTAAAAGGCATTGTTTATGCTTCTACTTTCTAATACAAAATCAGACAAGCAGAACTTTTTCAAAAATGTCTCCTGAGGAAAAAAATAAAACTAAAGTTTCTTTTTTGAATGTGTTTTCAATAGATCTTTTTTTTCTTGGAGTTGGAACTTCTGAGGAAAGAAAAAAGGTTCTTCACCTGACTAGAGAGTGAAACTACCCAGGCTGGTCTAGCCTTATGCCCTTTTTAGACTAGGAGCAGCCTTAGGGCTTCCCTTTCCAAGTAAAAGCCCACATTCTGGAAACACAGAAAGGCCAGGTGGCTGAAGGCAAGGATTGATTAAAGAGAATAAGATATAGTTCCTTTTGCACACAAAGTCCTGTTGACTCTAACTGTATCCCCAAGGGTCTGGGCCCTTGTAGTGGGAGCCAATTATAGACTGGGAAGATGTTATGATCCTTTGGAAGTAGATGGATCTGGATTCCAGTCCTGGCTCTACCATTTACAGGTCAAGGTTCCCATTTTATAGGACTGAGAAAGGTGAGCCATGGGAGCTGCAGAAGAGTGGGTAGCACAGAGGAGAGCCACTGTCTGGGGGCACTAGGGCCTATGCGAAGCCTGGAGCAAAACTGGCACACCAGGCTGCAGTACTATTTCTGGATAGTTTGTTCCTCCCTCTGGCTCTGCTTGAATCAGCTCATGCATCCTTTGGTGTGGTCTTTCAGCATCATCCTCAGCCAGGAAGGAACAGGACAAGTTTTCATTCATTACGGGGTGAGATCCAGTAACTCTGGGTAGAGTCTCAGGCTCAGTAGAGCAACCTTGAAATGTAGTTCTGCCTTCCAATTCTCAAAAATGTTTTATTTATTTGTGAAATTCATTTTTTTTTTTGGTGTAAACCTTGTTATAACAAAACTATCTTCACCCACAATTCAGATGCCCAACAAATCATACCTGTATGCTGCATTTTGACTTTGTGTTACCACTGACCAGCAAGGCTGTGGGGTGCTGGCGGTACAGTTATAAGGCATTTTCTGAGGCATTTTCTGAGGTACTCCTAATGGTTCTTACAGGATTAATTGTAATATGACTTATAGGGCTGAGCTGTAATAATGACTATAAGAATGATGTTCTCTCATGCAATACAGATCACTTGACTCCATTACTTAATTTATTGTTTTGGAAAACATTTCGTGTCTGTCATGTGAAAGATTAGCCCTTATTTTACAAATGTGGACACTGGAACCCAGACATTGATTGGCTAACAGATTGCCCATTTTGGGTCAGAATCCACATCTTCTGCCTTCTGATCAAGTGGTCTATTTATTTCTCCACTGTGAGCTGGGCGATGTGGCAATTCCAGAGTGTTTTGATTTGGTAGTTTGTGATATGGTTCCAGAGAGGCCACTTGACCTCCCTCCACCAGGAAAGGAGCAAATCTGTTATCAATCTCTTGCTCTCTCCAAATTTCCAAAGAAGTAACTCAGCCAGAGTAGGAGCTTGAGTCTGGTTTGTCGGCAGTGGAGTGTACTGGTGGCTCCTTGCCTTGTGCCCCAGGGCAGCAGTAAATTAATATTTGCTGGTCTCCAAGCCTCTAGCAGAGATGGAAGAGGAAGGTTGGGAAAGTGACATTTTCTGTAAATAATCACACCTGGTTCTAAGAGCAGAAGGATTGGCATGTCCCTGTAGTTTCATCAATTACCATCAAACTTTTGCAAAGGGAGCCCCAGGGGAGAGAATCTCTTCACACTCTTATGATTATTTATAGACACCTCACTCTGTCCACACTCTGCGGGGGAGTATGGTTTGCTTGGCAGCGGCCTCCTTCCAGATGTGTTTATATTCTTCCAGGCCCAGTGGAATGCATCCTTCTGCCCCTGCATTACGTGGAACAGAGGTGATGGCAGACACTGGGACATAGTGAAGATTTGGAAGGGAAGGCATGAGGCAGGATACCTGAATTTCTCAGTTATGTGCATATTATCTCCCAGCAAACACTGATTGAATAACCACTTTGCTGCTAAAGAAGGCAATTCAGTGTAGCAGTTAAGTAAACATGCTTTGCAAGCAGATGGACCTGGATTCAAATCCCAGCTTTTCCATTTATGAGCTGTGTGGCTTCAGTTAAATTTGCCTCAGTTTCCTTATCTGTAAAATGGGATAATAATACAGCCTCTTAGGGTTATTGTGAGGTTTGAATGCAAAGGCCTTAGCAGTGCCTGACACACAGTGGATTATTAGTATTATAAGATGGCTATTCTTATAAGATACCCCTAGGTACTCTGTGGGGGGTGTGAGTGTGTGTGTGTGTGTGTGTGTGTGTGTGTGTGTGTGATTTTGATAAAAACAGGCCTGGAGAATAGAGATGATTCAGGCAATACAGGCAGGGAATTTTCAGTGAAAAAGTAACTGTTAAAACCTAGAGAAGGAGAGTCTCCATGGACTAGATAGGCCAGGTCAGTAGGGGTAGGTAAGAGGCAGGAAAGGTGACTGAGCTGCCTTAGTGTTTGAGGGATGTTATTGAACACGTCGGCAGGGTGCTCACTACCTTCAACCCAGCCATCATGACTGGGAGTTAGCAGAATGCTTTAGGAAAAGCCATTTTAGCTTGGGCTATCAGTGTTCAGTAGAAAGGTGTAGCATCCTCTTCAGAAGGAGAGTTTGTTGATGTGCCACACTCTAAGGGGGACATATGTTTAACAGCTAATCTGGCCAGCGAAAGTGAGGCTGCCCAAAGTGACTAAAGAAAAAGATACATTTTGGGATGAGTGATCGGTGCTTAGTGGATTTTCCTGCTCATTTATTTGCTTTCAAAGGTCTACCATTATTTATACCCGAAGCATCATGATCACTTACTCTATGAATCTCTTGCTTTAGACATTTTAAAGATAAATTTTAAAATTCACAAAATTTTAAGAATATAGTATAATGAACCCCCACGTGCCCATACCCAGCCAAAACAATAAACTCACAGCTACTTTTGTTTTATCTACACTCCCCACCAGATTAATTGAAACACCTCCATAATGTCGTATCATTTCACTTGTGAATATTTATATGTGCATTTCTAAAAGAAACGGACGTTATCACAATGAAAAAATGGACAATCATGTCTTAATATCATTAAATGTCCAGTGTTCAAATTTCCACAATATCTCATTTTTTTTTTCAGTTGGCTTCTTTGAATCAGGGTTTACATAAGATTTACACACTGTAACTGGTTGCTATTTCTTAGTCTCTTCAATGTATAGGTTCCTCAGCCCTGTTTTTGTCCTCTTGTAATTCATTTGTTGAAGAGAGCAGGTCATTTTTTATTTTCTAGATAGGATTGCCTCTCTATTGTGCCCTTTACCATGCTCCTTTATCCTCTATATTTCCTATATAATGGTAGTTAGATCTGGTGACTTGTTCTGATTCAGTTGTATTTATTTAAAGTCTACATTACAGGTATTGTCATGTGCTTCCATCCACCAGCCTATAATGACTGGTTGACTCTTTCTGTGATAGAACAGCCATAGATGATCATTGCCAAGAGCCATCAATTCTATCATCCCTTCTTCATTTATTATATAGAATAGTTCTACAGAAATAATTTTTTTCACCAACCATCTGCTACTTTATGATATAATGTAATCAGGAAACACAGGTTAAATGTTTGATTCTTTCCCTGTATTTACTAGTATTTGGATCAGTGGATTCGTTCCCTTCCATCCTCCAGAAGTGATAATTGAGATTTTTCTGTTTTATGGTATCATTAGGAACTCATGAATGTGAATGTATTTGATATGTTTCCGTTGCAGTTACTATCCTTTCTGATGCTCAGATTTTCCCATGTCTGGACAGTGGGAGCCTCTTTCCTGAGTTGCTTCCTGAGTCCTGACTGACCCTGGTAGTCATTGATAGGTTTCCTGCTTTCTGGAAAGAAAAGGTGCCCAGGCTTGGATATAGAAATACTTTTAAAAGAGAAAATATATTATGAATTTATACTAATATTTTTAATTCAAATTTAGGATTACAAGACTTTGCTTAACTTTGATTTGATTTGGAATTTTTTCCTCTTATGCAGAGAATCTTGGTTCTTAATGACAAGAACATAATTGCTTATTTGCTTTATTCCATTATGTAGGTATGTTTTTTAGAAACAATAACAATACTATGGTCACTAAAAATAGTTACTATTTTTATTATTTGCAGTTCTTAGGTATATCTCACTAGAGATGTACAACAGAGTTACTGTATTTTCCAGGCATTTGAAAGAATACACTTCTGCATCATTAAATAATCAACTCAATGCACAGTTAGATTAATTTATTTTATTTTGCCTTGATTGTAGAAATTACCTTTTTCATTCTGACTTAAGATTATTTATAATCACCTAAAACACTTCCATGATTTCAAAGTCAAATCTGAAAAAACAAGATATTAGTCAGGAAAGTCCAGCTTCTATCATAAACTCACTTCCCTCTTTTCCCCTTTTCCATTAGCCAACAATTTAATCTATTTTGTGGCTTATTCTTCCATTGCAAAACTATGCATGAATACATCCATATATATACAACATAAATATATACAAATATATAAATATACAACACATACATGCACACATACTCTTAGATAAATTATAGCTTATTGTACATAATTTGCTCCATCTTGTTTTTTCACTTAAGATTGTATTCTAGAGAGCATGCCACAAGAATTTACAAAGATACTCCATATACTTTCCTATACAGTATTTGCATATTATTTTATTATTTGAAAGTACCATAGTTTATTCAACTAGTTCCCTGTTGATGGACATTTAGGCTTTTGCTATTACTATTAGTAGTGTGTTCATGTTTTTGTATGTCTTTTTTGTTGATGATGTGTATTTTATAATGTTTTCATAAAAATATTCAGCAAGACTTTAAAAATTGCTGCAAGATGATTATGTAATTTTTATTACAGTATATTGTTATCATTTTCTTTTATTATTAGTTATTAATCTCATACTGTGACTAATTTATAAATTAAACTTTATCATACATATGCAGGTACAGGAAAAAACATGGTCTATATCTATCACTGATGGACATCAGGTTGGTTCCAAGTCTTTGCTATTGTGAATAGTGCTGCAATAAACACATGTATGCATGTGTCTTTATAGTAGCATGATTTATAATCCTTTGGGTATATACCCAGTAATGGGATGGCTGGGTCGAATGGTATTTCTAGTTCTAGATCCTTGAGAGATCACCACACTGTTTTCCACAGTGGTTGAACTAATTTACACTCCCACCAACAGTATAAAAGCATTCCTATTTCTCCACATCCTCTCCAGCGTCTTATGTTTCCTGACTTTTTAATGATTGCTATTCTAACTGGCATGAGATGGCATCTCATTGAGGTTTGATTTGCATTTCTCTGATAGCGAGTGATGATGAGCATTTTTTCATGTGTCTGTTGGCTGCATAGATGTCTTCTTTTGAGAAGTGTCTGTTCATATCCTTTGCCCACTTTTTGATGGGGTTGTTTTTTTCTTGTAAATTTTTTTAAGATCTTTGTAGATTCCGGATATTAGTCTTTTGTCAAATGGGTAGACTGCAAAAATTTTCTCCCATTCTGTAGGCTACCTGTTCACTTTGATGATAGTTTCTTTTGCTGGGCAGAAGCTCTTTAGTTTAATTAGATTCCATTTGTCTATTTTGGCTTTTGTTGCCATTGCTTTTGGTGTTTTAGACATGAAGTCCTTGCCGATGCCTATGTCCTGAATGGTATTGCCTAGGTTTTCTTCTAGGGTTTTTATGGTTTTAGGTCTAACATTTAAGTCTTTAATCCATCTTTTTTTTTTTTTTT
>NC_037682.1:53795838-53799364 GCF_003255815.1 Theropithecus gelada
TTTTGAGACGGAGTCTCACTCTGTTGCCCAGGCTGGAGTGCAGTGGCACGATCTTGGCTCACTGCAACCTCCACCTCCCAGCTTCACGCCATTCTCCTGCCTCAGCCTCCTGAGTAACTGGGACTACAGGGGCCTGCCACCACACCCAGCTAATTTTTTTGTATTTTTAGTAGAGATGGGGTTTCACTGTGTTAGCCAGGATGGTCTCGATCTCCTGTCCTCGTGATCCGCCCGCCTCAGCCTCACAAAGTGCTAGGATTATAGGCATGAGCCACCATGCCTGGAATAATCCATCTTGAATTAACTTTTGTACAAGGTGTAAGAAAAGGACCTAGTTTTGCCTTTCTACATATGGCTAGCCAGTTTTCCCAGCACCGTTTATTAAATAGGGAATCCTTTCCCCATTTTTTGTTTATGTCAGGTTTGTCAAAGATCAGATGGTTGTAGATGTGTGGTGTTATTTCCCAGGCCTCTGTTCTGTTCCATTGGTCTATCTCTCTGTTTTAGTACCAGTACCATGCTGTTTTGGTTACTGTAGCCTTGTTGTATAGTTTGAAGTCAGGTAGCGTGATGCCTCCAACTTTGTTCTTTTTGCTTAGGATTGTCTTGGTAATGGGGGCTCTTTTTTGGTTCAATGTAAACTTTAAAGTAGTTTTTTTCAATTCTGTGAAGAAAGTCATTGGTAGCTTGATGGGGATGGCATTGAATCTATAAATTACCTTGGGCAGTATGGTCATTTTCACGGTATTGATTCTTCCTATCCATGAGCATGGAATGTTCTTCCATTTGTTTGTGTCCTCTTTTATTTCATTGAGTAGTGGTTTGTAGTTCTCCTTGAAGACGTCCTTCACATCCCTTGTAAGTTGGATTCCTAGGTATTTTATTTTCTTTGAAGCAATTGTGAATGGGAGTTCACTCATGATTTGGCTCTCCGTTTGTCTGTTATTGGTGTATAGGAATGCTTGTGATTTTTGCACATTGATTTTGTATGCTGAGACTTTGCTGAAGTTGCTTATCAGCTTAAGGAGATTTTGGGCTGAAACGATGGGGTTTTCTAAATATACAATCATGTCAACTGCAAACAGGGACAATTTGACTTCCTTTTTTCCTAACTGAATTCCGTTTATTTCTTTCTTTTGCCTGATTGCCCTGGCCAGAACTTCCAACACTATGTTGAATAGGAGTGGTGAAAGATGGCATCCCTGTCTTGTGCCAGTTTTCAAAGGGAATGCTTCCAGTTTTTGCCCATTCAGTATGATATTGGCTGTGGGTTTGTCATAAATAGCTCTTACTATTTTGAGATATATTCCGTCAATGCCTAGTTTATTGAGAGTTTTTAGCATGAAGGGCTGTTGAATTTTGTCAAAGACTTTATCTACATCTATTGAGATAATCATGTGGTTTTTGTCTTTGACTCTGTTTATATTATGGATTATGTTTATTGATTTATGTATGTTGAACCATCCTTGCATTCCAGGGATGAAGCCGACCTGATTGTGGTGGATAAGCTTTTTGATGTGCTGCTGGATTTGATTTGCCAGTATTTTATTGAAGATTTTCACATCGATCTTCATCAGGAATATTGGTCTAAAATTCCCTTTTTTCGTTGTGTCTCTGCCAGGCCTTGGCATCAGGATGATGCTGGCCTCATGAAATGAGTTAGGGAGGATTTCCTCTTTTTCTGTTGGTTGGAATAGTTTCAGAAGGAATGGTACCAGCTCCTCTTTGTACCTCTGGTAGAATCTGGCTGTGAATCCGTCTGGTCCTGGACTTTTTTTGGTTGGTAGGCTATTTATTATTGCCTCAATTTCAAAGCCTGTTATTGGTCTATTTAGGAATTCAACTTCTTCCTGGTTTAGTCTTGGGAGGGTGTATGTGTCCAGGAATTTATCAATGTCTTCTAGATTTTCTCATTTATTTGCGTAGAGGTGTTTATAGTATTCTCTGATGGTAGTTTGTATTTCTGTGGGATTGGGGGTGATATCCCCTTTATCATTTTTTCTTGCATCTATTTGATTCTCCTCTCTTTTCTTCTTTATTAGTCTTGCTAGTGGTCTATCAGTTTTGTGTTTCTTTTAAAAAAACCAGCTCCTGGATTCATTGATATTTTGAAGGTTGTTTTTGTGTCTGTATCTCTTCCAATTCTGCTCTGATCTTAGTTATTTATTGCCTTCTGCTAGCTTTTGAATTTGTTTGTTCTTGCTTCTCTAATTTTTTGTTTGTTTGTTTTTGGCAGAGTCTTGCTCTGTTGCCCAGGCTGGAGTGCAGTGGTACGATCTCAGCTCACTGCCAACTCTGCCTCCCGGGTTCCCGCCATTCTCCTGCCTCAGCCTCCTGAATAGCTGGGACTGCATGTGCCTGCCATCATGCCCAGCTAATTTTTTGTATTTTTAGTAGAGACAGGGTTTCTCCATGTTAGCCAGGATGGTATTGATCTCCTGCCCTCGTGATCTGCCTGCCTCAGCTTCCCAAAGTGCTAGGATTACAGGTGTGAGCCACTGTGCCCGGCCCTCTCTAGTTCTTTTAATTGTGATGTTAGAGTGTTGATTTCAGATCTTTCCTACTTTTTCTTGTGGGCATTTAGTGCTATAAATTTCCCTCTACACACTGCTTTAAATGTGTCCCAGAGATTCTGGTATGTTGTGTCTTTGTTCTCACTGGTTTCAAACAACATCTTTATTTCTGCCTTCATTTCATTATTTACCCAGCAGTCATTCAGGAGCAAGTTGTTCAGTTTCTATGTGGTTGTGTGGTTTTGAGTGAGTTTCTTAATCCTGAGTTCTAATTTGATTGCACTGTGGTCTGAGAGTCAGTTTGTTGTGATTTCTATTCTTTTACATTTGCTGAGGAGTGCTTTACTTGCAATTATGTGGTCAATTTTGGAATAAGTGTGATGTGGTGCTGAGAAGAATATATATTCTGTTGATTTGGGGTAAAGAGTTCTGTAGATGTCTATTAGGTCTGCTTAGTGCAGAGCTGAGTTCAAGTCCTGGATATCCTTGTTAACCTTTTGTCTCATTGATCTGTTTAATATTGACAGTGAGGTGTTAAAATCTCCCATTATTATTGTGTGAGAGTCTAAGTCTCTTTGTAGGTCTCTAAGGATTTGCTCTTTGAATTTGGGTGCTCCTGTATTGGGTGCATATATATTTAGGATAGTTAGCTCTTCTTGTTGAAGTGATCCCTTTGCCATTATGTAATGGCCTTCTTTGTCTCTTTTGATCTTTGTTGGTTTAAAGTCTGTTTTATCAGGGACTAGTATTGCAACCCCTGCTTTTTTTTTTCTTTCCATTTGCTTCGTAGATCTTCCTCCATCCCTTTATTTTGAGCCTATGTGTGTCTCTGAACGTGAGATGGGTCTCCTGAATACAGCACAGTGATGGATCTTGACTCCTTATTCAATTTGCCAGTCTGTGTCTTTTAATTGGGGCATTTAGTCCATTTACATTTAAGGTTAATATGGTTATGTGTGGTTTTGATCCATTCATTATGATGTTAGCTGGTTATTTTGCTCAGTAGTTGATGC
>NC_037682.1:53803934-54026368 GCF_003255815.1 Theropithecus gelada
AGGGGTTGCAATACTAGTCTCTGATAAAACAGACTTTAAACCAACAAAGATCAAAAGAGACAAAGAAGGCCATTACATAACGGCAAAGGGATCAATTCAACAAGAAGAGCTAACTATCTTAAATATATATGCACCCAATACAGGAGCACCCAAATTCAAAGAGCAGATCCTTAGAGACCTACAAAGAGACTTAGACTCCCACACAATAATAATGGGAGAACTTATCACCCCACTGTCAACATTAGATAGATCAACGAGACAGAAGGTTAACAAGGATATCCAGGACTTGAACTCAGCTCTGCACTAAGCAGACCTAATAGACGTGTACAGAACTCTCTACCCCAAATCAACAAAATATACCACATCACAAAAGCGCCACATCACACTTATTCCAAAATTCACCACGTAGTTGGAAGTAAAGCACTCCTTATCAAATGTAAAAGAACAGAAATTATAACAAACAGTCTCTCAGACCACAGTGCAATCAAATTACAACTCAGGATTAAGAAACTCACTCAAAATCGCTCAACTACATAGATACTCAACAACTTGCTCCTGAATGACTACTGGGTAAATAACGAAATGAAGGCAGAAAGAAAGATGTTCTTTGAAACCAATGAGAACAAAGACACAACATACCAGAATCTCTGGGACACATTTAAAGCAGTGTGTAGAGGGAAAGTTATAGCACTAAATGCCCACAAGAGAAAGTAGGAAAGATCTAATATCGGCACCCTAGCATCACAGTTAAAAGGACTAGAGAATCAAGAGCAAACACGTTCAAAAGCTAGCAGAAGACAAGAAATAACTAAGATCTGAGCAGAACTGAAAGAGATACAGACACAAAATCCCTTCAAAATATCAATGAATCCAGGAGCTGGTTTTCTGAAAAAATCAACAAAATTGATAGACCACTAGCAAGACTAATAAAGGCGAAAAGAGAGAAGAATCAAATAGATGCAATAAAAAATGATACAGAGGATATCACCCCCAATTCCACAGAAATACAAACTACCATCAGAGAATACTATAAACACCTCTACTAAAATAAACTAGATAATCAAGAAGGCATGGGTAAATTCCTGGACACATACACCCTCCCAAGACTAAACCAGGAAGAATTTGAATTCCTAAATAGACCAATAACAGCCTCTGATATTGAGGCAATAGTTAATAGCCAACCAACCAAAAAAAGTCCAGGACCAGACAGATTCACAGCCAGATTCTACCAGAGGTACAAAGAGGAGCTGGTACCATTCCTTCTGAAACTATTCCAATCAATAGCAAAAGAGGAAATCCTCCCTAACTCATTTTATGAGGCTAGCATCATCCTGATGCCAAAGCCTGGCAGAGACACAACAAAAAAAGAGAATTTTAGACCAATATCCCTGATGAAGATCGATGCGGAAATCCTCAATAAAATACTGGCAAACCAAATCCAGCAGAACATCAATAAGCTTATCCATAGGGTGGTGCCCAGGATGGCGGAATAGGAACAGCTCCAGCCTCCAGCTCCCAGCGTGAGCGACACAGAAGACCGGTGATTTCTGCATTTTCAACTGAGGTACCGGGTTCATCTCACTGGGGCATGTCAGACAGTTGATGTTGGTCCACGGGTGCAGCCCGACCAGTGAGAGCTGAAGCAGGGTGAGGCTTCCCCTCACCTGGGAAGTGCAAGGGGAAGGGAATTCCTTTTCCTAGCCAAGGGAAATTGAGACACACAACACCTGGAAAATCAGGTAACTCCCACCCTAATACTGTGCTTTACCAAGGGTCTTAGCAAATGGCACACCAGGAGATTATCTCCCACACCTGGCCTGGAGGGTCCCATGCCCACGGAGCCTCCCTTATTGCTAGCACAGCAGTCGGAGATCTAACTGCAAGGAGGCAGCGAGGCTGGGGGAAGGGTGCCCACCATTGCTGAGGCTTAAGTAGATAAACAAAGCTGCCAAGAAGGTTGAATTGGGTAGAGCCCACCGCAGCCCAAGGAGGCCTGCCTGCCTCTGTAGACTCCACCTCTGGGGACAGGGCATATAGCTAAACAAAAAGCAGCAGAAACCTCTGCAGATGTAAAAGTCCCTGTCGGACAGTTTTGAAGAGAACAGTGGTTCTCCCAGCACGGAGGTTGAGATCCGAGAATGGACAGACTGCCTGCTCAAGTGGGTCCCTCACCCCTGAGTAGCCTAACTGGGAGACATCCCCCACTAGGTGCAGACCAACACATCACACCTCACACGGCTGGGCACACCCTGAGACAAAGCTTCCAGAGCAAGAATCAGACAGCAACACTTGCTGTTCAGCAATATTCCATCTTCTGCAGCCTCCACTGCTGATACCCAGGCAAACCGGATCTGGAGTGGACCTCAAGCAAACTCCAACAGACCTGCAGCTGAGGGTCCTGACTGTTGGAAGGAAAACTAACAAACAGAAAGGACACCCACACCAACACCCCATCAGTACCTCACCATCATCAAAGACCAAAGACAGATAAAACCACAAAGATAGGGAAGAAGCAGTGCAGAAAAGCTGGAAATTCAAAAAATCAGAGCGCATCTCC
The DNA here is from genome assembly GCF_003255815.1 of Theropithecus gelada. Lineage (NCBI taxonomy): Eukaryota > Metazoa > Chordata > Mammalia > Primates > Cercopithecidae > Theropithecus > Theropithecus gelada. The sequence goes on from NC_037682.1 coordinate 53,806,492, forward strand.
CCCTCCAAAGGAATGCAGCTCATCGCCAGGAATGGAACAAAGCTGAACAGAGAATAACTTTGATGAGTTGAGAGAAAAAGGCTTCAGTTGATCAAACTTCTCAGAGCTAAAGGAGGAACTACATAACCAGTGCAAAGAAACTAAAAACCTTGAAAAAAGAATGGATGAATGGATAACTAGAATAATCAATGCAGAGAAGACCTTAAAAGAACTGATAGAGATGAAAACGATGACACGAGAACTATGTGACAAATGCATAAGCTTGAGTAACTGACTTGATCAACTGTGAGAAAGATTATCAGTGATTGAAGAGCAAATGAATGAAATGAAGCTAAAAGAGAAATGTAGAGAAAAAAGAGTAAAAAGAAATGAACAAAACCTCCAAGAAATATGTGATTATGGGAAAAGACCAAATCTACGTCTGATTGGTGTGCCAGAAAGTGACGGGGAAAATGGAACCAAGTTGGAAAACACTCTGCAGGATATCATCCAGGAGAACTTCCCCAACCTAGTAAGGCAGGCCAACATTCAAATTCAGGAAATACAGAGAACGCCACAAAGATACTCCACGAGAAGAGCAACTCCAAGACACATAATTGTCAGATTCACCAAAGTTGAAATGAAGGAAAAATCTTGAGGGCAGCCAGAGAGAAAGGTCAGGTTACCCACAAAGGGAAGCCATCAGGCTAACACCAGATCTCTCGGCAGAAACTCTCCAAGCCAGAAGAGAGTGGGGGCCAATATTCAACATTCTTAAAGAAAAGAATTTTCAAACTAGAATTTCATATCCAGCCAAACTAAGTTTCATAAGTGAAGGAGAAATAAAATCCTTTACAGACAAGCAAATGCTTAGAGATTTTGTCACCACCAGGCCTGCCCTACAAGAGATCCTGAAGAAAGCACTAAACATGGAAAGGAAGAACTGGTACCAGCCACTGCAAAAACATGCCAAAATGTAAAGTCCATTGATGCTAGGAAGAAACTGCATCAACTAACGAGCAAAATAACCAGCTAATATCATAATGACAGGATCAAGTTCACACATAACTATATTAACCTTAAATGTAAATGGACTAAATGGTCCAATTAAAAGACACAGACTGGCAAATTGGATAGAGTCAAGACCCATCAGTTTGCTGTATTCAGGAGACCCATCTCACATGCAGAGACACACATAGGCTCAGAATAAAGGGATGGAGGAAGATCTACCAAGCAAATGGAAAACAAAAAAAAGCAGGGGTTGCAATACTAGTCTCTGATAAAACAGACTTTAAACCGTCAAAGATCAAAAGAGACAAAGAAGACCATTACACAATGGTAAAGGGATGAATTCATCAGGAAGAGCTAACTATCCTAAATATATATGCACCCAATACAGGAGCACCCAGATTCATAAAGCAAGTCCTTAGAGACTTACAAAGAGACTTACACTCCTATACAATAATGGGAGACTTCAACACCCCACTGTCAACATTAGACAGATCAACGACACAGAAAGTTAACAAGGATATCCACGAATTGAACTCATCTCTGCAGCAAGCAGACCTAATAGACATCTACAGAACTCTCCACCCCAAATCAACAGAATCTACATTCTTCTCAGCACCACATCACACTTATTCCAAAATTGACCACATAATTGGAAGTAAAGCACTCCTCAGCAAATGTAAAAGAACAGAAATTATAGCAAACTGTCTCTCAGACCACAGTGCAATCAAACTAGAACTCAGGACTAAGAAACTCAATCAAAACTGCTCAACTACATGGAAACTGAACAACCTGCTCCTGAATGACTACTGGGTACATAATGAAATGAAGGCAGAAATAAAGATGTTCTTTACAACAAAGATACAACACACCAGAATCTCTGGGACACATTTAAAGCAGTGTGTAGAGGGAAATTTATAGCACTAAATGCCCACAAGAGAAAGCAGGAAAGATATAAAATTGACACCCTAACATCACAATTAAAAGAAGTAGAAAAGCAAGGGCAAACACATTCAAAAGCTAGCAGAAGGCAAGAAATAACTAAGATCAGAGCAGAACTGAAGGAGATAGAGACACAAAAAACCCTCCAAAAAATCAATGAATCCAGGAGCTGGTTTTTTGAAAAGATCAACAAAATTGATAGACTGCTAGCGAGACTAATAAAGAAGAAAAGAGAGAAGAATCAAATAGACGCAATAAAAAACGATAAAGGGGATATCACCACCGACCCCACAGAAATAAAAACTACCATCAGAGAATACTATAAACACCTCTATGCAAATAAACTAGAAAACCTAGAAGAAATGGATAATTTCCTGGACACTTACACTCTCCCAAACTAAACCAGGAAGAAGTTGAATTTGTGAACAGACCAATAGCAGGCTCTGAAATTGAGGCAATAATTAATAGCCTACCAACCAAAAAAAGTCCAGGACCAGATGGATTCACAGCCGAATTCTGCCAGAGATACAAGGAGGAGCTGGTACCGTTCCTTCTGAAACTATTCCATTCAATAGCAAAAGAGGGAGTCCTCCCTAACTCATTTCAGACTGGATTAAGAAAATGTGGCACATATACACCATGGAATACTATGCACCCCTAAAAAAGGATGAGTTCATGTCCTTTGTAGGGACATGGATGCAGCTGGAAACCATCATTCTCAGCAAACTATCGCAAGAACAGAAAAGCAAACACCGCATGTTCTCACTCATAGGTGGAAATTGAACAATGAGATCACTTGGACACAGGAAGGGGAACATCACACACTGGGGCCTATTGTGGAGAGGGGGGCAGGGGGAGGGATAGCATTAGGAGATATACCTAATGTAAATGATGAGTTCATGGGTGCAGCACACCAACATGGCCCATGTATACATGTGTAACAAATCTGCGTGTTGTGCACATGTACCCTAGAACTTAAAGTATATACAAAGAAAAAAAATGAAATGGTGCTATTAAAAAAAAAAAAAAGCTTATCCACCACATTCAGGTCGGCTTCATCCCTGGGATGCAAGGCTGGTTCAACATATGCAAATCAATAAACATAATCCAACATATAAGCAGAACCAAAGAGAAAAACCACATGATTATCTCAATAGACGCAGAAAAGGCCTTTGACAAAATTCAACAGCCCTTCATGCTAAAAACTCTCAATAAGTTCGGTATTGATGGAATGTATCTCAAAATAATAAGAGGTATTTATGAGAAACCTACAGCCAGTATCGTACTGAATGGGAAAAAACTGGAAGCATTTCCTTTGAAAACTGGCACAAGACAGGGATGCCCTCTCTCACCACTCCTATTCAACATAGTGTTGGAAGTTCTGGCTAGGGCAATCAGGCAAGAGAAAGAAATAAAGGGTGTTCAATTAGGAAAAGAGGAAGTCAAATTGTCCCTGTTTGCAGATGACATGGTCGTATATTTAGAAAACCCCATCATTTCAGCCCCAAATCTCCTTAAGCTGGCAAGCAACTTCAGCAAAGTCTCAGCATACAAAATCAATGTGCAAAAATCACAAGCATTCCTATACACCAATAACAGACAAATGGAGAGCCAAATCATGAGTGAACTCCCATTCACAATTACTTCAAAGGGAATAAAATAGCTAGGAATCCAACTTACAAGGGATGTGAAGGACCTCTTTAAGGAGAACTACAAGCCACTTCTCAACAAAATAAGAGAGGACACAAGCAAATGGAAGAACATTCTATGCTCATGGATAGAAAGAATCAATATTGTGAAAATGGCCATACTACCCAAGGTAATTTATAAATTCAGTGCCATCCCCATCAAGCTACCAATGACTTTCTTTAAAGAATTGGAAAAAACTACTTTAAAGTTCATATGGAACCGAAAAAGAGCCAGCGTTGCCAAGACAATCCTAAGCCAAAAGAACAAAGCTGAAAGCATCATGCTACCTGACTTTAAACTATGCTACAAGGCTACGGTAACCAAAACAGCATAGTACTGGTACCAAAACAGAGGGATAGACCAATGGAACAGAACAGAGGTCTCAGAAATAACACCACACATCTACAACCATCTGATCTTTGACAAACCTGACAAAAACAAAAAATGAAGAAAGGATTCCCTATTTAATAAATGGTGCTGGGAAAACTGGCTAGCCATATGTAGAAAGCTGAAACTGGATCTCTTCCTTACACCTTATACAAAAATTAGTTCAAGATGGATTAAAGACTTAAATGTTAGACCTAAAACCATAAAAACCCTAGAAGAAAACCTAGGCAATACCATTAAGAGCATAGGCACGGGCAAGGACTTCATGTCTAAAACACCAAAAGCAATGGCAATAAAAGCCAAAATAGACAAATGAGATCTAATTAAACTAAAGAGCTTCTGCCCAGCAAAAGAAACTGCCATCAGAGTGAACAGGCAACCTACAGAATGGGAGAAAATTTTTGCAATCTACCCATCTGACAAAGAGCTAATATCCAGAATCTACAAAGAACTCAAACAAATTTACAAGAAAAAAACAACCCCATCAAAAAGTGGGCAAAAGATATGAACAGACACTTCTTAAAAGAAGACATATATGCAGCCAACAGACACATGAAAAAATGCTCGTCATCACTCACTGTCAGAGAAATGCAAATCAAAACTTCAGTGAGATACCATCTCACACCAGTTAGAATGGCAGTCATTAAAAAGTCAGGAAACAACAGGTGCTGGAGAGGATGTGGAGAAATAGGAACACTTTCACATTGTTGGTGGGAGTGTAAACTAGTTCAACCAGTTTACTAGTGGCGATTCCTCAAGAATCTAGAACTAGAAATACTATTTGACCCTGTGATTCCATTACGGGGTATATACCCAAAGGATTATAAATCATGCTGCTATAAAGACACATGCACATGTATGTTCACTGTGGCACTATTCACAATAGCAAAGACCTGGAACCAACCCAAATGTCCATCAATGATAAACTGAATTAAGAAAATGTGGCACCTATACACCATGGAATACTATGCAGCCATAAAAAAGGATGAGTTCATGTCCTTTGTAGGGACATGGATGAAGCAGGACACCATCATTCTCAGCAAACTATTGCAAGGACAGAAAACCAAACACCGCATGTTCTCACTCATAGCTGGGAACTGAACAATGAGATCACTTGGACACAGGGTGGGGAACATCACACACCGGGCCTGTTGTGGGGTGGGGGGAGGGGGGAGGAATTGCTTTAGGAGAAATACCTGATGTAAATGATGAGTTGATGGGTGCAGCACACCACCATGGCATATGTAACAAACCTGCGCATTGTGCACATGTGCCCTAGAACTTAAAGTACAATTAAAAAAAAAAGAATAATTCAGACTTGATTTTTTTCTATGTTTATATGGACTCATTTAATACGTGTAATTTTCTCGTTCACTTGGAATCTATCTTGATGTATGGTGTGGGAAATGAATATAATTTTATCTTTTCACATCTGGCTATTCAGTTATCCGCATGTCTTTGATTATAAAGACCACCATTTACTCCACTAATTAGTGATTCTACTTTTATAATATAGTTACTATATTAGTATATTAGTTTATTATAAAAGTTATAATATACCAAATAAGATATAAATATTATATTTATACTATAATATATATATTTCTAAATTTAGTATAGGATAGCTTTTTATCTTTTATTTTGTTCCCATTGGTCTATATATGCTCCAACACTACGTTCTTATTTACAGAGTTATTATATGTTTTTGTAATTGACAGGGCTTTCCTTCTCTCGTTTTTTCCTTTCTTTTTTTTCAAGCTTTGACACATAATAGTTGTATCACTTTATGGGATACAATATGATGTTCTGAGTATATATACATTGTGGAATGGTTATGTCAAGCTAATTAACATATCTACAACTCCAAAATATTTTTTTAAGCTTCCCTGTCCCCAATGACTTTTCTTGCTTATCTCTTCTTCCACACAAATTTTATAATAAACTTACTTAGCTCTAGAAAGAAACTTAGTTATATTTTTATTGGATTATATTAAGTTTATGAATTATATAAAATTATATTAAATTAAACTTTATAAACTTCTGAATTAATTTAGGGAGACCTGAAATCTTTGATATTAGTCTTTCTATCCAAAAATATGATATATTTTTCCACATGTATGTTTTAAAATTGTTTTATGGCTTTTCTTCATATAAGTTTCGGACATGTCTTGTTGAATTTATGCCTAGATATTTCATTTTATTTGGCTTTTACAAAGGGGTTCTTCTCTTCCAACATAAGCAAATTTTTGTTTGTATATATGAAGACTTCTGATTTTTGTGTATTTATTTTGTAACCTACTTTACTAAATTCTTTTGTTTGTTTGTAGTAGTTTTCCATTGAATCTTTTGGAGCTTCGAGTTACATACTTATATTAATTATTTGCTCTATTATTATAATGAATAATAATAGTGGATTTTAGTGTATTGAATTATAATTCCTTGATTTGAAATAAACACTACTTGCTCATGATGAATTTTCTAAAGTGCTATTGGATTCTGATTGATAATAATTAATTAGTATTTTTATTATGATATTTATTTATAAGTGATATTAATCTGTAGTTTCATTTGTTGATATAATATTTTCATTTTGAGATTGATGTTACAGTTATTTTATATTTTTAATAGTCTTTTTTTTTTTTTGAGATAGGGTCTTACTCTGTTACCTAGGTTGCAGCACAGTGGCACATTCATTGCTCACTGCAGGCTTGACTTCTAAGGTTCAAGTGATCTTCCCACCTCAGCCTCCCGAGTAGCTGGGACTACAAGTGTGTGCCACCCCACCTGACTAATTTTTGTATTTTTTGTAGAGATGGTTTTATTATGTTGCTCAGGCTTGTCTCGAACTGGGGTCAAGTGATCCACCCGCCTCAGCATCCCAAAGCACTGGGAATACAGGTGTGATCTACTGTGCCTGGCCACACTCATTTTATAAAATGATTTTTAGAAATAAAATTGTTCCAAGAAACAATCTGAGCCTTGTGCATTATCGTGGGAAGATTCTATGCTACTTCCTCTATTTTTTCTGTGACATTTTACATGTTAGACTCTGTTTCTACTGGGGTTGAATTTGATAAGTTATGTTTTTCTAGAAAATTATTAACTTCACCTATTTTTTCAAATTTATTTGCAAAGAATTTTACAAAGTAGACTCTTATGATTTAAAAAAAAATTGCTAAGCTTTGATGATTATTTCCTTCTTGTCATTCTAAGTTTATGTGCATGGTTTCTCCCATTTCTCCTCAATTATTAATATGTTAGCTAGTACCCTGTTTGTTATGTCCATTTTTCATTTTAATTTTTAGATTTATTAATTTTATTTTTTGTTTCTAATGCAGTATCTTTCTTGAGGCATAATTTACTTACTCTAAAATATATTATGAGTACAGTTGGAAGATTTTGACAAATTCTTACTGTCAACAAAATACTAATCAAGATTAGAAAACACTTCTATCACTCTAGAAATTTATTTTATCCTCCTTTCCAGACAAACCCCTACTCTACCCCAGAGGTAAACAGCGTCCTAATATCTATCACCATAGCTTAGTTTTGCCGGTTTCAAACATCGTGCAAATGGATGTATTAGTCCATTTTTACACTGCCAATAGAGAAGTACCTGAGATTGGGATGAAAACAGGTTTAATTTACAGTTCCACATGGCTGGAGAGGCCTCAGAATCATGGTGGGAGGCAAAAGGTACTTCTTACAGGTGAAAGGTGGCAAGAGAAAATGAGGAAGATGCAAAAGCGGAAACCCCGATAAATCCATCAGATCTCATGAGACTTTCTACCACCAGAACAGGATGGGGGAAAACTGCCCCCATGATTCAAATTATCTCCCACCAGGTCCCTTCCACAACACATGGGAATTATGGTAGTACAATTCAAGATGAGATTTGGGTGGGGACACAGAGCCGAACCACATCATTCTACCCCTGGCCTCTCCAAATCTCATGTACTCATATTTCAAAACCAGTCGTGCCTCCCCAACAGTTCCCTAAAGTCTTAACCCATTTCAGCATTAACTCAAAAGTCCACAGTCCAAAGTCTTATCTGAGGCAAGGCAAGTCCCTTCCACCTATGAGCCTGTAAAATCAAAAGCAAGCTAGTAACTTCCTAGTTACAACGGGGGTACAGGTATTGGGTAAATACAGCTGTTCCAAATGGTAGAAACTGGCCAAAACAAAGGGGTTACAGGGCCCATGCAAATCTGAAATCCAGCAGGGCTGTCCAGTTTTAAAGATCCAAAATGATTTTCTTTGACTCTAGGTCTCATATCCAGGTCATGCTGATGTAAGAGGTGGGTTCCCATGATCTTGGGCAGCTCTGCCTCTTGGCTTTGCAGGGTACAGCCTCTCTCCAAGCTGCTTTCATGGGCTGGCATTGAGTGTCCGTGGCTTTTCCAGGTGAACGGTGCAGACGGTAGATGGATCTACCATTCTGGGGTCTGGAGGATAGTGGTTCTCTTCTCACAGCTCCACTAGGCAGTGTCCCAGTAGGGACTCTGTGTGGGGGCTCCAACCCCTCTTTTCCCTTCCACACTGCCCCAGCAGAAGTTCTCCATGAGCACCCTGCCCCTGTAGCGAACTTCTGCCTGAGCATCCAGGTGTTTCCATACATCTTCTGAAATCTAGATGGAGGTTCCCAAACCTCAATTCTTGACTTCTATGCGCTTGTAGGCTCAACACCATGTGGAAGCTGCCAAGGCTTGGGGGCATGCACCCTCTGAAGCCACAGCCTGAGCTCTACGTTGGGCCCCTTCAGCCACAGCTGGTGCAGCTGGGATGCAGGGCATCAAGTCACTAGACTGCACACAGCACTGGGACACGGGGCCCAGCCCATGAAACCATTTTCTCCCAGGCCTCCATGCCTGTGATGAGAGGGGCTGCCGTGAAGACCTCTGATGTGCCCTGGAGACATTTTCCCCACTGTCTTGGGGATTAACATTCGGGTCCTCGTTACTTATGCAAATTCCTGCAGCCAGCTTGAATTTATCCTCAGAAAATGGGTTTTTCTTTTCTATCGCATTGTCAGGCTGCAAATTTTCTAAACTTTTATGCTCTGTTTCCCTCTTAAAAGTGAACGCTTTTAACAGCACCCAAGTCACCTCTTGAATGCTTTGCTGTTTAGAAACTTCTTCTGCCAGATACCCTAAATTATCTCTCTGAAGTTTGAAGTTGCACACATCTCTAGAGCAGGGGCAAAATGCTTCTGGCCTCTTTGCTAAAACATGACAAGAGTCACCTTTGCTTCAGTTTCCAAAGAGTTCCTCATCTCCATCTGAAACACCTCAGCCTGGACTTTATTGTTCATGTCACTATCAGCATTTGTGTCAAAGCCATTCAACAAGTCTCTAGGAAGTTCCAAACTTTCCTACATTTTCCTGTCTTCTTCTGAGCCCTCCAACCTGTTTCAACCTCTACCTGTTACCCAGTTGCAATGTCACCTCCACATTTTCAGGTTATCTTCTCAGCAACATCCCACTCCCAGTACCAATTTACTGTATTCATCCATTTTCATGCTGCTGATAAAGACATACCCGAGATTGGGAAGAAAAAGAAGTTTAATTGCACTTATAGTTCCACATGACTGGGGAGGCTTCAGAGTCATGGTGGGAGGCAAAAGGCACTTCTTACCTGGTGACAGCAAGAGAAAATGAGGAAGATGCAAAAGCAGAAACCCCTGATAAACCCATCAGATCTCATGAGACTTATTCACTACCACCAGAACGATATGGGGGAACCATCCCCATGATTCAAATTATCTCCCATCGGTTCCCTCCTAGAACATATGGGAATTATGGGAGTGTAATTCAAAATGAGATTTGGGTGGGGACACAGAGCCATACCATATCATTGGGATCATATGGAATGTACTCTTTTGTATCTGACTTCTTGTAGTTGGCATACATTTTGAGATTCATAAATGTTCTTGAGTGCATAATTTCTTTTAATTTCTGAGTTGTATTCCATAATAGATATACCATAGCTTATTTATTCATCTGTTGATGGATTTGGATTATACCCCTGGTTTGGAGCTATAAATAGCAAAGCTACTATTTATATTGTTTTACAATGTTTGTCGTTGCACAAAGCTGCTATAAACATTGTTGTACAATGGTTTCATTTTACTTGGGTGAATACCTAGAATTAGAATAGTTGGCTCACAATATAGTAAATCAGCAACTGTTTTTCCAAAGTGTTGTATGATTAAGAATCCACCAACAATATATTACTTGCTCCATAATTGTGTCCAGTTGCTCTGTATCCTCACTGGCAATTGCTATTATGTCTTTTTAATTTTAGTCATTCTAATGGATGTGGAGTGATATCTCATTATGGTTTTAATTTTAATTTATCTAATGATTAATGATGTCATGCATCTTTTCATATGCTTATTAGCCAATTATATATATTCTTTTGTAATGTTTATTTTGAAGCGTTTTACTCTTTTTTTGTTATTGATTTGTAGAAGTTCTTTATGTAATTTGGATACCATTGCTTTGTCAAATAGGTTTTGCAAATATTTTCTCTCAGTCTGTGACTTGCCTTTTCTCTTTCTTTATTGTGTCTTTTGATGATGAGCAGGAGATATTAGTTTTGGCAAAGTCCAACTTGTCAATTTTTAAAAAGTATATAGTGCAGAGTACACTATAGAGAGAACATGTTCTCTCTAGGAAAAATTGGCCTGTCCCTAGGTTGTAAAGAGATTTTCTTAAGTTTTCTTCTAGTAGTTTTATCATTTTAGCTTTTACATTTAAGTCTAGTTTCTATCTTGAATTAATCATTGTATATGGTATAGTTTTTTTTAATGGTTATACAGTTGTTTCATTTATTGAAAAGTCTTTTCTTTCCTCATTGAACTGCCTTCAAACCTGTGTTGAAAATCAACTGACTATATATATGTCCTTCCTTCCTTCCTTCCTTCCTTCCTTCCTTCCTTCCTTCCTTCCTTCCTTCCTTCTTTCCACCTTTCTTTCTTTCTTTTCTTTCTTTCACAGGATTTTGCTGTCACCCAGCTTGGAGTGCGCTGGCGTGATCATGGCTCACTATAGCTTCGACCTCCAGGGCTCAAGCGATCCTCTCACCTCAGTCTCCCAAGTAGCTGGGACTACAAGCACGTGCCACCATGCCTGGCTAGTTTTTTTCTGTTTGTATTTTTTGTAGAGACAGGGTTTTGCCAAGTTGCCCAGGCTAGTCTTGAATTCCTGGACTCAAGCAATCCACCCACCTCAGCCTCCCAAAGTGCTGAGTTTACGGGCATGAGCCACCATGCCTAGTCCATGTAGGTCTATTTCTATCTCTTTTAGACAGTTCCATTGATCTGTTTGTCTGTCCTTACATTGGTACCATACTGCCTTGATTACTGTAACTTTATAATAAGTCTTGAAATCAGATAATTTAAGCCCTATGATTTAAAATTTTATTTTTGAAAGACTTGTGGCTATTCTATGCCCTTTGCCTTTCCATTTTTATTTATTTAGTTGATGAACTAAAATTGTATATATTTATGGTATACAATATATTTTGATATACGTGTACATGTAGAATGGCTAAATCAAACTAATTAACATATGCATTGCCTTGTATATTTATCATTTTTGTGATGAGAACATTTAAAATCTACACTCTTAACAATTTTTTAAATCAAATTTATTTTTATTAACCATAGTCACCACAATATACAGTAGATCTCTTGAATTTATTCCTCCTATCTAAATGAAATTTTGTATTCTTTGACCAATATCTCCCTAATCCTCCAGCCTCTTGTAACTATCATTCTACACTCTGCTTCTATGAGTTTGCCTTTTTAAGATTCCATTATAAATAAGATTATATGACATTTGTTTTTCTGTGCCTGGCTTATTTTACTTAATATAATGTCCTCCTGGCTGATGATTATTGTCACAATAACACAATTTCATTATTTTTTAATGACTGAATAGTTTTCCATTGTGTATATGTACCACATTTTCTGTATCCATTCATCCATTGATGGACACATAGGATGATTTCTTATCTTGGCTATTGTGAATAATGCTGCAGTGAACATGAGAATGCAGATATCTCTTTGACATATTGATTTCATTTCCTTTGGATGTATACCCAGTAGTGGGATTGCTGGATCATATGGTAGTTCTGTATTTATTTTTTTGAGGAACTTCCACACTGTTTTCCATAATGGCTGCAACAGTTTATATACATACCAACAGTGTATGACTTCCCTTTTCTCCACATCCTCTTCAACACTTGTTATAGTTTGTCTTTTTTATAATAGCCATTCTAACAAGCGTAAGGTGACATCTCATTGCAGTCTTAATTTGTGTTTCTGTGGTGATAAATGATATTGAGCATTTCTTCATATGTCTGTTGGCCATTTGTGTGTCATTTTTGGAGAAATAACTATTTATGTCATTTTCCAATTTTTATTATTTATTTAAATCTTCAGCCTGAAACAAGTGTTCATTTATTGACTACTTACGATACAGTGATTTTGTATCTTAGTTGGTAATCAAAGATGATGGTGTATTAGTCCATTCTGGTGCCACTAATAAAGACATACCCAAGACTGGGTAATTTATAAAGAAAAGAGGTTTAAGGGACTCACAGTTCTACATGGCTGAGGAGGCGTCACAATCATGGCGGAAGGCAAAGGAGAAGCAAAGACACGTCTTACTTGGTGGCAGACAAAAGAACGTGTGCAGGAGAACTGCCCTTTATAAAACCATCAGATTATGTGAGAACTTACTCAACTGTCATGAGAACAGCATGGAGATAACCACTCCTGTGATTCATTACCTCTCATTGGGTTCCTTCCACAACATGTGGGGATTATGGGAACTACAATTCAAGATGAGATTTGGGTGGAGACATAGCCAAACCATATCAGATGGTTATATGCTAAGTGAAAGATGACTTAATCTCCCTTCCAGAGATTATCTTTCAAAGGGAATATTTAATTTTAAGAACCAGAATTGCATCTCATGGTGATAGTCATCACTCTGAGAACAAGGACAACATTGTCCATTTTAAAATCAAGTTATTTGTTCTTTTTGCTGTTGAGTTCTCTACATATTTTGGATATGAACTCCTAAACAAATACATGATTTGCAAATATTTTCTCCCATTGTCTCTTTAGTCTATTAATTGTTCCCTTTGCTATGCAGAAGCTTTTCAGTTTGATGTAATCCCATTTTTCTATTTTTGCTGTTGTTGTTTGTGCTTTTGGAGCCATATTCAGAAATATCATTGCCCAGATCAATGTCTTGGAGCTCATCCTCTATATTTTCTTCTAGTACTTTTACAGGTCCAGGTCTTAGGTTTAAGTCTTTAATCCACTTTGAGTTGATTTTTATGTATGGTGTGAGATAAAGTTCTGATTCTAATCTTCTGCATGTGGATATCTAGCTTTCCCAACCGCTTATTGAAGAGATTGTGCTTTCCCCATTGTGTGTTCTTGGCACCCTTGTGTATTCTATTTAAGTTTTAAAAACAGGTTGTCAACTCCTAAAAACATACCTTCTGCAATTTTGATTTGGATTTATATTAATTTGCTAGGATGGCCATAACAAACTACCACAGACTGCGTGGTTTCAACAATGGAAATTTATAGTGTCACAGTTCTGTAGCTTAAAGTCCAAAACCAAGGTATTAGCAGGTAGTGTTTCTTCTGAGGCCTCATTGTCTTGCAGATGGCTGTCTTCTCACTGTGTTCTCCGTGGTCTTTCCTCTGTAAATGTGTATCTCTAGTGTCTCTATGTTTAAATTTCTTCCTCTTGTAAGGACAACAGTCAGACTGCGTTAAGACCTCCCCTTTAGTTTAGGCTTCATTTGAGTTTAATCACCCCATCTCCAAAAATAGTCACTTTCTGAGGTACTGAGGGTTAGGGCTTCAATATGTAAAATTTAGTAGGACTCAATTCACACCATAACAGAATGGTATAGAATCTATGTCAATTCTGAGACAATTGATATCTTAACAATGTAAACCTTCCATTCCAAGAGCATGGTGTGTCTCTTCACATATCCAAGTCTTCTTTAAGTTTCCAGAGATATTTCAGAGTTTTCAGTGTAGAGGACTTGCATATACTTTAAGTGTATCCCTAAATGTTTCCTGTTTTGTGAGGCTGTTGTAAATGGTATTTTTTCCCTCATATTTTATGAACACCCTGTAACAGAACATGGTGACTATGCAAATGCACCTTGCAGATTTCCAACTCTGGGGACATAATGATGACAGCCCTAGCAGCTGCATTCTGAAATCCATCACTGCATTTGTGCTGCAGTCATGCATTCCAAAGACTTCTCCCAGCCGATGCCTAAGAAACTTGGGATCCCTCTGGTGGGTGACTTTGGCTTGAGGATGCCCTGATGGTCTTGCCTAATTCTCTGGGAGCTGCACTGGAGGTTCAGATGCTTCTGAACCAACTACCTTCTTCTCCTCTCTCTTTCACCTGGACTCAGATCTGTATCATGATCTAACAACTCATCTTCCTTCAAGCCTTCTCTTCATTTTTTTCGTAGCATCTCCTTTAATAAATCTCCTGCAAGCCTAATCCTATCTTGGTGTCTACTTTTCAGAGGACACCTACTAATAAAGAGATTGAAGAATTTTATTGTTGTTGTTGAGAAGTGTTTTTGTTTGTTTGTTTTTTGAGATGGAATTTCACTCTTGTTGCCCAGGCTGGAGTGCAATGGCGTGATCTCGGCTCACCGCAACCTCTGCCTCATGGACTCAGGTGATTCTCCTGCCTCAGCCTCCCGAGTAGCTGGGATTACAGGCATGTGCCATCATGCCTGGCTAATTTTGTATTTTTAGTAGAGATGGGGCTTCTCCATGTTGGTCAGGTTGGTCTCGAACTCCCGACCTCAGGTGATCTGCCTGCCTTGGCCTCCCAAAGTGCTGGGGTTACAGGCGTGAGCCACCACGTCCAGCCCCTTCCCCCGACTTTTTTTTTTTTTTAAATGAACAGGTATTGAATTTTATGAGAGGACGTTTTTCTGCATTTACTGAAATGATCATATGTTTTTTCTGTTAGTACAGTTACATTGATTGCTTTTCAAAAGTTACATTATGCTGGGCACTGTGACTCATGCCTGTAATCTCAGCACTTTGGGGGGTTGAGGTGGGCAGGTTGCTTGAGCACAGGAGCTCCAGACCAGCCTAAGCAACATGGTGAAACCCCATCTCTACAAAAAATACAAAATCTAACCAGGAGTGGTGGCACACATCTGTGGTCCCAGCTACTGGGGAGGCTGAGGTGGGAGGATCACTTGAGTCCAGGAGGTTGCTATAGTGAGCCATGATCACACCACTGCACTCCAGCTTGGGTGACTGAGTGAGACCCTGTATCAAAAAAGAAAAAAAGATTATGATAACCTTGTCTTCCTCAGATAAGCCCTATTTGGTCATGATATTTTTATCTTTTCAATATATTTTTGTATGTTATTTGCTAATATTTTAAAGAGCTTATATCTATAGTTACAGAAGATATTAATCTGTAATGTCTAATGCCTTTGTAGAGTTTTGGTACCAAGGTTATTCTGGTCTTGTAAAATGAGTTTGAAAAAGTGTTCCCTATCTTCTATTTTCTAAAAGAGTTTTTCAAAGATTGACATCATTTATTTTAATTTTTTGGATAGAATTCACTCGGGGAAACCATTTGGGTCTGGAATTTTCTTTGTTTCTTTCTATGCATTTTTATTCTTTATGTCTGGCATAGTTTAGCTGCTCATGATTCTCTCTTTTTCTTTTTTATTTTTTTAGATATTTTTTTTGAGATGGAGTTTCACTTTTGTTGCCCAGGCTGGAGTGGAATGGCATGATTTTGGCTCACTGCAACCTCCACCTCCTGGGTTCAAGTGATTCTCCTGTCTCAGCCTGCCAAGCAGCTGGGACCACAGGTGCACGCCACCACACCTGGCTAATTTTTTGTATTTTAGTAGAGACGGGATTTCACTGTGTTGCCTAGACTGATCTTGAACTCCTGAACTGAGACAATTCACCCACCTTGGCCTCCCAAAGTGCTAGGATTCCAGGTGTGAGCCACTGCGCCCAGCTTTCTTTTTTTCTTAAAGTACCTTAGTATAGGATTCAATCACAATCCTTTTTTGTTGTTGCTTAAAGGGCATGAGTTCTCCTATTTCCTTTGAAGGAGAGAATAGGCCAGGGTTGTTTTCCTGGCTTCATAGCACTAGAATTCTGTTCTAGAACTATTCTGGAATTCTGTTATGTAGAATCCTGTTCTAGAACTATCTAGTACCATTCATAGAGCTATTCTGTTGTTATTACAAAGTGTCCAAAAATATATCTTATGTATTCTAAGATTTGCTAGCTGGGTTACCTTTCCTTATTTTTATCAGAAACTTTTCTTTCCCTTGCCCTTAATGTCCTGTCCTGCTTAAATTTGATTTTACTCCCATTAATTTCTATTCAGTGCATACCTTCATCCTGGAAAGGAGAGCTTCTTCGTTCTAAGGATTTATGGAATCTAGATTGCTATAGCACCCTCTGATCTTGTATTCACACACTGAAGTCTACAAGGCCCCTGCTAATTATGGCTGTTTTCCCCAGTATGTGTTCCTTTCCCTTGGGAGCATCCACTGGCAATTTTGCATTGGCTCTTAAGTTCAACATAAATCCTGTTGTCTCTTCTTTGTTCCCTCCTGCATACTTGCTAATACCGTGTGGTCTTCATGATATGGTGATATTTTTTCTCACTTGCTCATATTTGAGGGCTGGTGGTAATTCCTTGTTTTGCCACAGATGTTGTCTGAGAGATTTTGGTTTTGCTGTCTTAATCTCTATTTTCTTGGTTGATTCAAAAAGATTAAAAATTACTTCATTATTGCTACCACCTTTCTAGAACCACCAAACATCTTTGGAAATTTGATGTTGGAGGTGGGGCAAAAGATGTCAAATTCTATGCCTGCTGTAGTTGCTTAGGCACTCTATGCAGACCACCAAAAGCCCTCTTTGAAGTGAAAGTGTTAGGACTCCTGTGAGAAGCCATAAAGAACCTTTAATATTGATGGTGGTGGGCTCCAAACACTGAAATTAATACTTGTGAAATAAAGGTGGAAAGAAAAATTATCTGCTTCTTATTGAGTTCTTTCTGATACAAGGCACTGTGTGAAGTCTTTGACATGAACTTTTCTCAGTTAAGCCTTAAGCCCCTACATGGTGGCACTGTTATCACCTCTCCTTTACGATGTTGAAAAGGAGGGATGGTGATGCTTTGTCACTTTCCCCAGTCACTCTCAAGATCTCTCAAACTACAAAGCTGGTGGTCATAGCCATGCTGTGATACTGTCCCTGCCCTTGGTGGTGGACCCAGCCTTCTCTGCTGATACCAGGCAAAGGTGAATCCTAGCTGAGGGTTTGAGCTGCGCCTTTGCTCCCAGCCTGCCTCCTCCGTGGTGGGCTGGTAGCTGGCTTTTAGGTGGTAAGCTTCAGGAGGCAGACATCTGAGACAAAGCTGAGATGGTAGTTCTTAGGCTTCCCAGGTAACTGCCACTATGTGTTTTTATGCCCCAGGAGAAATGTGTGTAATGTGTTTGGTGCCCTCTTTGGGGTTTTAGGAGGAAATGGACCAGGGAAAAGTCACAGTGTCTCAAGAAAGACAATGCCACAATACCTCACCATGATGTCACATTGCAAGATTACAAAGCCAGAACACAGCAAAGCCACCATGGCCCTAAGCCACCATGGCAAGTGGGTGTCAGGATGCTGTGATGTAATTACCAGATTGACAAACCAGAGCTCTGTAACAGCACATGACCAGAGCCTTCACCACCACAAAATGGGACCTGACACCAACACAACTCCACACTGAGGTTACAACCTGGCTCTACAAAGGACAACACTGCATGACACCACCACACCATAACAGTAAGATTAGAATATGACAGTGCAGTGCGATATCCCTACTGTACCTTATCATGATGTCATCACTTGGGTATGACAATATGGCAATGCCCCGAGAATAAACCAGCATATTACAAAGTCCTAACCCCATAGCCTCTGTTGTGATCAAATTCCTTTATTGAATCTCATTGGCTCCAAGTTCAGATGTTTCAGGGGCTTTAAGCTCAGCTCAGAAACTCTGCAGATATAAACATTGAAAGGAATTCCCTTTGCTAGCCTGTGCTGTTTGTAGGCATGCTCGTTCCTCCACTGGGGTGACAATAAGGAGCATTTCTTTCTCACCTTGTATCTCTCAGCACCTACAGCAGAGGCTGGCTCAGAGTGAGTATAAATAAGGAAAACTCTATTTAGTGGAGATAGGGTTGAGCCAAAGAAATCAGCTGACCTGAGGGATTGTTGTGTAAATCACATAATCATAGGCCTAAAAGGTACCTTTGACTCCATGGTTTCTGGAGTTTATTCGTTTCTGTATTCATTTTTGCCACATTCATGTATTACCTGTTATTAGCTCAATATATTTAAGTCAACTCATCTGTTAAAAAAAGTGGAGATATAATTCTGTATGTATGTATGTGTGTATGTATGTGAGATGGAGTCTTGGTCTTTCGCCCAGCTGGAATGCATCAGTGCAATCTCGGCTCACTATAACCTTCATCTCCTGGGTTCAAGCGATGGAGATAAAATTCTTAAAAAGAAGAAAGGAAGCTAAAAGCATAGACAGGTATTGCCCCCACCTGGCTCCAGTCTCCCTACAGGAGTCATCCAGACGTTGGCCTCCAGGCCCTGCTTGCTGTGCTGGGGCTGCATTCTAGATGCTGCAGACAGCCAGGTGGTGTCTGACATAATCCACGCCCCTGCAGAATGGAGGGCTCCATGCTTTGGTGGCATCAGCCTAAGCCAGGTGGGGGGCTTTGGGCTGTGCGTGACTCAAGCTAGGGAGTGTTTCCTTGGGGAAACAATGAGACTTAAATCTGTGTCCTTGGGTACTTCCTGAACAAACAGAAGGGATAGAGGACTGGGGCTCTTGCAATTTTGCTGGCAGTGACTGCAGTCCTGGAACTATTTGTTGTTGATACCATCCTAGCCAACACTTACTGAGCATTTACACTGAAATGTCCTGCCTTCCTCTCTTAATTTTCACAGCAGTTACATGAGGTTGATACTTTTTGCTTTTCCCAGTTTAACATTTGAGACATTGAGGCTGAGTGGTTAAGTGACATGTACAAAATCACACAGCTAGAAAGAAGTGGAGCCAGAGTTCAACATCAGGCCAGAAGCTCTCTGGTTCCAGAAGCTCGTTTGGCTCTGAACAATTATATTCAACTCTTTCTCTGACTTATTTTTCCTAATTTCTACTTGTCTGGCTAGTGTGACTGGAACATGGGTAGGGGTAGATCGTTATATTTGGATGATGTCTTGCTCACTGCTTTTGCTATTCTTTGACACTTTGGAGAAGCCGGTTCATGCGACTTAAAGCACCTGGGAGCCCATGGTCAGCTGAGCTGTGTGATGCTCCATCTCTGCAGATGTCTGGGGACCTGGCCAGAGCTGTACCCCATGAGGAGCTAGAGACACAAACGGAACTTACTCTAAGGCAACAATAATAAGTAGCATGAGAAAATATGATGTGGCTGTTTTTACTGCCATCATTTTGCTTAATTAAATAAAATCTGCAGGGATGTGTAGCAGGGGTTACTCCTCTGTCATGTGCCCTTTTTCTCCTGGTTATTTTGATCCTGGCACCCACCTATAACCCAAGCCCTGTCATGACTGGTTATTTTCAAATCTGCAATCATTTCTTCTTGTTGACTTGCTGAAACTTCACCCTATTTTGGAGCACAGAAAGTTGGCTCCTAAAAGTGGGGTCCACAGGTGGAGGCCTGGAGAGAGTGAGCGCAGATATTCAAATGCAAGCTCATTAATATTGTGTAGGAGTCAGACACATAGACACACGTCCACAATGGCGTTATTCACAATAGCAAAAAGGTGGAAACAACCCAAATGTTCATCAGTGAATGAATGGATAAATACACTGTGGTGTACACCTACAATAGAACATTATTCGATCACAGAGAGAAATGATGTACTGACATATGCCGCAATGTGGACGAACCCCGAAAATATGCTAAGAAGCTAGACTGAAAAGTCACATATTGTATTATTCCATTTATATCAAAGAGCTAGAATAGGTAAATCCACAGAGAGAATGCAGACTGGTAGTTGCCAGGGTCTTGGGGTAGAAAGGAATGGGAATAGCTGATTGCAGATTTGAAAATATTTTGGAACTAGATAAAGGTTGTGGCTGCATGACATTGTAAATGTACTAAATGCCACTGAACCATTCATTTTAAAATGGTTAATTTCATATATGAATCTCAAGTGAGGCCAAATTTTAAAAAGTGCTACAAGGAGAGATTTGTTCAAAGCATTAAATAGTTGTAAAGCACTTAAGCCATGCCAGCAATGACTTTGCCCTTCAATGGAAGCAGGATATGTATTTTTCCATCCTTGCACATTCCAAGCAGACAGCAAATTTCCCTCGCTGGCAGGAGGGAAGGCAGCCTCTGGGAAGGCTGCCGGGAAAATGATGTGAATGAGAAGAGGTGCTGGGGAAGGGAGAAGAGCCCAGGCCGGAGAGTTAGACTCAACATCCAGATCTTCCACCTGAGCTATGGGAGCGGGAAGGAGATCTATTTTTTAATTCAGGTTTTCTGTGACCTACACCTCCCCCCCAAAAAAAATCAATCAGAGGATACGTAATTAAATAGCAATATATTTTTGCAGAAATGGAAAATGTTCTACTCATAACTTTTTTTCTTTAAAGTTTATTGTTTTACTTAATTATAAGAGTAACACAATATTTATAGATTGGGAAGAAGAGAAAAGCATGAAGAAAAACCGGGAAAAAACACTTATTATCTTACCATATAGAAGTGGCTACTCTTACAGTGTCATATTTTTTTCCAGCATTTTATCTTTGCCCTTTATTCACATAGTTAAAATCACACGACATACACAAATTTTTCACTGACTTATTTTCCCCGTAATATAGAATAAACATTCCTCTGCTGTGCTAAAACTGCCTTGTGTATATCATTGTGTTTGGTTGCACAATATTCCAGTGGAAAGAGGCATAGTTTATTTAACCACTCCTGATCATTGGACATTCTGGTTGTTCTCTGGGAGCTAAATCTTAACCTCTGCACAACAGAAGTCATAGATGCAGAGACCCAAGGAATCCCATGGGACTGTGACTGTGTGACTGGAAATACACAAACCTTCAGTCAAGGTGCCTGGTAATGCTGGTGTATCATTATAATTTAGTAGTAGGAAACTAACTCATAGCAGTATCTACACTGTTTAAAGAATCGATAGAAGCACACAGCCTGAAAAAGAAAGAACCTGAGTTGGCAGGTCCACCCCAGCACTGCCCGGGGAGAATGGAGCCCTGGCCCAGCAATTTCCATATTTTACATCTTAAGTAAACAGTTTCTGAGCACCCTCTGTATGGCAGGCAAAGGGGATGTACCAGGAATAAGGCACCCTACATATCTCAAAGGAGTGCGATGTCTAGCAGGGCAGGTAGACTCATAAGTGTGACTGTGGACTGTCAGGGCAGTGCGGTCAGCGCTGTGTGGGATTGTGTGTTGGGGGCACAGAAGGGGTGTGCTGGGCATAGTCTTGGTAGCAGAGATGAGGGTGGGGACTCCAAGGATGCTTCCTGCAGGTGACTCTGGAGTCGGGACTCAATAAATGGACTGGAATTAGAGAGTCCTCTGGGGTCTAGTGTGGATTCTCCATTGACTGAACCCTTCTGATTCCATATTCAGCCGCAGCCGTTTTTGAACAACTTGGCTTCCAGCATCCAAACACTGTTCAGGCCCATGTGATGGTGCGCTTCTCATTGCCATGGCCATAGAAGGATCTGGTCTTGAGCTTGGTTCACATAAGTCTATCCCTGAGAAATAGGTCTGCTCTTTGTTCTGACCTGCAGTTTTCTGAACCTGCAAGGCTAAGGATGCTGGGCCCTGAGGCATGGTACCTTTGCCCAGATGAGCCACTTCCCCCAGGAAGGCCTCTCCAGAAACTTCAAAGCTCCGTGCATCCTGTTTCTTTCAAAAGCAGAAGCTCCCTCTTCAGGGTGTTGTGAAGATTAGAGATGATACGGCAACAGGCCTGGCTCAGAATTGGTGCTTGGGAGTCTAATCTTGTCTTCCTCCCTCACAGCGCTCTTGCTTCAGATCGGGGTAGCTGATAGGTGGAAAGGATGAGTCACAGAGTTCACTGACACCCTCAAGCTAGTTCTCCCAATTCATTAACCAAGCCGTCAGTCAATTCAGCTAATTGTTATTTTTTGAGATAAATGTTTAAAATATCATCTCCTATGACAAGGTTCTCTAAAAGCTCAAGGATGTGTTGGGGGTGGTAGGGGAAGATAACACGCATGCACAGAGCAATCAGAAAAGAAAACTGGAAATGATGTGACTGCCAAGGCTCCCCGCTCCAGGCACAGGCTGCTATGTGCCAGCACGGACGGCCTGGTTCTTATGGTCAGTGTCAATCTGACCGGCCAATGCCCGTGTGTAACCACTCTACTTCAAGGCTCAGTGTAAGGGCTGACTTCCCCTTTCTCTCTTTCTCCTCCATTTTGCACTTGCCAGCTAGGGCACCAGTCAACATCATATCTGTGTGGAGGACAGATCCTGTCCGTCCCTGGGTCTCCGTGACTCAGCGGTGTTCCTTGAGATGACCCTGTGGAAAAACCCATGGTGGGCTCCGCCTAGGAGCAACAAAAGGCCCTGCTGTCCTTCCTCTGGTGAGGTGAGAGCTAAGGGAGCTTGACTGAGCAAGGCGGAGGTACCTGGAGAGCAGAGAGATGGAGGGCTGGTGCTGTGCTTCTTAGGTGGTAGAAGTGAGGTCACCAAATAATGCAAGGCATGCAAAGCTATAGCCTTAGGCTATAGCTACCATAATTTCCATAGGCCTAACTGAGGCTTTCAGGAACTTCCACAGATGCCCAAGGTAGTCTTGGAATTGAACTTGAGTCCTTGAAAGTGGCCAAGGGTCAACTCCTGGCCAAGGTAGCCAGGTTCTAGATGGACTGAGTCAAGACCACAGCCTTGGGGATGTCCGTCAGTATGGTCTGGGATCTCCCCCAGGAATGCCCCCACTCCACACACACCTAGAGTGAGTCATTCCCTTTGCTTCCCCCTACTACCTATGTTACCAAATCCTCTGAAAACATTTCATCCGTGTGAGACCTGGAGTTGCCATGCTACAACGGAGGGGAGGAGTTGCCACTGAGGCTCTTACCCTACTCAGGGCTTGAGGTTGGTCACCTTTGGCTGGATGACATGGCCTCTTGCCCCCTATGGGACCACATAGACCCTCATATCACAGTTTATGAGTCTTCATACACCCCATTTGGAGCAAGGGACTTGTCCCCCCACTGCTGCTCCTGACCCTGGCCCTGTGGGATACCTGCTGGCCACATTGCTATGTGGCTGAAAACATGGCTCTGAGTGTCACACTTAGACTGGCATCCAGGGATAAATCCCCTTTTTGAAGGATGAAACTAGTAAGTGATAACCCATCAACCAACCAACAACCCCATACCATCACTCAAAAAAGAATAAGAAAGGGAAAAAGGCGGATTCCGGAGCCCAGTTCCAGATGCAACACTCACACCCATCATCTCTCATCCTCCCACCCAAGTGCTGCTTCAGTTTCCTTTAGAGGTTCTGAGGACTTAGGCATACCCCTGTGCTCGTGCATGAAGGAGAGGTCTGAGTACAGCTCACAGGTCAGGAGAAGACATTCTGGGGCTGGGATGGTTATGTTTAAATCCTGGCTCAGCAGATTACTAGCAATTTGACCTTGGGCTCGTTATTACCCCCTCCGTGCCTCAGTTTCCCCATATATAGCATTGTAGCAGGACAAGCCACAGACAAAACCCCTCAGACACTGAGTTAAAGAAGGAAGGGCTTTATTCGGCTGGTAGCTTTGGCAAGATTCACGTCTCCAACAACCGAGCTCCCTGAGTGAGCAATTCCTGCCCCTTTTAAGGGCTCACAACTCTAAGGGGGTCCACGTGAGAGGGTCGTGATCGATTGAGCAAGCAGGGGTTAAGTGACTGGGGGCTGCATGCACCAGTAATTAGAATGGAACAGAACAGGACAGAGATTTTCCCAGTGCTTTTCTGTACAATGTCTGTAATCTATAGATAACATAACCGATTAGGTCAGGGGTCGATCTTTAACTACCAGGCCCAGGGTGTGGCACCGGGCTGTCTGCCTTTGGATTTCATTTCTGTCTTTTAGTTTTTACTTCTTCTTTCTTTGGAGGCAGAAATTGGGCATAAGACAATATGAGGGGTGGTCTCTTCCCTTAGCATGGGAAGGATAACATTATTATACCAACCTCATAGAGTTGTGAGAATTCAATACATAAAGCACTTAAAATAGTACCAGAACATGGTAAGTGCTATGTAAGCATTTGCTGTTAGAAGGCTCCAGGTGGTCACTGGCTTTCTAGCCCAGGCAGAAACACTGTGCGCTAAAGGGGTCTCTGCTTTGCACTTTGATTCTCACCTGTGCTTTGAGCAAGGGATCTGCCATTTTCAATAAAAGATGATGGTTATTGCAAGGGACTCAATTAGTAGGTTGTTGGTATTTACTCCCCGAAACAACTAAAAATATTTTAAAATAACATCTTACTCAAAGAAAGGGTCTTAGCAGAGCAGCGCAGCTGAAAGACACAGGAGCCATCTTGCAGCAGCAGCCAGTCTTTGAACGCACCCCCATGCACTCCTGACACTCAACCTTGTCTTTCTGTCTCACAGTTGCTGGAGTGGAGGCACGTGTCAAGCACATATCGAGGGCGTGGGGCTCTCTCGGAAGCGCCAGGCAGTTTCCTGTGCTCTCTGTGTGCAGGCAGCAGCATTAAAGCCCACCTCTGGCCTTCAAAACTAGAAATGCTGCCACTGTAGAATGTGTTGGCTTCTCTGCCACATTAGAGCCGAAGCCTCTGATATTGTTGTTGATCTCCCTGGAGTTCTTAAAGTGTCCTGGACACTCAGGGATTTCTGGCCAGCATTTGTGGATTTAGAGAGAGAGAAACATACACTCTTTGGTAAAATTCTCAACTCCCAAAAAAGCTGTTCCTTGACAGTTTGTCAACATGTGTTTGGAAGAGGTCTCTAGATGACCTGAAGCTCACAGCGGCCCACCTCCTTTTTCCCAGTGTGGATTTTTGTTTGATAAATTATGTCTTTGCCTGGCCTTTCAATGGCTGATAATAGCAATAATAATTATATGCATTTAGCACTTACTGAGAGCTTTCATGTCTTATATAACTTAATTCTTAAAATTAACCTTGGGGGTAGATACTATTATTATTCTCATTTACAGATCCATGAACTGAAGTTCAGAGAGGCAAAGTGATTTGCTCAAGGTCACACAGCTAGTAAATGACAAAGCTGGTTCAAATCTAGATCTGTCTGACCCTCAGCGCCTGTGTGTTTGCCTGCTGTGTGTGGTACATCCATGTATCATAGGTAGACAGAAAGGTCATGGACTTTGGTGTCAGATAAGCACAGGTTCGAAGCTTGGCTCTGCCTTACAAGCTGCGCAAACTTGGAGAGACCATTTAGTCTCTGAATAATAATAACAGCAGTAGTGGTAATGATAATAGCTAATACTTATATCAGACTTGCTAGGAGCCAGGCAAGCTTTACTATATTAACTTGTTTAACTTGCCACGACCCTATGAGGTTGACACTATTATTTTGTCAGGGAATTAATAACAGTGACCTCAATATGAGCTCATGAAGATTAAATGAGACACTATTTATGTAAGCATGTGGCCTGGCACAGAATAAGAGCTAAATATCAGGTTGTGTGGGTGACTGCCCCTCTGGTAAAAATGCAGAAGGCCAGCATCTACTGTGTGTGAGAAGAGACGATCCTGCTCTCTGATTCTTACCGCTACATGGAGCCGATTTGTTTCACAAGCTGCTGCTCCCGCTGCCTTCTGCTCCCATGCTGAGCCTGTGCACAGAGCAGAGCCTAACACAGACCTGGCACTCCATAAATGTCTGTAGAATGAGTGAGACAAGGGGACCAGGTCCAGCCACTTGCCGCTGATTTTGTCCTTCTGTATTCCAGAAGAGAAAACACATTTTCTCATAAATAGACAAAGCCCATCTCTGAAAGAAGGCATGGGGCTACTCATAAGTCTCTTGTGCATTCGTGTGGTGTTTGGGGACATTCTGCTTTTGGTCATTAAAGAAAAGAGGAAACATCTGCGTGGCTCACCATCCATCACACTCCCAATAGGACAGCCCATTATTCTCAACACAGTTCCTAGGATTTTGTTCCTAGGGGGTAGGAGCTGGGATGGGGTCAGGAGTGGGGGAGAAGGAGCGGTCACTGCACTGGCTGGGAAAAAGCACTTTCCAGCCATAGGAAAAGTGGAAGAGCACTTTCTCATTTAGGGGAACTGGTAACCTACTACTGGGAACCCTGGCCTGGACAGAGGCATCCCTGGGAACTCAGAAGACCTGTCTTCCTGGCAGCAGCCTGAATGTACCCAAGGTGTTTGCTGCAGTTCCTGTAACAGCCCATTTCCACCTTGACAGGAAGAATTTTTCCTTTGTATCTAACCTGAGCATCTCCTCCTACAGAATGTAAACTCATTTCCTTTGGCCCCATGCTCTGAGCAGAGAGGGACCAGCTGGTCACCAATTTCTATCTAATAGCTCTTCGGAGCCTCAAAAGCTGTTATTAAATTGCTCCTCAGCTGCCTCTTCTCCCACTAAATAATTCTTGTTCCTGCTTTTCTCCACGGGTTCAGTTCAGTTTTTCCACTCTGTGCAGCCTTGGTTGAAGCCCCTCCATCTTCCCCATGGGCCTAGAGAACTTGGAAGCTGAGGGGTCAGACAGTTATAGAGGCTGCTGCTGGCTGCAGGATTGGGGCAAAGTCAGCCTGGGGGCTGCCCAAGTAGCTATTTGTTGCTCCTGACCAACACCAGGCACAGTCCCAGCATCTCTCCATGCTCTTCTGCCCACAGGTGAAAAGAATAAAGATGTTTTTTTTCCTCACCCCTTGACAGCCTGGGCACTCAGCTTTTCTCTCCTTCCTCTTGTTTCCAGTTCTGCCCATCTCCACACTGTAGCCAGTCAGCACCCTCCGTGGGCTCAGTTGTACAGGAGAGACAAGCTGGAGAGCTGAAACAAGCAAGCAAGCACACAAAACCAACAAGAACAGCAGCGGGCACCATCCACGAGCTGCCAGCTAACTGCATACTTTATCTCGTTAGCTCCTCAGACAACCCTATTGTCCTCATTTTACATGAGAAAATCCTAAAGCTCAGTGGTACAGCCCGTAAGTAACTTGTCTGAGACCACGCCTGCAGGAGTGGGTACAGCCAGAATTGAAATCCAGGCAGTGGGACTTCAGCGCCAGTGCATTTAACACCTACTGTCTCACCCTATTTATTGTGCAGGAAGTGAATCAGGGATGGAAAAAGAGCCCACAGTGGGTACCTTAGGAGCAGGGTACTGCTGTAGACAGCTGGAGTGAAAGGCAGAGACTATGAGGGGACAATCAAAGTGGGAGAGCCAGAAGCGAGTGATTCAAGCATGAGGATGACCCGTTTCAAATGCTCAGAAGAGCTGAATAGAATTCTTTCTTAAATATCTTTAACCCAGGCCTAAGCTGTCATGACAATGGATCCATTTTCTATCTATGTCCCAGGCCTGTTCCCTGATTGCACAGAGGGCACTGACCCTCCTCTCCAAGCTTCTCCAGCCCCAAGAATCCAAACTCTTCCCATCTACCTCTTACATACTGGTGCCTGAATGGTAACACTCTTAGAAGGTCTGATTCTCCATCTTCTCCCTGGATCCAGCTCTCCTATTCTTTTATTCACAGAGTCTGGCATCTGACTGTACTGCCAGCATACGTCTGTTCCCCAATTTCTCTCTCTCCTTCCTCCCTTCCATAACATGGGTAGAAAAGGGATCTTAACTCCCTTTTTAAAGTAATGTTTTCCACCACCACAACCAACTGGGGTGTGGTTGGCTGAAAATAGCTCCCCCAAAAGATATCTAATACCCGGGACCTAAGAATGTTATATTATATGGCAAAAATCGGGGGGGGGGGATATCTTTGCAGGTGTGATTAAGTTAAGGATTTGGGGATAGAGGATTATCCCAGATTATCGAGTGGGGTCTGAAATGCAATCACATGTCTTCTTATAAGAGGAAGGCAGAGGGAGATTTGACATATTCTGGTGTCAAAGGTGGAGAAGAGAAGGAGATGGGAATATGGAGCAGAGAGAGATTTGTGGATGTTAACCCAGGATTGGAGTGATGTGGTCATCAGCCAAGGAATGCTAGCAGCCAAGGAAGTAGTAGGAGGAGCTAAGGAGTAGATTTTCTCCTAGGCCTCTGGAGGGAGCTCTGCTAACACCCTGATTCTGGCCCGGTGATGCTGATTATGAACTTGTGACCTCCAGAACTGTGAGAGAATAAATTTCTGTTCTTTTAGGCTACCAAGTTTGTGATAATTTACTTCAACAACCACACACACACACACACACACACACACACAAATGAATACATGAGCATTACCAGTACACATTTGCAGATTAAAGGCTACCACCGTTTAAAAGTTCTTGGACCCCTTATTTACAATGCCTAGGGGTGGGATAAGTGTAAGGGTGTAACTCAAAATTCAAACCCATTGTTTTAGGTAGGCAGTGTTTTCCTGCCATTCCCTCAAACTTCCCATCTCCATCCCTCCATGCTCAAGGCATTAAAGGCTGGAAGCTTCACCTATGGGATATGCAAAGAGCTTGTTGAACTTGCTCATTTGTTCCTTCTCAAGGATCCTTGCATTTTAAAAAGAGTCCCACCTCCACATCTCTGCAAAATTCAGTCTTTAATCTTGTACTTTCCCTAGGCTCTGTAGGTACCCACACAGAGAAAGAGCAATGAATGCACCATGTGAACTCTAAAGCCCTAAACAATTGTATGGCATAACAAATTTGAAGGCTGTTTCTGTTGTTCCCTTTCAAATATGCCTAGGTATTACATTTTTTGAATGGTCAAAAGCATAGTTCTCACACTAACACATTTCTGCACAGCAATGAGAAGATACATATTCTTTCCCACAGGATTCAAGAGAGCTATTTTCATTTTGAATGTGGAAAAAAACACAATTCATAAATATTTAATGACCCTCCAAACCCCCCATTTTAGTCTGTGCGAAAAATAAAAATGTAGCTCTCCATTGGTTTAGGACACAAATGTCAGCAGCATTATTTGTGCATCAGAGACGTCCTCTTTGTCCCAACAATGGAACTTCCTTTAGTACCCTCCTTCTTTATCCAGCTTTGAGTAGTCCTATATTCTGAAAAATGGTTTCTTCAAAAAGATCTCAGAATTTTTTTGTGTATTCTTTTGCTCTTGAATTTCTGCTGGCCACTCTGAGAGAATTGGGTCTGGCTCTGGGCTGATAGTTGGTGGCTGTACTAAGTCAGGCATCTCTAAGGCTCCAGGTTTCTAAGCTCTGTCCCCTGAGCTCACATGGTTGCAAGTGACACATTTTGGGAAGTATTTGTTAGTGGATGCAACATTTTAATGGAAATGCCTAAAATGCCAATGTAACAGTAGCCCACCTGCTAGGAGAAGGAACCCATTACCACCCAATCTCTGGCAGTGCATACTAAATCCGTCTGATGCAGGACAGGCAAGCCCCAGAATTGGTCCTTAGCCTGGGAGGGTTGTTGGCTTCACCCAGGAAAGAATTCAAGGGCCAGCGGGTGGTGTCAAACAGCAACTTTTATTGAAGCAACAGTGTATGGCAGCAGCAGAGGTACTGCTCCTTGTGGAGTGGTGCTACTCCATAGGCAGTGTGCCAAGAATAGCAGCTCTGAGGCAATTTTGCAGTCATATTTGTACCCACTTTTAATATATGAAGACCAAGGGGGTAGTTTTGTGGGAATTTCTAGGATGAGGGTGGTAACTTCCAGGTCATTGGGTCATTGCTGTGGAAAGGGGCAATAACTTATGGATGTTGCCATGGCAATGGTAATCTGACATGGCACACTGGTGGGTGTGTCTTATGGAAAATTGCTTTCATCCTGATCCTGTTTTAGCTATTCCTCAATTTGGTCCCATGTCCAAGCCCTGCCTCCAGAGTAGAGTCCTGCCTCCTGTGTCACCTTCATACTGAAGGAGCACTTAGAGTAAAAGTCTACCCAGTGAGGACAGCATTCTGGGAGCTTCCATCACCACCTCACCATCCCTCAGGCCCCAGGCATTATTTTTCTTTTCCACAGCTAGGAAGTTTTCCCTGTCACCTTGGTGTGAATTCATGATCCAGGAGCTCACCTTGGAAATGCATCACTTCTCACTCCTGAGAAAGGTCAGGAGGACCATTTGCCAGGGCTCTCTTCAGTCCATGGGTCTCACACACAGGGGAAGTTCCTGGCTGGAGGTAAGGAGCAGATCCTTCTTCCAGCAGGACTTATTTTGCCAGAATTTGGGGACCAATGGCATTGCAGAGCAGAGAAGCTGAGACTGAGAGAAGCCTTACCTCCTGTGCCCCCAGATGAAAAAAAAAAAAACTTGTTCTCCTCATGCTCAATAATGGAGGACACCAGAAGTTGCCTGTAAAAACTAGGTATTTGACACAGTTGGTGAAGCTGAGAAATACCTAACCTTGGGCAAAAAGGCAAGTAAGCTACAGTTTCCTTGGTACACATGGGAGAGCTGGTCTCTGAGGTGTTAAGGGAGGGGACACATTCCTGTGTCTAGTATGATTTGGAGGGTGGCAGGGTGGAACCAGAGCCCAGAGGGGGGCTAAGCCACTTATAGGTAAACATTTGCCAGTAGATGGACCATGCCTCCAATCCTGGGTCTGCCACTTAACGAGGCCCATAACCTTGTCCATGAAGCTCTGCATGAATTCCTATTTTCTCACTTGTAACAAGAGGCTGGTAATACTGTCACTGATAAACTGCATTCCTTCCCTACTTTATATCAGAAGCAAAGAAAGAACATCCAATTGAAAATAGAAATCAAGTTTCATTCAATGGCCAAAGAATGGAGAAGAGGAGCTCGTTCTCTAAAGGCACCTCCCCTGAGTGATGGGAAGCCAGGGAATTTGAAGAGGTAGATGGGGTAGGGCAAGTTGGGATGCACAGGGTGGAACTGCAGATGCACAGGCACAGTCCCTGAATGTGCTTCTTCATCTAGCACATGTACACCAAATGACGGTAGTCTTCTTTTGGGGAGGGGATTTTAGAGCTGTAGTGATATATTCATGACCTAAAAGTAAATGGAGGTCACCTGTTCTGGTTTGCACAGGTTTCTCTTGGGTCTTAACTCCTGGCATTCTGCAAGGGGTCACAAGACTCTTGTGGTGTCCGGGCCATCTGATTTATTTAAGCAGCTGTGTCTGTAGATAATGACGCTGAAGAAGATCTGTTAAGTTTTTCCAATTGCTTGGATGAGGCTGGGGCTATCCCGGTGACAGGGCCATCCTCTTCGGGCCATGGTGGGGTTTTCATGAGGGACCATGTGTGAAGCGTGCGGCACAGGGGCTGGCTGTATAGAACTAGCTCAGTCATTGATGCTGTTGGTGTGACTTTTGAGCTCACATTGCTTGGGTTGGCACAGAGCGGGAGGTCGCAGTAAAGTCTCCTGGCTTTATCTCACCAAAAATCCTTTAGCACCTCTGAGTGGTCCTGAAGTGCGAGGGGATGGCTGCCCCTCCCACCTGCAATAGAGGCAGAAAGCTGGTCTTTCTTGTATCTGGAAAGCATTGCAGAGCCTCAGATAGCTGAGCTTTGAGATACTCTTCAGCTCCTTTTGCCACTCTTTTTTGGGCAGCCTTATGGGCAGAGTGAGATCCCCAGTCCTATCTGGCTGGCCACTGCTCCCTCTCCTCCTACCTGGCCAAGGTGGGCTGCTGACTTATTGCACCAGAGGCACAGGGCCCTTGATTTTTTGCCATGGGGGAAAGATCAAATGCAGACATGGAGAAACTGTGTTTCCAGCTATTAAGGAGTAGGCCTCCAGGGCAATTGGTGATAGGACGAGTAAAATCTGGCCTGGGGTTTGGTATGGTCCTAATGATCTGCTAAAAAAAAAATACAACTTAATTATACCTTGAAATTGAATGATTCCTTTGTTCTCTTGAAATGAATATGCGGAACTTGGGAAGCCCCTGGCTTTCTTACTGTCTGGTCTATTTCCACCCATCTTTCCTGCCAGTGTTGTTTGTACACATTCTGGAAGTCTTTTCTAGGGTTGAAATTCTTTTGAGTTTTGCTCTTGTTGCCCAGGCGGGAGTGCAATGACACGATCCCGGCTCACTGCAACCTCTGCCTCCCGGGTTCAAGTGATTCTCCTGCCTCAGCCTTCCCGAGTAGCTGGAATTACAGGCATATGCCACCATGCACGGTTAATTTTGTGTTTTTAGTAGAGATGAGGGTTCTCCATGTTGGTCCGGCTGGTCTCGAACTCCTGACCTCCCTCGGCTTCCCAAAGTGCTGGGATTACAGGCGTGAGCCACCGTGCCTGGCCTCTAGGCTTGAAATTCTAATGAAAGTGGACCATGGACAGGCTTATAATGCAGAGTTCCTCATAGATCCAGTCCTGAGGTGCAGCCATGAGGATTGGCCATGGACTTGCTGAGCGTTCTTGGATAATTTCAGTTCACCACCTTGAACTCAGTTTCCTCATAGGAATAATAGGATTTACCATGCTGGCACACAGTGGGTATTCAATAAATGATTTTTGAAAAAAAAGAAATAATTAAAGTGAAAGCTGATGTCAAGTAGGTCAAAATATATGACTAAATTCTGAATTTCATCAGTTTCCTCACCTGGAAAATGGGAATAGTCATATGGCGCCTACTGCATAGGTTGCTGTTAGAATGAGGTGCAATAGTTTGTGCAAAGATCCTGGCCAAGTGCCTGTCATAGACTGGGTATTCAATATCTGTTTGCTGTTATTGTTATTATTTTATTATTATAATTATTACCTTTCTAGGCTTTGGGATTTTTACAATGTGGTCAATTTAAAACCAGGAAGTAAGAGATGACTACGTGCTAAGGAAAGTCCCAGCCCTCCACATCACAGTAGGCAGGAGGGTGTTAGGTGTGGAGGTGGTGGAGATGGATGGAGAAGCAAAGGCCATGCAGAGATAACTCAAAAAACATTATGGGCTGCTATTTACTTTGCAAGGCAATAGGGTAGATCAATTCCAAATGAGTCTTTTTGTTGCAAGAGGAAGGCTAAGCTGGAGGGTATAGAAAGCCTACTACGATTGACTCCAGGCATTCTGTCCTTGGAATCCTGGGAGTGTTGCAGGGGACAAGTCTGATTTTCACCTGCAAATATAGGGTGCAGGGCATTCCCCACAAATGGTTTCATTTCTAGACATAGCTGTTTGCCTCGGAAAGCAAGAACTGAAGGAGGCAAGGCTGAGCAAAGGGAGTGGCTGCTAAAATCTTCATCTCTCTAATAGATGGAGCAGAGTTTGCAGGACCAGCGCTCTGTTAGATGATCATCGGACTAAACCTGGTTTACATATTTGGTGTACCAGGTGTCAGCTGGGATCTCCTTATCTCTTAAGCTTGGAATAAGAAAGACTTGATTCCATGATTATGGAAGGTCCAGTTCCTCTCTAAGGTTTCTGTGATCCCTTGTGGTCTTATGTCTGCACCATGTGTACTCAGAGGTGGAACTCACCCCTTTTCTAAATTTACACACACACACACATTCACATATGGATTTGTGTGTATAGCAGACTCTATCAAAGACCTGAATAAATAAGAAAGATACATAACATAAAATTGGATGTGAGATGTCCTGATTCTAGAATATTCATTAGTTCTTTTATCAACTGGGAGTATTGCTTCTCAACTTTTTTCTCCCCTCTCTGCTTGCTTTAGTGGCTGGCCTCTCCTCTCAGTTGAGCTCCTCCTGGCCACCTTTGCATACCTTTGATTATTCGTAAAGGATTGTCATTGAACAGGACCCATCCCCCTCAGGAGGTGGATGTGCTTATAAATTGCACCTCCCTCCCTACATATTCAAAACCAGGAGGATTTCTTAACCTTAACCCATTTGTTGAAGAAGGGCAAGAAAATGGGCTCCATTCACAGGAAAATGCTTCCTCCCAAGCTGAGTGAGACAAAAGAGGTAAGAGCCATCTGTCCAGAGCCCCAGGCCTCCCTTTCCAGTCTGGAGAATGGATGGGCCAGGCTAACTCCATCCTCTGAGTGCACCATGTGTTTGGAAGCAGCCTCAGGGCCTTGCATTCTGCACACAGGGCTGCGTCTGTCATTAGGCACATCCACTTCGCTGCCTCGGACTAATGAGCCTGGGCGACAGGTGGTGAAGTACAATATTCTAGGCTGAAGGCTTCAGCAGGAGGCCAACACTCACACTGACCAGGCAGGGGAAGAGCTGGCACCACCCTGAAAATCATAGCACTGCCATTTGCTTCTCCTCTGTCCTGCCATATCATAAGAGCAGATTAAATCTGCCCTGGTTGTTGCTGTTTCCTCCTGAAGAGCAGGAGGTTGACAGCCTTCTTTTTCTAACACTTACCGAAAGCTTACTCCGCTAAGTGCTCTACCTGCATGGGCTGTCTCCACTGGTCTGCACGATAATTCTGTAGGTAGATATTTCACTTCACAGATGAAGGGGCAGGCATGGAGGAGGTAAAGGCACTTGTCCAAGGTCAAGAGTTAACAAACGGCTCCAGTGCCTGCTCAAGTCACTGCTCATGATAGGCTCTCTGATTTCTTCCTAAGAAAAGAAGAAGGAATTGAACATTTTTGGGCATAAGCTATGGGCTTGGCGGTTCCACACGGTGTTACGCTTTCTAATTCTCACTGCACAGCTCCCAGGTATTATTAGCCCCATTTTCCAGATAAGGAAACCAAGTCTTAAAGAGAGAATCATCAGAAGTCATGTCATGATTCTGGCTGCAGCTATCCTGCTTGTTGTCACCCACAGGGCAGCCACTCTGGGTTAAGCTGACTCCAGGCTCTGCCTGCCGTGTGTGGATGTTAGTGGGAACCCCATCCAGTTGTGCTGGCCCATGGTCTCCAGACCTCCCCAGCTGGCAGCTTTCAGCACTAGCCACCACTGGGCTCAGTCCTGCCTAGGCTCTGTGCCCACGGAAGCCTGGTCTGTCACAGTGTAAATTCCCTCCCTATCCGAGAGTGACTTCTGGGGCTGGCCTGCTGCCCCATGGGACCAGGTTGTTCAGAACCAGTGAGCAGAGCAGGAGGTGGCTGCAGGATCACTGAGCTGCAGCCTCCCTTCCTGACTCCCCCACCAGCCTGGCCTTATGCCAGGACACCAGTGCAATCCAATTCCTACATTACTAGGGCTTAGTGGGCCTGGAGACTGACCCTGCCTCTGCCTTTGATCAGAAGCTTTGATTGGATTTGAATGTATCTTAGTTAAGCAAGGTGCCTGTCTATACAGGTTGGGTGCAAACAAAATCCCCAGCCCACCCATTCCCATTGCATTCCAGAATGCAGTGTTTCAATACTGTATTAGTCAGGCTTCTCCAGGAGATATGCATATATATATATATATATGTGTGCGCGCGCCCACACACACACACACACACACACACACGTGATTGTAAGAGCTGGCAAATCAGAGATCTATAGGCCTGTAGGGCAGGCTGGCAGCCTGGAGACTCAGATAAGAGTAGATGCTGCAGTCATGAGTCTGAATTCCACAGGGCAGCAGGCTGGAAACTCAGATAGGGTTTCTCTGTTGCAATCTTGAAGAGAATCCCTTCTTTGAGAAACCCCAGTCTTTGCTCTTTAGGCCTTCACCTGATTGGATGAGGCCTATCCTTATTAGGGAGGGTAATCTGCTCCACTCAAAGTCTATGATTTAAACGTTAATCACACTGAAAAACAAACACCCTCCACTGCAACATCTAGACTGGTATTTGACCAAATAACTAGGTACCATAGCCTAGTCATGCTGACACGTAAAATTAACTGCCACAAGTACCCATCTGTGACTAGCAGCAGCTGGTCCAGAAGTCCAATCTGTTCCCTCCAAAGCTCCTTGAGATGCATTAGGGATGGCCTAATGCACAAAAGCTCCCCCAGTGGCCACACACAGATGTCACTGTCAATAGCAGTAGTGGCTCCCCCCAAACATTACGCTTGGGTGGAGGGTACCTGGTCAAACTGATCAGGGCTGTCTGGATTAAAGATCTGAAAATTCCCAGGCATAAGGAGGTGAATTTTGCCATGGAGTACCTGTGAAACTAGAAGCACAATGTCACTGGCTGTGTACAATGTCATTTAGGAATTAAACCGTTGAGCTTTACCAGCAGAAAGCAGGTCAACAATCCTGAGGTGACACCCAGAGTGCAGCAGTGGCAGTGAGGGCCTCTACCCAGGCTGCCACCTCAGTCAGCAACTCATGGCATTGGGTTCCACTCTGGGGTCCTGCTCTCATGGGCTCAGCTCCAAAGGGAGAGCACTGTTGGGTTTTGATGCTCCAGCTCCTGGTTCTAATTGTAGCAAGGTGTCCTTCCAGAAAGTGTTTCATCTCCTTGTCTATGAAAGAAGCTGGCTGCTGCTCTCTGCACAGCGGTGGTAAAATGTCACATTTCTTAATATAGGTGACCTGAAGGAGCGGATTGTCACACATGATAATATAACTGGCAAGCCCTGATTGTCCCCCATAATTGTGAGGCCCACAGAAACAGCATGAATGGAGGACCATAGACCATATGTTTAAATATTTAAGCATCATAAGTCATGCTAACATACTGTTGAATAAAATATGTTCTCTCCTCCTACCTGGACAGATATACCTGCATAAACACCTGGAAGGCTGGTTTGAATTTAGAATCCTCATTCTCCTCTGAGTTCTGAGAATATGCATTGCAGAGAGTCATGGTCCCCAGACTCCAGACTGCCTCACTTTCTCTTCCTGCTCCTGGCTTCAACCCATGGAGGCTTTGCAAGGGGCCAGTGTGTGCACACAGGTAGACATCTCAGCTTGCACGTCGAAGCTTTGTCTGTAGGTCCTGCAACCAGCTGCTTCTTGCCCACCTCAAGCCCAGACATGTGCACACTATTGGAGTGGTCTAATTTTTGGAGGATAAGTCCAGGGAAGAGGCCACCACAAGTCTGGGAAGCAGACTCAAACTGTTTGGGCAAAGAATTTAATCCAGGATACCCAGAGTGTAGTTTGGATGGAGGGTGTGGGGGAAGGGACAAATGGGATGGGCTCACTGTGTTGGCTCCATGACTTTGCTTCATGGGAAGGGGCGTGGCCTGAAACGGCCAAAACAGAACTGTCTAAAATCTGGAGACCAGGGCAGGGACCCCTCTGGCCTAAGAGTTGCCTTGTACATTGGACTAATCCCCTAGATGCTACATCAGGATGAGCTTCTTGCTTTCTGAGGACTTTTTGTGATTTGATGTTCAATATCTGTTTCCATGGTTATCGCCTCCTCTCATCCTTCTCAGCTCCTGTTTTCTTTCATCACTAATCTTGGAGATTTTCCTAAATGTGCTCTCTATATTGCAGATGATATTTTTTTGGAGGGTCAACTTTGCTGATCATTGTAATTTATTGTCCTTTAGGGCTATTTAAAATGTTTTGCTACTTTATTTTTATTCCATTGTAACTTTATACATTTTAAATTTCATCCAGTTCCCTTTGTTTTCCAATTTTTAACTCAGCTGAGTCTTTGTGATTCTGTTAGTCTACCTTACAGAGACCAAGAATCTTTCATGATATTCAAACATCAAGCAGGTTTCTAAAAATGTATTCTGTCTCTGATGATAAATAGTTTTTTAAAAAAGATAATTTTGATTTTTCTTTTTCTTTATTTATTTCTATTTTTTTAGAGACAGGGTCTCAGTCTGTTGCGCAGGCTGGAGTGCAATGGTGTGATCATAGCTCACTACAGCCTCGAACTCCCGGGCTCCAGATCTTCCTGCCTCAGCCCGCCGAGCAGCTGAGGTGGGCACCACTGGACCTGGCTTAGTCATTCATTTTTGAGAGGAAGTTAAACAGACTTTCTTTCATTTTGCTGACAGTTTAGTCCGTCTAGGGTCCTGGCATCCTGCCCTCACACATCTTGACATGCTGGGTGGCCTGAAGAGTGTGGTCTCTGCTCTAGTGTGCAGAGACATGGCATCCAGGGACCCTGGCTTCCCTTGGTCACTATGCAGATGGCTCAATGTGAGCCGTTCTTGGTCTTTTTCAGAATTCTTTCTTTCACTGCTGGTAAGGAAACAGGTGCTTTCCTCCTGGGCTGGCTGGAGCACTCCATGTTTCCTGAGCTGGATAGCTGTCATGGCCACATGTCACGTAGACCCTTTCGGGAACACAACACAAACTCGGTGACTTAAATCAACAGAAATTTACTGTCTCACAGTTCTGGAGGCAGAGATCCAAAATTGAGATGATAGCAGAATCATGTTGCTTCTGAAACCTGTAGGAGAGAATCTTTCTTGGGCTCTTCCTAGCTTCTGGTGCTTTGCCAGCAATCCTTGGCATTCCTTGGCTTGGAGCTGTATACCTCAGTCTCTGTCTCTGTTGTCACATGGTATTCTTCCCACAAGGGAAGAATACACAGTACCTGAGTCTCTGTAGCTCTTCTCTTCTTACAAGGACACCAACCATATTGGACTAAGGGCCTACCCTACTCCAGTATGATCTCGTTTTAAGTAATGACATCTGTCATGACCTAATTTCCAAATAAGGTCACATTCTGAGGTATTGGGGGTTAGGACTTCAACATATCTTTTTTGAGGACCTGATTCAATTTATAGTAAGTAATGTTGTAGTGGGTGTCAAAATGAAGGTTTGGGGATATCATTAAGTGGGTAAGGCTAATTCATGGGGAATTTACAGTGCATTTAATCAGGAATCCTGGTAGGTTGTGGGGTGGTTGAGGAGTCAAAGTGAGCTTTGGGTTCTACTATAGTGACATGATAGCCAGGAACACAGGCCTACCTGGATGCCAACCCTTCTTCCCACTAGATTATTATCTAAGGAAGGTACCCACAAGGAACAATGGTCAAATGGGAAACAAAACACCACCTAAAAAACTGATCAAGCCTACTAGTAAAATATGGTCCATTGATTGCTTGGGTTCTGACCAATCATGTTACAGTGTTTTCTCCCTTAGAGAGAGCTGGTGACATGAGAGGCAGAAAAAGGCACATGGTGGGGAGGCCCTGATGTGAGAAGGTTGGGGGCAGGCAGGAGAACTATAGCCACTAGTTTGAGGATCTCCATTTTATAGAAGCATAGGTCTGAGAAAGGGGTTCTAGGTGATGATAGCCCCATTCTTTGAACCAGGGTACCACATGAAGGTTCAATCTGGGCACAGGGATGGGTTCAGAGGTGCTCAGAACCCATCTGAATCTGCATCTGTAAGTCAGAGGAGACCAAGACTTAACTCCAGAAG
The DNA here is from genome assembly GCF_003255815.1 of Theropithecus gelada. Taxonomy (NCBI): domain Eukaryota; kingdom Metazoa; phylum Chordata; class Mammalia; order Primates; family Cercopithecidae; genus Theropithecus; species Theropithecus gelada. The sequence continues at coordinate 53,845,920 of NC_037682.1, forward strand.
CTGGGCTGGGAGCTGATTAAATCTCTCTTCCAGCCTCCAGTCAGAATAGAGAGAGGCATACATCTGTCCAAATGCAGTGTGTGTGGTTGTGGGGAGATGGAAGGGAAGGGAAGCACAGACCCAGAGACTGGAAATCGAGTGAGAACCTGCCCTTTCGTCAAGACATTCCTTCTGTCGAGAATTCTTTATATGGTCCACAGTTTTCATCACTTGTTCAGTCATTCTGTGTCTCTCTCTATAGCTGTCATACTCACTTGGCAAAACTCCAAGCTGAATGTACTCAACCCATTACCTGCCAGAATTTGAGCAACTGTATGTTGCTGGAGAAAATCACACAAGCTGAGAAGCTTCTTTTTAAATGCATAATCTCAACCCACCACTTGGCATTCAACCTGTAATTAATAAACTTGCTTTTCCATCATTTAGGATGTTATTTCCTACCTTTGCCTATCTTCTCAAATTCCCTACTCCATTCCTGCACCCTTCACTCTGACCTAATTATCCTGTTTCAATTGTATTTAATTAAAAAAATTAAAACCATCAGCCATAAATGCCCCTAGCTTATGTCTGAATTCATTTGGGTCTTCTGCCTCTGGTCCTTCTGGTATAAAGGTGAAAATATGCTGTTCCCACCCCAGTTCCTGGAGCTCCTGGGGTTCTAGATCCCGTCCTTTCTTGCCTTCTCGAGGTTTTACTCTTCTGGCTATCTCCTATTCATCCTAAATTACCAACCCTACCCTTTTCCCTAGGGCTAGTCTCTTCAGTTCACTAACATGATTGATGCTCCCTTAAGCCTAAAAGTCCTTCTTTGATTCCTTCATCCCTCTTCAGCTGTTGCCCATTTCTCTGCATCTCTTCACAGTTTAACATCTCAAAATAGCTGTTTACATACTTGTTCCATGGTTTAAGTCTTTGATTAGTTTTCAGACTCTCGAGTTTGGTCTCTGACTTTAACACTTCACCCAAACTTCTTGTGTCAAGGTTACCAACAATCTCCAGGTTGCCAAGTCCAAAGGACAATTTATACTCTCATTTTATTCAGTTTCTCAGTTGAGTTGTATCCCAGTGGCCACTCCTTTATTTGACAGTCCACCTTTGGTTTTCTTCCTATCTCTAGATCTCTGACAATTTCATCCCAGTCTCTTTTATAGGTGCTCTTCCTGTACCAATGTCTACATATTGATTTTTTTTTTACAGTACTTGTTCTCTCTACACTCTCTTCCTAAATGATTTATTTTCATGACCCAAGATACCATCTACATGTTGATGATGTCTAAATTTATATCTCCAGATCAATCTCTCCTTTGACCTTTAGACACACATATCCAACTGCCTACTTGAGTTTTTTAGTTGGATATGTCATAGGCATCTAAGCCTAAATGTGCCCAAAACAGATATCTTTAAAATTTTTTAAATTGTTTTTTCTTCAATTTTTTTATTCAACTTTTGTTTTAGATTCAGGGAGTACCAGTGCAGGTTTGTTACAACGGTATATTGCATGATGCTGAGGTTTGGAGGTAAGATAGAACTCACCACCCAGTTAATGAGCACAGTACCTAATAGGTATTTTTCAGCCCTTGCTGCCCTCCCTCCCGCCTCCTTCTTGTGGTCCTCAATGTCTGTTGTTCATATCTTTATATTCATGTGTTTTCAATGCCAGAACAGAACTCTTGATTTTCTTTCCCCTATATCTTTCAACCAGCTCCTCTCATAGTTTACCTATTCATTTTAGTAAGTGGCAAGACTCTCCACCCACTTGCTCAAGCTAAAAATGTAAGTGTTGTCCTTTATTTCTTCATTTTGTTGTTGTTGTTGTTGGGTTTTTTTTTTTTTGGTTTTTTTTTTTTTTTTGAGACAGAATCTCTCTCTGTTGTCCAGGCTGGAGTGCAGTGGTGCTATCATAATTCACTGCAACCTTGACCTCCTGGGCTCAAGAGATCGGCTCACCTCAGTCTGCTAAGTAGCTTGGACTACAGGTGCACACCACCATGCCTGGCTAATTCAATTTTTTTTTTGTACAGAGGGGTTCCTTCTATGTTGCCTAGGCTGGTCTCAAACTCCTGGGTTCAAGTGATTCTTACACCTCATCTTTTTAAAAAATCAATAAATCCTGTCATTTCTACCTCCTAAGTATATCTTAAGTCTATCTATTGGCTTCTGTTATTCCTCAGTATTCTAAGCCTTCAGAATCTTTTTCTTGGACTATGGCATTAACCCCTTTACTGATCACCCTGCTTGTTCTTAAACTCCCTTCAAATCTGTTTTCAAAAAGTGATCTGAGGAATCTGTAAAAAACAAATCAAATTACATTTTTTCTTTGCTTTGAAAACTCTTCAGCAACTTCCCATTACACTTTCAATGTTGAGATATAATTTACAAACTATAAAATGTGCAAATCTGATTTTGTCTATTCAGTGAATTTTCATAATGATATACACCCAAGTAGGCACTAGTCAACACAAGGCTGTCTTGTAATAGTAGTCTGTTCCTTTTTTATTTGCCTAGCAGTAATCCATTTTATGGACATACCACTATTTATTTGTCCATGCTCTTATTGATGGGCAATTAATTTTTTTTCCAGTCTTGGACTATTATAAATAATGCTGCTATGAATGTTCATGTATAAGGCTTTGTGTAAACACATGTTTTCATTTCTTTTGGGTAAATGGTAGTGGAATTGCTGGGCTATATAGTAAATTTATATTTAACTTTTAAAGAAACTGTCACATTGTTTTCCAAAGTGACTATATTTTCACTATGTTTAATGTAAAATCCAAACTCTGTACATGACCCCAACTCTCTTTCTTTTCCCTCTATCTCTCCTCTCCATTTTGCTGCTCCACTTAGTTCATTAAACACATGAACCTCTTTCCTACCTCCAGGTTTCATCTATGCTATTCCATCCAGCTGGTTCCTGTACCACTCACTCCTTATCCTTCAGGCCTCAGAGAGCCTCCTCTGCCTTCTCTCATCTAAGAAGTTTCCCTCCTATTATTGCCTATCATTGTTTCCTGTTCATTTCTTTCATAGCACTACTCACTCATTTATGATTATTTTTGAGTTTATTGACTTATTTTCTTTTCTCTTCTCTACTACATTGTGTCATCTTTGAAGGTAGGGCTGTGTCTGTTTTCCTCACAGCTGTGTACCCAGCTCTCAGCACAGTGCCCAGCGTGGAGTAGGTGCTCAACAACTATTGGCAAAATGAACTGTTATCTATCGGCTGGTCTTTAGATTGCCTTATAAACACCCCTCAATTGGGCAAGGATATCCTCCAGGACTGTTACCCACTTTAAGAACTTAGTGCCAAGGAAAGAACATAAAATTTCATTCTAAGAAATCTGAAAACATTTCAAATAAATGTGCCTATTCATTTATATAATTGTATAGAGCTCTTCCCAAAGGCTCACATTCTAAGTACTTCAGTAAAATAGAATAATGAGTCAGAGTGTTGAGAGGAGAAAAATGCTTTGGAACTCAAGGTCTTGGAAGAATCAAGAACAACACCCTCGGTAAGGCTTGTCTATGAAGAGAGATGCTGATCCAAGGGGAGACAGTGAGTCCATCATTAGAAACTGGGACACCGGCCGGGCGCGGTGGCTCAAGCCTGTAATCCCAGCACTTTGGGAGGCCGAGACGGGTGGATCACGAGGTCAGGAGATCGAGACCATCCTGGCTAACAGGGTGAAACCCCGTCTCTATTAAGAAATACAAAAAACTAGCCGGGCGAGGTGGCGGGCGCCTGTAGTCCCAGCTACTCGGGAGGCTGAGGCCGGAGAATGGCGTGAACCCGGGAGGTGGAGCTTGCAGTGAGCTGAGATCCGGCCACTGCACTCCAGCCTGGGCAACAGAGCGAGACTCCGTCTCAAAAAAAAAAAAAAAAAAAAAGAAACTGGGACACCAGGCATGAGCCTGGGAGATACCCTGTTAGGTTGAATATACGCCCTTCAGACATAAGGAATGAAGTCTGTTTTATATTTCTGCAAAAAGGGTTATTTGGCTAAGTGAAGGTAGCTTCTGTTTGCCTGGGTTCCCAGATATATACACCTTCTCTAAGGAATCGTGTTCCTGACTCTTTCTCTCAGAGATAGCCTAAGAAGGTGGGAATGGGGTTGAATATAAAAACAAGACAGAACTCATGGTGCTTCTTGCATAAAAGGCAGCCCAGAAGGTTGGATCAGGAGTAGAGCAACTGATCGATAAAGGAATATTTTATTCATTTCAAAGATAGTATGTTTTTGTTCTTTCCAAAAAGAAGGATATCTTCTAGTTATTCTAAATGGACATGGGAGAAACTGGCCTCCCTGGGAACCAAGTTACATCAGAGAGAATTCTAAGTCTAGAAGTAATAGAAATTGACTGTGATTACTTAAACAAGAGATGGAGGTTTATTGAAAGAATAGTCAACAATCCTAGGATTGAAGAAAGAGCTGGAAATCAGACCCCTGGAAGGCTAGAAATCAGGAGAACTCCAAGGATCTCAGCTGCAGAAACTTATCAACCTTTTTTTAAGGAACTACTATCTAATGACTTATATTAAAAATTCCTGCATGGGAGAGACTGACCTGTATTGCAGGTTGTATTCCTATTTCATTGGGCTGGGGGTGGGGGATGGAAGCCTGGGATTTGTAATCCCACCAGAGCCACAGTGAGTAGACAAAAAGCCATTTCACAAAGAAATTAATGTAGAGGAGCAAAACAAACTATTTGCTTTTCTGGTAGTGGTAGAGGTATAAGTATAAGAGGTATAAACAGATTAATTAATTCATTATTATCTCTATGAACATTTGTATAATTCAGTCATGTTACCATGAGCTGGGTTACACAGATGAAATAGAACACATTGCTTACCCTTAAAGAAGTTACTGTGCAATATTGAGAGGCAATTAAAAAAAACACTCGCAATTGTTCAAGTTATGGGTCCTTTGGTTGCAAGAAAACAGAAGTCATTCAAAGTTAGTCAAGTAAAGAAGTGTGCTTATTGCAAGGATACAGAGTTCTCACAGAATCAAAGGACAAGAAATCAGGGCAGCTGAACACCAGGGGAAATGAGAGAAACAGAAGCAGCTGGCTACTACCTCTATTTCCCTCTCCTGGGCCGCAGGCTCGTCTCTCCCCTCTACTTATTGTCAGCTCCACTTTCCTTTTTCTGAAGAACAGCTTCCTCCCTTTACTCATCAACTTGAATATGGCTGTCATTACTTTCAATATTCAGGACCATCTCACCACCAACTGTCAGCAATCTCATGTCTTAAATCAAGTTCTCAAGATAGAATCTGTTCATCCCTGCTCATCTCTTGGTGCAAGGTCACACAAAATCAGATTTCTAGTCAACTGACGTTGGCTACTTATGGGTCAGGTGGTCATCACTACTTCCATTCATCCCTAGCTGTGTGTGTGCACATTTCTTTGGGTGGAGCTTGGTTAGAACAGGATATGTATATGAAGCTGTAGATGGGGAAGGCTCTATGAAACATTTATTTTACAACGTATACTTACAATGAATTGAAGAAAATTCATGCCTGGTGTTGAAGTAGAGACAGGTCTGTTGCATCCATGCTTTGGATGATGTTTAACAAAGAGGAGAAGGGGAGAATTGGGATGGAAACTTGATGAGGTAATAGAACAGAGGGGAGGTGTGTTGAGCATCTGTTGCATTTGCCAATCAAACATCTCTTCTGTTTTTGACTTGCAATGTATTGCATTTTACCTTTGGTGTTCACTGTGTCCAGAGTGTTCATCATGGTGTCCAGTTTCCCTGACCACAGGCTGGCCAGATTACTCTACCCATGAAGGTCATGATTGGATGAAAGGTGAGCAAGTGGGACAAACAGATTCTTTTCTAAATTTTGAGGTAAGCTTCTTATTAATGAAAGGTTCTTTCTCTTGCCTGACGTTGGGAGCTGTAATAATAGTATAAACCACACCCATTTGTGGCCATTGTCTTCAACACCTGGAGAAGCCTTCTTTATTCTGGGAGAATGAAGCCAACAAGCAAATAAAAGCAGACTCCAGAGATAGAGAAAGGATACAATTACATTGGTTGAACACTTGTATTTTCTTGGAACTGGACTTCTCAACTGTGTGAGTATCGATGTTTGAATAAAGTTTCTGTTACTTACAACCAAAGAGGCCTGCCTATGCATCTTGCCTTTTTATTCAATCTGACAATCTCTGCTTTTAATTGCAGTGTTTAATTTACATTTAATGTAATTATTGATATGACTGAGTTTAAATCTACTGTGTTATTTATTTTCCTATTTCCTATTTTTTATTCCTTCTTTTTTGCTTTTCCTACATTATTTTCATAATTCCATTTGATTTTTTGTCAGCTTTTTAGCTATACCTCTACTTTATTTTGCTATTCATTGCACTAAAGTTTATAATATATATCATTAACTTATCACAGTCTACCTTCAAATAACATTATACCACTTCATGTATAGTACAAGAACCTTCTCCCATATTTATACTATTGTCACATTTTACTTCTATATATGATATAAATCCCATGACATGCTAGTATTATTTTTGTTTTAAATAGCCAGTTTTCTTTTGAAGAGATTCAATGATGAAAAAATGTTTTTATGTTAGCCCACATATTTCTCATTAATGGCACTCTTGATTCCAACTTTAGACACAAATTTCTATTTGGTATCATGTTCCTTCTGCCTGAAGAATTTTCTTTGTAATTTCTTACAGTGAAGCTCTCCTGGTAACACATTTTTTTTCAGATGTTGTTTGTCAGAGGAAGTATCTATTTCATCTTTCATTTTTGAAATATACTTTTACTGGGCATAAAAATTTATTTGAGTTTTATTGTCTTCTGGTTTGTACACTTTCTGACATGAAATCTCCTTTCTTTCTTATATTTGCTTCTGTGTACATAATGTGTCTTTTTTCTCTATTTGTAAGAATTTTTTATCAGCGTTTACAGCAATTTGATTATAAAGATATAAAGTGGCCTGTTGAATTTTGTAAAGTTTATTCTCCTTGATGTCATTTTACACCTGCTTATAATTTATAGTTATTAAATTTGGAAAGTTTTTGGCCATTATTTCTTTAAATATTTTTCTATCCCCCTTCCTTTTCCAGAATGCCAATTACACATTGGTAAACCATAATAGAATGGACAGAAATGGTTCCAAAGGTCACAGACCCACTGCTCATTTTTTCCCAATATTTTTACTCTCTCTGCTTCAGTGTGGATAGTTTCTATTGCTATGTCTTTTTCTTCAGCACTGTCTAATCTATTCTCAGTCTCACCCAATGATATTTTTTAAAAATTAAATCTTCTTTATATTCAGAAGTTTCATTTGGATCTTTTATATATTTGTTAGTTCTCTCTCTGTCATGGTCACGTTTTCTTCTACCTTCCTGAGCACATAAAGCAATTTGGAATAGCCATTTTAATATCCTTGCTTGCTGTTTCTATCATCTCAGTCATTCTTGGGTTTATTGGCATTGATTTTTCCCTGGTAATGGGCCATATTATCTAACTTCTCTTCATGTCTGGTGATTTTTGATTGAGTGACAGACATCGTGACTTTTACATCATTGAATATAGGATTTCATTGTATTTTTAAAAAATGATGTTGGGCTTACGTTTTTCTGGCATGCAGTTATATTTCTTGGAAGTAGATCCTTTTCAGGTCTGACAGTAAGCTCTGTTGAGGTAGATTCAGGGCAGCCTTTAGAATAGGGTTAATTTAGGCGATAGCCTTCTGAAGACTCCAGCTGATATCTTTTTCATTATGAGGTCTTTCTACTACAGCTGGTAGCAATATGAACTATTCTCAGCCCTGGGTGAGCTTTGAGAGTTGTTAAGCCTACTGCTTTCTGGTGGCTCTTTCACCAGCATCAGGCAGTTTCATCTTATGCATGTGTAGTTTAGTACCCAGCCAGAGACACAAGGGACCTTCACTGCAGATCTCTGGAAAACTGTCTAAGCAACTTCCTTCTCTCTGGTACTGTCTCTGGCAAATTCTAGACAAAGTGGTCTTTCTGAATTCTGATTTTTGTCTTCTCCACTAATCAAGGCCACCAGGCTCTGTTTGGAATCCTTGTCTTTGCACTGCAGCCTGGAAGCAGCCTTTGGCAGTGTGCTAGGGCAATTGCCGGGCTCAGCACATTTGTTTCTCTTCTCACAGAGGTCATGGTCTTGTGCTGCCTTTTGTCCAGTGTCTGAAAATTGCTATTTCATTTATTTTTTTCTGGTTTTATAGTTGTTCAAGGTTAGGTGGTGAATTAAATCCCTGTGACTGAATTATATCTGGAAGTGAATTTTCTATATAATCATTTTTAATTAAAAATACTTCACCAGTAAATAATATATGTGTATAATTCGAAACATTAAATATATTCAAGAAATTTAAGATAAAAGAAAAAACATTCCCTTACTCCAGGCCTCTCCACCTCAGCCCCACTATGTAGAAATAACCCCTTTTTAATTAATTAGCTTTTTTTTTTTTTTTTTTGTAGCTAGTTCTGAATTTTCAAATACAGTTGATCTTCAAACAACATGGAGGTTAGGGGTGCTGACCCCCTGTGGAGTCACAAATCTGTGTATAGCTTTTGACTGTCCCCAAACTTAACTACTGATAGCTTAGTGTTGATTAGAAGCTTTACCAGACACATAAACAGTCATTTAACACATATTTTGAATGTTATATGTATTGTATCCTGTATTCTTACAATAAAGTAAGCAGGAGAAAAGAAAATGTTATGAGAATCATAAGGAAGAGAAACATATTTACTACTCATTAAGTGGAAGTGGATCATCATAAAGGTCTTCATGTTTGTTGTCTTCACGTTGAGTAGGCTGAGGAGGAAGAAGAAGAGGAGAGGTTGGTCTTGCTGTCTCAGGGGTGGCAGAAGCAGAAGAGGTGAAGGAGGTGGAAGGGGAGGTAGGAGAGGCAGGCACACTGGTATAAGTTTTATTGAAAAAAATCCATATATAAATGGACCCACATGGTTTAAACCCATGTTGTTCAAGGGTCAACTGTCATATGCCTCTACTGATAATTTCTATTGATTTGTTTTTGACATTATCTATTGATTTCTTTTTATGGTAGAAAAGGATTTGGCTCTTTTACACCACTTTCCAATTTTCCATCCTTCACCCTCCTAATATAATTGTACCACCATTTTTACATGATAAATAATCAGCTATATATCATTATGACTGTGCAAATATTGTTTATTTCAGAGCCTAATAAAATACTATGGTTTCATTTTATTTCTCATTCTGTTTTTTATTATTCTTGGAATTTGTAATCGCTTAATTAAAAAAAATGCATACTTTGCCATTCATGTGTTCTTAATATTTTCCAAATACTTCACTTTTAAAGAGATTCTATTGAGACCCCATCTCTTTCTTTTAATTAGAGGTGACCCTCCTGGGGTCCTCCGAGATACTGGAAAGTTACACATTTGTTACCCTGGAATCTCCCAACGCCACTTTCCTAAGTTGTATCCATTGCCTCCTCTTTCCCATGCCTTCATCTTTCTTGATTTACTCTCTCTTTTTGCTGGAGTATATCTTCAAGTATCTTCCTAACAAACGGAGGTAATTTTTTTGAGTCATCCCTCAAATTTGAAATGTGTCAAATATTTTAGTTCTTCTGTTAAACTTGGTGGATAGTTTGATGATGTATAAAATTTTAAGTTATAAAAGTTTTCTATTAGAATTTTAAAGACCTTGGTCCATAGGTTTCTATTATCCAGTGTTACTAAGAAAAAGCCTGAAGTCATTTTAATTCTAATTCCATCTTTGTGACATTTTATTTTTTCATTTTAGAATATCTTATAATCCTTTCTTGATCCCTTGTTCTCTGACATTTAATGTTCATGTACTTTTAATGTGGCTCTTTTTTCACTTATTGGGCTGGACATCTTGTGCATCCTTTCAATATGAAGACTTGTCTTGAGAAAATAACAGTACCCTCCTTCCAGTTCCATTTCCACAACTTTCTCTGTTCTTTCTATAGCCATTATAATTTGTATGATAGAGTTCTTGGGTTTACCTTCTATTTAAATGTTTTTTTGCCCTTCCCATTGGTCGTCTTTTTGTTCTCTTTTTCTTCAGATTTTCTTGACTTGCTTTTTCAGCCATCCAGTTCAAGTTTTTAAGTCATGTCAGTTTCCAAAAGTTCTTTCTTAATTTCTGAGTTTTTTTTTTCTTTGTTTCCTGCTGCTTAATATATGCATTTTTTCCTATGTAACTGAGGATAAGAATTAGGGGAACTATTTCCTTCTGTCTTGCATTATCTCTGATAAATAAAGATCTTTATTTCCTGTTTGTTTTGATTTCTCACATGAAAACCTTTCATGTTAGAGCTTTTCTCAATTACTTATTTAATCTTAGTTGTCTGTTCATATTTAAGATGCTAAAATGTGTGTGTGTGTGTGTATGTGTGTGTGTGTATCTGAGTAAAACTGTGTGTGGGTATGGGTGAAAGGTGGTAGTATTTTTCAACTGATGGCATAACTTCAAGGAAACTGGAAAAACTCTTGGTCATTTTACTGGCACTTCCCCAAATTCCACAGAAGAGATTCCAGTATTCACTCAAGGAAATGCCTGGCCATAGCATTCTGCCTGTAGGGATTTAGAAGGTGGGGACAAAGGAGAACTTGGTTTCATCACTTAATTTACGGACTTTTAATTAATCTCTTTGTCATTACTTCTGCCCTCCGCCTCTTTTGTTGCCTCTGAACCCTGAGTTTTTCCAGTTAATTTTTCTAGAGAAGAAAATGCAGATCTCCTGCCTGGAGAAGAGGTGAGTGGGTTGAGTACCAAATGCTTTCTGATTCTGGTGTTCTGATTTTTCTACATGCTTAGCCTTTCCAGGGTTATATGGAGCAAACTGGTTCTTTCTCATGTTTCTCCTCTGGTGTCTTCCATCTTGCCAAATCAGTAACTGTTCCTCCAACAACTTTTAATCTTCTAAAAATTTGTTGAAATTTGTCATATGCTGATATCTCCTGTCTCATTCTCTATGTGTGTGTGTATGTTTTAAATTATTCTTTTTATCCTATTAGTGGGAACACAGAATGAAGAAGCAATAAGCACATGCTAGCAAACTGCCATCTTTAATCAGAATTCTAGGTTATATAATTTTTATTGATATTGCTATAATGAACACTTTTCTGTGCCTGTAGCATTTTTCTCCTTTTGCATTTATGGATTAGTGTAGGATCAAAAGCACAAGTAAGAAATTAGATTTAAATACTTAGAAGGAGACTTTATCCCACATTTCTGAAGCTGGGAAGAGTTGTAAGGAGAATTCAAGGCTAATGGGAATGGAGATGAAGAGCTTTGTGTCATGTTTTTATTTCTTAAATGAGATTATTTGTAGAGTGATGGGATTATAAATGCTTTTGACTCTTTAAACAAATGGGATGTGGGGAGGGTGTCTAGAGCACTTTTCTTTGAGAAGTAAGGTGTTATACAAGAGCAACTTCTCCAACCTCAACTTTTTGCCTGAGGCAGCCCCCGTTGTCAGCCTAAATGACTTAACTTCTCAAAGAAATAAAATTTTCCCTGGGAAATGAAAGACATTAGTCCTGAGGGCCAGATATCTTCCAGAGATTGTGTCTGGGTGTGCTCAAGTCCTCTGCTTCTTCCATATTCCAGCCCCATTGAGCCATGGGTATATGGAGATCCCAGATAATAAAGAAAAAGCTTGCAATGCTTTTCTAGAAGGTAGAAGTTGCTCCATGAGTGCTCTGTGCTATGGTTTGAATGTGTTTCCCAAAGGTTCATGTATTGGTAACTTAATCCCTATGCCCTTGAGAAGAGATCAATAGATTAATGAGGGTTCTTCTCTCATGAGTGGATTAATGTCACTATCACAACAGTGGGTTTGTTGTTTTGGTAGTGGGTGTTTTATAAAAGTGAGTTCTCTCTTGCTTTCTTGCTCTTACCCTCTTGCCGTGTGATGCCCTCCACCATGTTATGATGCAGCAAGAAGGCCCTCACCAGATGCTGGTGCCATGCTCTTGGACTTCTCAGTCTCCAGAACTGTAAGCCAAATAAGTTCATTTTCTTCATAAATTATCCAGTCTGTGGTATTCTGTCATAGCAACAGAAAATGAACTAAGACACTCTGTATCAGGAATGGAACCAGCTACCTGATAAAGTTTGCCCCAGAAGAAAGGTCCTTCTCTTTAGTTGGTTAACTTTGGATTCTGGGTGTCAACTCACTGAACTGTGAGCTGTCCCAGGAGGCTCATTGCCCATTCTCAGTAGTACCTGGTCCCTCAGGGCCTAGTGTCAAACCAGGTACAAGTGGGCTTATAGACCAGAGTACAAAATGAATGAATTGACTTATTCCCTCCTAGTCTCTCATTTGAACAATGAACTCTTCCAAGCTTTTATTTCTTACATTTCTCCAACAAGGACTCATGTAACAAAGTGAGCATAGAAGAGGCACTAATAAAAACCCCCGTTATCTAAAAAATTAGTCTGAAGAGGAGTGTGGCAAATGACAACTCCACTCATTTGCACAGCATTTTACGGTTTTCACATCCCTGTTTTTCTGCATTGTCTCATTTGTCCTCACCACAACCCTGGCGGGTTCTTAAGATAGTGAACAGCATCTTTCTTTTACAGATAGTGTGATTGAGGCCCAGTAAATTACATGGCTTATGCAAGGTCATGCAGCTAATATGTGTCAACAGAAGGTCTTTGTCCCAGGTCTTCTGACTTCAAGACCAAAGTTATTCCCAAAATATCATATGATTTTAGAAAAATAATAACAATAATGAGACTTAAATCACCCACATAAGAAATATCCATGAAATAATAGCATATTATACCCAGACAGCTGAGTCTGCTCTCAAGGGATTTTTATACTTTGGGGTCTATTATTTGATTGATTGATTAATATTCAAGTTGTTTTAACTCCAAATGATTCATTCATTCACTTATTCACTTACTTAGAAAAACATCCACTGGTTGCTTAATTTGTGTCCAGTACTCTTTGGTAGCTAGAAAAAAAAATATTGACTCTAGTCTATGATATCAAACAGTTTAGCATGAAAGTGTAGGATATGAGGCAGCATATGAATTTTCTATTGTTGCTGTAAGAAATTGCCATAAATATAGTAGCTTAGAACAATTCAAATTTATTATCTTACAGCTCTAGAGGTCAGAAGTTTGAAGAGTCTCATTAGGCTAAAATCAAGATGTTGGCAGGGCTGTCTTCTTTCTGAAGGCTGTAGGAAAGAATCTGTTTTCTTCCCCTTCCCAGCTTCTAAAGACCTCCTAGAAGGTGATCTCTTTCATCTTCAAACCCAGCAATACCTGGTTGAGTCCTTATGACAATGCTGTATTTCTAGTTATGGCTCATCTGCCCCTGTTCTTCTTCATTTAAGGGCTCTTTTGATTATATTGGGCTCTCCTGGATAATCCAGGATAATCTCCCTATCATAAAGTTAGCTGGCTAGCAACCTTAATTCCCTCTGCTACTGTAATTCCCCCTCACCATGTAACATAATATGTTTTCAGGTTCTAGGGATTATAATGTAGACATCTTCAGGGGCTCATTATTCTGTCTACCACAGATAGTAGGTGATCTCATCTGGAAATAACATTAAGATTGTAATTCTAGGCATTGCGTACTTGGTGCCAAATGAGTATTATAGACCACAAGCGCAGAAAGCAAGAAGGAACATCCTCTTCTGAGTGATCAAGAAACTCTTCATATTAGACAAGTGCTATGGTTTAAATATTTGTTCTCTCTGAGACTTATGTTGAAACTTAATCCCCAGTGTAACAGTATTATCAGGTGGGGCCTCTAAGAGGTGACTGGGTCATGAGGGCTCTGCTCTCATGACTGGATCAGTTCATGTATGGATTAATGGGCTAATGGATTGATGGACTATCATACGAGTGGGTTAGTTATCAGGATAGTGGGTCTGCTACAAAAGCCGGTTTGACTCTCAGTGCACCCCTCTTGTCCTGTGATGCCTTTCGCTATGTTATGATGCAGCACGAGTTTTTCACCAGAGGCTGATCAGAGGCAGCTCCTCAACTTTGGACTTCTCAGCCTCCAGAACTGTAAGAAATAATATTTTCTTCTTTACAAATTACCCAGTCTTAGATATTCTGTTATAGCAACAGAAAATGGACTGAGATAGCAAGGAAACTGAATAAGCAAAGTTTCTTGAGTAAGAATGAACATGGCCACAGGGAGTCACAAGAGATTTTTTAAGCAGGGAGAGCGTAATAAAGGCAGTTTTGAGTGGATGAATCTGGTGCTTGGTTATATATGAACCTCATTAGAATATTACTGTCTCTGTCCCTCTCTGTTTCATAGAAGGAAAACCTGAAGTCTAGGTAGTATGGATGTCTCATGAGAAAGTCAGCTGACAAAGCCACTGGCCAGATGGTAAGGGGGTTTTTCACAGTTCTGGAGAGAGAAGGAGGCTCTAACTTTTGCCACTGCTCATGACTGTTCTCAATAAAACAAAATCTGTTTGGAATTATTCCCAGAATACCACTAAAATTAGTTCTTTCTGTCTTTACTTCTGGTCATCTTCTCTTATGGGGTATGCATTTTGCAGAACCCGCTTCTCTATGTCCCTATTCAGTTGTAATTGAGGGATGGGAGGAAGGAACATAGGTTGGGATAAGAGGTATTTTCTTGAAACATTTTGGGAAGTCTTTTTCTCCAGTATTGCCATTAAAGTCACATTGGGTTGTCAACTCTGGGCCCTTACCTAAAGCTTCAGCTCCAATTTTTTTTTTTTTCTCTGCTCTTTCATTAAATGTGAGGCAGCACAATGCAGAGGAAAAGCACAGGGAAGAGAAGCAGAAGAGCTGGCTCCTAGCTCTCTTTTACGAGCTAGCTCTGGGATCACAGGCAACTCACTTTTCCTAGTCTTATTTCTCCACCTGTTAAATGGGTTGGCTTGACATGACAGTGGTCTTCAGGTTCATTTGAGTTCTGAGCCTCCGTAATTATGATTCTATGACTCAGCATCAATGGAGCTCCCACTTGTGGAAGTCAAAGGTGGATCTACATCTACTACTCATGTATCCACCTCCCCATTTCCCTGACTGACTTTATGCTTCACGTTCGTTACCTGTTTGGGTGTCTTTCTCATCTTGGTTTGGCAACCCTTTCATCAAGATGTCCCAGAATGTGTGTCATTGGATGTCACTTATTCTCTGATCCTTCCATTCATTCATCCAACATTTAGGCACCTATTTGTGCAAGGTGAGGCAGCTCCATCTTTCTAAGCTTTCCTGTTAGGTAGGAAGGAAGTGCAATCCAGGCTTTTCAAATCATTGTCAGAGAATGTCTGAGTTGGAAGGACATTTAGAAACCATGATTCAATAGCCTTCCTTTCACAAACAAGGAAACAAAAGCCTAAAGAGATGAAGTGATTTGCTTAAAATCACATGGCTGAACTGGGAATGTCAGAACTGGGACTGGAGTCAATTTTCCAGTTTTCCAGCCCAGTTCTGCCTTCTCCCTCCATTATCTACCATATTCTATTAACTGCTTTGAAAACAAAACTGTAATGAGCCCTAAATTATTTTCTCCTTTAGCACAAAGAATTTTTAATTGGGGAAGGATGTGCCCAAATTTGTGATGAGAAACAATGAACACAGCCTCAGTGTAATTACTGGGCCATGGCCCATTGTTTCAGTAAAGGCATCCTATAATGGAAGGAAAAAGAAGATGAGGAAGGAGAGAATGCAGACCTTCTTTGTTCTCAAACCTTTTGTCTCTCTGTTAGGCTGTGTTTGTTTGCCAAACATGAGCCTGGTAAATTGCGTGCCCCAAGTAATCCCAACCATCTACCCCGACTCCTCAGTGCTGAGCTTGGCAGCTGATAGCTCAGCCTGTTTCATTGCCAAGCTGAATGAATAGACCTCAGCCAAGTTCTGGCTGTGAAAAGAGGCCTTGGGTACAAGGGCCCCATGCTTTTTGTGATCCAGTAGGGACAGGTCACTGCCTGGCTTATTTGTCTTCAAACCAGGCCAACCCACTCCACACCACGTGGGGCCAAAACAAGAGGCCAGCCTCATAGCAGCAACAGGGCAATTGCCTTTGACCTCTCTCTTCACTCCCGCTCTGGTGTTGTCCTCTCTACTCCAATCTGGTTTCTACCAGCTCCCCAAATTTTTAGCTTCTAAAAGTTTGTCTCCTATTCCTAGTTCCATCAAGTTAATCCTTTAACTTATCCACCAGAGTTTTTTGGCTTAACTCTTGGTTCTTCCCTGAGTGATGGATTATACTTGTCTTTCAGCTCATCCCACTCCTGGTCACTTTGGGTTAAAACCCAGCCCAATTTTCATGAGATCTAGTCCCCAGAAACTCCTTTTCCTTACCCCAGGGGTTGAATTACTCTAGTGGGCTTGTTCCTATTGACTTGCCTTAGTTTTCTACGTCTAAGCCATTGTGCCTGTCTCTAGGACTCACTGAGTGCTCTCCTCCAGAAACTGCCTGCACCTGCCACTCTTACATTCACCTCCTCATCTTCCTGTCTTTATGCTTCACTTTCAGAACCTGCTTTGGCTGTCTTCCTCATCTTGGTTCTCCTACCATAGCAGCTTACCAGCTTTGGGCTCTGATTTGGCATCACTGGTGCCATTAGATAAGAGACCACCCCCTCATCTCCTGTAGATCCCTTACTTACTGGGTGAAATCTCAGCTCCTTCATTCCCATGCCTTGGTTCCACTACCAAGGAAGAAATATTTAGAAATGACCTGTAGTTTTCCTGCAGTACTTTTAGCTGAATGTTTTGAATCTCTTGTATACCCTGGAATTTGAAATTAACCAGACTCCTATGGTTAAAAACAGCTGAAAATCAAGCCTAAACATTTCTCAAATTGTAGTTCTGTGACCATCTGCATCAGAGTTCCTTATTAAAAATATAGATTCCAGGCCATCACCTCAGATCAAATGAATTAGAAACTTGGTGGGGGCTCTGGGGGAAGATTATTAGATTGATTATTAGATACAAGAAAATTTGATAACTACTGATTTATCTCCCAGGTTTCAGTTGGTATCTTATTTAAGCTATCCATAGCAACCCTTCTGGTCTAGCTGGTTCTTGAAAAAGGGAGATTTCAGAAGCCACCAGACTATTAAAGGAACATTGATATTATGTGTATTCACTATATTAAAAAATCAGTAAGTTTATTAGAAATCTTTCTTATATAGACCTCTGAACAGGCACAGTGGGGGATACTGGTTGACTAAAACACTCAGACTAGCTATAATTCTAAAGTAAAGGTGCATATTTTCATTTGCATCTCAGGGAAACAGAGACGGTATGGGGACAGCTCGCAACAAGTCTCCACCTTGTCAGAGTGGAGCTGTCAACTTTGGCAGGTAAGTCTGTTCTGATTGTGATAAGTGAAAGTACATGGGGTGAAGAAAAAGTGGGTCATCATTCTGAGATCCAAAAATTGACATAAAATTGCTTGTGAAAGTAAATCTCTGTGAGAGATAATTATCAAATTAACAGAAGCTTATGGAGAGGAAATAAAGTCAAAATATGTAAAGATGATAGCGAAGATAGCTGGAGTGCTGGAAGGATCTCTATAGAATCATAGATTTCTGACTGGAAGGGGCCTCCAAAATCACATTGATTGAGAGTTGCAAATTATTTTAAGCTCTTGGATTCTTCTATGAAACAAAATCTTATGCAGAAAGCTAACATGTAAAACAAATACAGAGTTGCTCTGGTTGGGGCGAATGAGCGAGACAGAGAGAATATGTTAATTAGGATACACTAGGTTATGTGCAGTAACAAACAATCCAAACATGTTATCAGCTATTGTAACAACAAAGGCTCTTCTGGTTCATGCTATATGTCTATCATGGATGGACTTGGTCAACTCTACAGTTCCTTGCTTCAGGTCCCAAGCTGAGGGAGCAGCCCCCGTTTTGATCACTGATGGTTACCATGACGAAAGAAAAGTACAACTCTGACAAATGTTGCATCGGCAATTAAATGCTCCAGTTTAAAAGTGACAGAGAGTACTTCTATCCAGGTTGCCTTGGTCAGCATTAGTCACATGGCCCTACATAACCACAAAGAGGCCAAGAAGTACAAGCCTACCGTATGCCCAGAAGCTATTTCCTACTGAAAATATTTAGTGAACACCACTGTTGACTAGCATTGTGTGTGTGTGTGAGACAGCTTTCACTCATGCCCAGTGTTATCCCTAGGTACCTGCAAAGAACTCTTAGGCTCCATGAAAACTGATTTGGAAACTACTAAATTAGCTCTCTTATTTCATAAATGAAGAAAACTGAGGTCAATTTACTTATTTAAGGTAAGATAATATCAAAATGTAGGCCAGAATGGAGGTTTTCTTTGGTCTCAGTCCAAGGCTCCTCCCATTTTTGCTCTGAATGCGGGGTGTGTGTGTGTGTGTGTGTGTGTGTGTGTGTGTATGAGAGAGAGAGAGAGAGAGAGAGAATGGTGACTCAAGAGTTAAATGTAGATGAAGAACAGACCGGTTCTGAAAGGAAATGTGAACCTGAGGAAATTTTCCATGAAGGTTCCCCATGCATTCCAAGTGACAAATAGATGCAGTAAAGATATTATATTTGTTCTGATTACCCAAAGGATGCTGGGCAACATAAAGAGTTTTTGAAGAGAACAGCAACTGATGATGAAGCGTGGTGCCCCTAATGGAGTGAGGAAACCAAGCAGCAATCACCAACTTTGCAGGGACCTAGGGGAAATGTTCTGGCTGAGAGGCTTCCATTTCCTGTCCTATCAGCTTCGCCAGGACCGAGACTCAGGGTGGTGGGAGAAGCAGGTGGCAAAATGCATAGCACTGCCCCTGCCAGGGCTGACAGTTTCTCTAAGAGGAGAGTGTGGGTAGGAAGGAGATAGCAGATGTCTCTGGGACAGTGTCCTGTTCATCAGGCTTTGTAGTATTTCCGTGTTCAGTGAAAGAGAGATGAACAAAGAGAGAAAGACAGGATTTGGTGGCAGAACAAAAATGGCCATCATGCTGACTCACTTAATTTTTTTTTTTCTGGCCACTGCACTGCTGCCTTCCTTGTTTTGTTATTGTTTCGACTGTTTGTATTCCTTCTGTAGTGCCTCCAGGAGCACCATTTCGGTTTTGATGAGATCCAAGGAAGCCCTGTCACTTGCCCTATCGTGTATGTATGCCCTCTCCACTCTGGTCTTCTCAGGATGAATCCCTTGATAGTAGTCAGAATAAACCTTAATTGATCAAAAATACTTGAAGAAATTGAAGTTATAGATATCAGCAACATCTAAGACAAGGAGAATCCTCCTTCCCTTCCTATGACTCTCAATAGTGGAATCCCCTAACTCTTCTTACCCCCATTACTGACTATGTAAATCACACCTTAATGTGTCTGATGGCCCTGAATTGACGGTTGTGTCAGGAGGGCCTCTGATCTGACACAGGCAGTTTAGGAGGCTGTGGTAGAAATGGGGTCTCCACTGGGGGCCTGGGAAGTGCAGGGTTAATGTGGAGGAGGAGGAGCTGAAGTACTGTGAGCAGGAACATAAAGAAGGGAGAGGAGCTTGTGCGGGGCTGCAAGATCATTAGTCAGAAAGGGCAGGGACAGGGACTTGTGGTGGTCCTTTGAGGGGATGAGGTGGTACCACCTAAAAGTGTCAGTGAGAAGGGTAAGCGTTCTCTGCTGCTTCTTGTTTGCTCACTTTCTCAGATGCCCCAATCACAAAATATTTCTGGTTTCATTTTTCTTTTTTTTAATTCAACAGACAACCTGATGTCATCATGGAGGCTGAAAATCCTCACGCCTTTCATTCTGTCTAGGGCTGACTGGAACCAGGGCTGGCTGTGCCCATCAGCTGTCAGGCTGCTCTTTAGCGAGGCTTGGAAAGTTCCAGCAAAAGCCCTGCCTTTGAACCGGAATCACTCTGCCACTGTCTGCATGTGGATCCTTTGTAGTGGAGACAGAGATCTTTGTTTTGTATAAAAACAGACGGGCACTCTTCTTGGGTCTGTCCCTCTGCTGACAATTCCAAGTAACGCTTTATCATCCCCAAGTGCATTGCATTGCTTTAATATCTGGCAGAGCGTGAATTGTAAACACGTCATTAGACTTAAAGGCTGCCTTGAGATGGTGGCTGGAGGAGAACCGGCCCTGAAGAAAAGAGGAATTTGGCTGAAAATGAGCTGCTGAATAATTTATCATGAATTGAAATGTCAATACCTTAAGTGAGGCATAGTGAAGCTTCATAACTCGGAGGTAAACACTGTGAGGATGTAATTCTGGAGAGAACATTATCAAAAGCAGTGGCTCTTTGGAAGGAGCAGGAGGCAGAGAGACCCTGGCTGGGTGTGGGCTGAGTCTGACAAGGAGATGGGGGGTGGGAGGGGGCACAAAAGGAGAAGCAGAACAGAGCTTGCCTTGGAGCTGCACCATCTGAGCTGGAGGAGAGGTGAGGCCAGAAAGGAATTGGGGAAGTCAAGAACGAAGGGAGAGCTGTTAAGTAGGAGTGTCAAGAAGACCTGACCAGTGGGCCCAGGAAAGCTTCTTGGAGAAGGGAGGACCCAGGATTTGATGAAGGGAGATGAGGTGGAGAGAATTTTATTAGACGTGTTATTAAGGGGTAGCAGGAGAGAAGTCGAGAAGGCTGGTGGTGGGTGCAGGTTGAAGAACACTATGCAGAAGAATGGGAATTTGTTGAAGTTGAAATGAGAGCTCCTGCAGATCTTTTGACAGGAAACTGACATTTATTCAGCAAGTATTCAACATAATTGAGTAGCTATGTTCCAGATTCTGTGCTCGTGCTGCACACAGGTCTCTGACCTCAAAGAACTTATATTCTAGTGAGGGAGACAGATAACCAAAAAATAGCCGTCACATTTGTTTTCCTGAGTGTTTGACTTGCAACTTATTCTTTGCCACAATGTTAGGAAGTAGGTGAAATAATTATCTCCATTTTACAGATGAGGAAACTGAGACTTAAAGAGGGTAATTTTCTCAAGGCAATTTTAACTAGTAAATGGTGGAGCTAGAACTGTATCATGCAATTATGCAGTTATAATTTGGGCTAAATGTTTGGATGGGGAAGTTTATGAGGCTGTGGACCAGTGTTAGACACATGACTGTTCAGGGGACCAGGGAAATTTTCCAGAGAAAGGAAGTAAGATATAACCTGATGAGCTGGGGTGATGTGGTGGGGTAAGAGTGGCTTGCACAAGGTCCCAGAAATGGGAGGAAGATGGTAGAGGTGAGATCTGGCAGGTTTTTGGAGGTGTGTCAAGGAGGCTAGACTTCATCCCAATGGCAATGAGAAGCCATTGAAGGGTTCTAAGAGGGGAAGAATGAAGACAGTATGTGTGAGAGAGTCAATTTTGCATTTTTAAAAGATTACTCTGGCTGCTTTGTGGAGAATTGATTGGTGGGGCCAGAAGTGCAAGCTGCTGGAACAGTGAGAAAGTTGAGAAGCAGGAAATAAGTAAACCAGTAAATGCGTCAATCTCTTGAGTACTTTATTTATAAGAGGGTCCCTCAACCCCTTGGTCAAAGCCTTTTTTCCCTCATTTACATCCAATTTTAATAATTCAAGTGCTTGTTTTCCCAATTTATAGCAGATTAAGAGTTACGATTTAGGAAAGAATTTGGGAATGCAGTGAGTGTTCAAGGAGGAAAGACACTGGCAATTATGAAAAGTGACAGTTTGATTTTAAGGAAAGACACACACGAAAAACATTTAAAATATTAAAACAAACTGCACAGCAGAGCGGGACTATTCCGTGGAAAAGCAAATGACCCTATCCAATGTCATCCTCCCATTTCAGGCTAATATTTGATATCTTCAGTGATTAATTTGAGATAACAATAAAATGAGTCAACAATGACAAAGTGTGATGTTCAATAACCTCTGTTTAAAAAGACAGGAACAGAAAAGAGCGACTCCACATTTCCAGCCACATTTCAGGGTGTAGGTGGGTATGAACCCAAGATGGCCGTGAGGCCTGGAGCCCTGCGTTCCCCTTTCAGTCTCCAAGGCCGGCTGTCTCCCGCTGAGGCTTAAAGAGAATAAGTATTGTGTGAGGGGTTGCTGAATTGGGGGGAATGGAGCTTGGTCAAAATCTCCAGCCCCTCATCAGTGAGCCCAGAACATGAGCTGAGGCAAAACCACTACAGCAACCATGGTGGCTCTGGGGCTCCTTCAGAAGCTGGGCTGGAATATTCTGTAGGCCACTGCAGGCTTTTAGGGATTTAGAAAGGTTCCTGCTGCTAGAGGGATTTCAAAGAGAAGCAGAGGGAGTAAACCAGGGGTCCCCAAACCTAGTGCCTTTTAGGAACTGGGCTGCTGGGCAAGGAGGTGAGCCGCCATGATTGAGCATGACTGCCTGAGCTCCGCCTCCTGTCAGATCAGCCGCGGCAGCGTTAGATTAGGAGCGCGAACTCTATTGTGAACTGTGCATGCCAGGGATCTAGGTTGTGCACTCCTTATGAGAATCTAATGCCTGATGATCTGAGGTAGAACAATTGCATCCCAAAACCATCTCCTCTCTCTCCCATCCCCAAACCAGTCCCAAAAAGGTTGGGAACTGCCGGAGTAAATCTTTCTGTGTGGGACTCTGGATCTGACCATCTAGGGTGTGGTGCAGTCCCCTTCCCTGGTCTCCTCCCTTGGTGTTGTTTTTCGTGTGTGTCTTTCCTTAAAATCAAACTGTCACTCTTCACAACTGCCAGTGTCTTTCCCCCTTGAACACTCACTGCATTCCCAAATTCTTTTCTAAATTGTTACTCTTAATCTGTTATAAATTGGAAAAACAAGCACCTGAATTATTAGAATTGGATGTAAATGAGGGAAAAAAGGCTATGAGCAAGGGGCTGAGGGACCCTCTTATAAATAAAGTATTTAAGGGGTTGACACATTTATTGGTTCACTTATTTCCTGCAGAGGAACTGTTGCTCTTGTGTGCAGGTAGAGATTAAACTGTACCTGCCTGCAGCCAGCCCAGGGCAGGAGTTCGGGCTCTGGGAACCACCCGACCCTGGCCTGCCACCGCAGACTTCAGCTGCCAGCTCCCCCAGCTCCTTCCTGCTGAATGAATAAATAAATGAATGTCAATTTCCTGTCAAAAAATCTACAGGGGCTCTCATAGGCTGGAGCATGCTGGACTCCCAGCCTGACACCCTCAGCACCCAGGTAATCAGACATGCAGGCACGAACCAGCCCCCCTCAGAGACATCCTCAATCCTTCACAGCTGGGGGCACCAGGCCCCAGCCCCAGGCTGCATCTGGTTTCCTCAGTTATCTGACTGGGATGGTTACAAGTGTGACCAGGAAGTGGGCCAATGGAAGACTCCCACGCAACTTCTCCTATTTCAGGGGCCTTATTTTGTTGCTTTTGTTAGTATAGTAAACAGACTAAAGAGTAAAGTTTTTGTGTTATTTGGTTAAGATCTTGGAAGCTGAAGTAGGAAAACAAAATACTGTCTGAAGAGTGCGGAGGCTTCTGGGGCCTCAATTCTGTACAGATTTAGATGCATTTATTACCTCCTCCAACTATCCTGGAATGTCATTCTCCACTGATTTACCCCAGACATTAGAATTCCACCTGGGAAGCCAATTAAGATGAAAATCTTCAATAGAAGATAATTGGGAAGGTCTGAGAGGCTTGTTATCCAGTTACACCATTCCAGTTGGGACCTAGGACCATTGGAAGGATAACTGCTGAAGCCGTGATGTCTCTTGCACAACTTTTGCTAACTTGAGCTTTAAGTATATTTTTTGTTACTATGATAAATATATTTTTTCATTGTTTTCAAATTGTTTGTTGGAGTGTAAAAAAGCAATTGATTTTTCATATATAATTAATAATATAACCAGCAATTTGTTAAACTACCTTATCAATTATAATAAATTGACACTTATTTGGAGTTCTCTAAATATCATCTGATAATAATGACAGTTTCAATTTTTTTTTTTTTTTTTTTTTTTTTTTGTGATGAAGTCTCGCTCTTGTCTCCCAGGCTGGAGTGCATTGGTGCGATCTCGGCTTACTGCAACCTTCGCCTCCCAAGTTCAAGCAATTCTCCTGCCTCAGCATCCCAAGTAGCTGGGATTACAGGCCCCTGCCACCATGCCCGCCTAATTTTTTTTATTTTTAGTACAGACGAGGTTTCACCATTTTGGCCAGGCTGGTCTCTAACTCCTGACCTCAGGTGATCCACCTGCCTTGGCCTCTGAAAGTGCTGGGATTACAGGCGTGAGCCACCACACCCAGCTTACAGTTTGATTTTATCTTTTTTTTTTTTTTAAGTATATTCAAGGAAGATTGTTATCCAAACTGAAATAAAAAGGAGCAGAAAAAGAAACTGAGTTTCAATTATCTGGAAATTCTTCCTATATGTAGGATTTATTGTTCTCTGACATTATTAGATAATATATAATTTAAGTAAAATAAATCATCATTATTATTTTTTAGAGAAATGATCTCATTCTTTTACCCAGGCTGGAGTGCAGTGGTACGATCATAGCCCACTGCAGCCTTGAACCCCTGGGCACAGAGGATCCTCCCACTTCAGCCTCCCAAGTAGCTACATGCCTCCACGCCCTCTAGTCTTTAAAACTCTTGTGTAGAGATAGGGTCTCACTATGTTGCCAAGACTGTTCTCCAACTTCAGGCCTCAAGTGATCCTCTTGTCTTTGTCTCCCGATTCTTAAAGTATATTATTCATTAATTTATTAAATAATTATTTAGTACTATAGTAGGCTCTGAGGTTGTTATTGTGAGTAAAACTTAGAGATCCATCTCTGCCCTCCTAGAGTCAATAGCCTAAGGTTGTTTTCCACTTAGTAGTCAAGTGAGAGACAAGGCAGGGTGGTAGTAGAGATGTGGATATATTTGTGATGTAATTAGTAGTTAAAACCAGTACAGCCTGGTCATGGATTGGAAATTAGGCACAAAGGAGAAGGAACTGTCAAGAATAACTTCTGGACTTCTGGTTTGCACAACTGAAGGGAGATGTCATTTATCGAGATTGGAACATTGAAAAAGGATCAGATTTGGGGGGTTGGGAAGAGAGGGAGCTCATGACTTTGGTTTTCCTCTTTTGATTTTGAGATACTTTTGAGTCATATAAGGAGGGATAGTAGCAGGCAATTGGATATACTGGTCTGTACTTTGGAGGAGAAACCTGATTGGAATCATCTGTTTATACAGAGTAATTGGTGGTTTGGATGTAGATGAAATTGGCTAGGCCTGGGGAGAGCAGATTAAGAAGCGGAGAGAGAGTTGGATGGAATCTTGAGCTTCAATTCTGATTGGCCAGGTAGAAGAGGATGGGTTGGTAGTGGGAAGAGGCAAGAGGAAGGATCCAGGAAAGCATGCTGTCCTAGAAGGTAAAATAATTGAAAGTTTTAAGAAAGAAGAGAAAGTTAATGTTCAAAGCTGCTGGAAGGTTACATAAGGTGAGGACTGAGAAATGTCATTGGATTCAAATACATTGTGGTAATTGGCAACATTATTGAGAGCTATTTTGGAGAGGATTATCATGGTTGAAGAGTGAGTGGGAAGTGAGAAATGTTTTGAAAATGTATTAGAAAATAAATGAATCTGTATTGTATTTTGGTTTTAGAATACACATCACAAATAAGAATGTTACTAAGGCTTATGGTAAGGTTTATTGAGCACAACCTTAAAATGCTGGATCAACTTATGTAGTAGTTGCTGGAGATCCTGCAATGAAGTTAGGGTGGGATGGCAAGGATTTGGCATGTCTGTCAACCTACTTGGGGACATGGAGTCTTAAACCCTGTATTCTGGAGTCTGTCACCTCTCTCATCATGCTTGCAGATGCCTAGATAAGACAGCCTATGCACAGTGGAGAATTATTAGCAAATACCTAGACACAGTGGGTTTGGGCTCTGTTACAAGAGTGATTATATTGGTCTCTGGAAATACATAGTGCCACATCAGCCTATTCATTGGCACCTGCTGAAGCTGTTTTATCTGGAATCATTTGAACATTTTGTACTTTTGTGCATCTGCCATTTGTCTTGAAACTAAGTTTATTCAAGTCCTTTGATGACAAATTCCACCGCTCTCTGAGGAAGGGCTCTGGGCCTGCTGCAAATGCAAGCTGTCCCAAGCTTTGGTCTCTGGCTCTGTCAGAAGAAGCAGATTGTCGACCATCTCCCAGCTGCTTCTTGCCACTTGCAATTTGTGCTTTCTACAGAAATCACTCTGTTCTGAACAAGCCAGTCACCTCACTATTGTGAGAGGTTTGTGTGTCTGCTGAATATTTTATTTACCATCTGGCTGGTGGTGATGCACAGAGAACATACTTATGGGCCAGTAATGCCCCGGACCAGTGTATGCCAACCCTGAAAAGGTCACTTGCTTCTCCCCATGCCTGGCAGGCACCCACAGTCCCTCACACAGAGCCCTTGCTATTTCTTTGAGGCTCTAGGAATAGGAGATGTAAGGCAGTGGAGGGAGCTTTCTGCCCTTTTTACCCAGGCATCAAGGTGGTCACCAGGTGTCTTCCTAAGAAGAGGGGCATTTCAGCATCCAGCCCCTCTTCTTGCCTTCCTGAAACTCACATACAAGTTTTCAGGGAAGCACCTTCCATGAGTCTGAGGCAATTTGTGACTATTTCTGCCATCAGTAGGGGCTAAAGAAATCGCCATTCCCTTGCCCCTACTTCACCAACCAGATTCTGTCTTTTGAAAGGGAGGAATTTAATAGCACTTTTCCTTGTTCAGAGGACAATATCTAATTAGGGCTTGAAAGTGCTTCTGTTTTTAACAATCTCCTTTGCAGGTGCAAATAATTCCAAGAGGCCTCTCCCTTTTTGCATCTTAATTCCGTCATTGAAGATAGATGTCCCTTAACAGCTACTCAGGAGGGAGGCGGTAAATGGAAAGAGTACTGGACTTGAAGTCAGGAGTGCTCTATTCTTTTCACTCATTAATGCTTGCCACTAGATATAGTTTGCTCATCTATCATTTGGGCATATTACTAATTTACCTTGTAAGGTTATTTTGAAAATCAAGACATGTGAATAGTGCTTCATGGATTGCCTGTGTACTGGCCTGCCCAGTTTCTATTGTATAGGAAACTGATACTCAATCCTTTAAGTAATAAAACATTTAAAAATACATATGTAGCCCCTAGGCCACATATATATGCTGTATAATATATATAATTGTGGATTGAGAATAAAAAAATGCTATATGTTAAGTCCTATTAAAACTAACATTTGTTGAATGCTTACCACAACTTAGTGCCAAGCTCTATAAATTTCATTTCATAATTGTCAAAACAACCCTATAAGGAAGATGCTACATTTTACAGATGAGGAAATTGAGATCCAAGAACTTAAGACTCCCAGAATCAGTAAATAGCAGATCCAGAATTCAAACCCAAGTCTTTTTGGTTACATGTGTGCAACCTCGGGGCTGTGCTGCTTTCCTCCTCAACATATCTCCTACACAACATCCTTTTATCGAGAAGGAAGCCAAACTCTTATAAAATGTTTCACTGCATCTGAATAAGCAGACAACCCTATAAAAATGTTATATAAGGCCAAGCACAGTGGCTCATGCCTGTCATCCCAGTACTTTGGGAGGCCGAGGTGGGAGGATCACCCAAGTCCAGGAGTTCATGACCAACCTGGGTAATATAGCAAGACTTCATCTCTACAGAAGATTTTTAAAAATTAGCAGGGCATGGTGGTGTGTGCCTGTAGTCCCAGCTACTTGTGGGGGTGAGGTGGGAGGATTGCTTTCAGGCTGCAGTGAGATATGATGGCTCCATTGCACTCCAGCCTGGGTGACAGATTGAAATCCTGTCTAGAAAAGAAAAAAAGTTATGTACAAATACATGAAACCAAACAATGGCTCTGAGGGCAGAACAAAGTGGTGGCTGATAACATCCCTGTTCTCACTACATGGTGAAAATGGTTATATACCTTGATGATTTATTTTATATTTCAATGGGAAACACTTCTCTGGGTAGCATAAGTAGCTCAAGAATCTTGTATGTTGTGTATATATGTGTGCATGTGTATCTGTTCGCTTTGGTGAAATCCTCCCACAGTATTTTTATCTTCTCTATGGCCATAAAGCATAAAGAATGGCCATTTTCCTGACAATAAGAATTGTCATTACGGATGTCAAAGGTTGAGTTGTGCTTGGTGTGATGTGCTCAAAGCCTGTTGGTGTGTAAGGCTGGACTGGTTATTTATTTGCTAGGTGTGGATTATTATCCCTATTTTGCAGGTGAGGAAACAGGCTTAAAATAGTACAAGACTAGCTCAAGTCACAAAGCAGGACTGCAACCAATGCAAAGCAGATTTCACCACAACCAGAAGAATCACTTTTGAAATAAAAAAAATTCTAATTTCAAAAGAATTACATTAAGAAATATTTGCTGTAAAAATTCAGAATTACAGCTGAACATTATAAAAAGTTCAGAAGTTGGTCACTATCTCTAATCCTGGTTCTTTTTCCAAGGAAGACCCATGGTTAACAATCTCATATGTACTGCTTCTCAGATTATAATGTATATTTAAATCACCTGGACATTTGTTAAAATGCAGATTCTGACTCAGTAGGTGTGTGATGGGCCTGATCTACTGAATCTCTACTAAGCACTCAAGCGATGCTGATGCCAGTGGTCCATGGATCATGCTATGAGTACAAGGTCATAGGGCAATGTGCATTTTTATTTTCATTGTTACTGCCAAATTACATTCTGAAGCAACTGTATCAATTACCAACAGAATATGGGAGTAGTACTTATTTCCCACGTTTTCTCTAACACTTAGAAATTTCCCTATTCATTTTTTTCTCAATTTGATAGGTGAACTATATCTATGTTTTTAAAATGTATTTTTATTTTTTAACAAGTTTTTTCACTCTCTTATACGTTCATTGGTTATTTATACATTCTCTACTTGTCTGTTCATATTCTTGACTCATTTTTCCATTTGGATATTCTTGCCCCTCTATTTTAGTGGCTTATATGAATTCTTTATATATTTTGGGTATCAATCCTTGGTCTACTGACTGTCTTGCAAATATTTTCCTCTGGGTCTAAAGAAGAAATTTTTACCCAGCAGCGTTATGCGGTGACTGAATGGAAGTGAAGCTGTTCAGAAGTTGCATAACCACTTGCTAGGGAGGAATTTGGTACCTCTCTCGACTTCCTGTGCCTTCTTTTTCATATTAATACAATATCTCAGAAAAGAGCTTATCCTACTGTATTATGGTTGTTTATTTTTTGGCCTCATCCATTCAACAGTGATCTCTTTGAGGGCAGGGATGAGGGTCTGTGAGTCATCTCTGTATTGCCAGTACCCAGTTTTGGGTCTAGCACAGAGCAGGCACTCAGAAAATATTTAGTGGATGAATCAATGGACAGAGGGTTAGATGGGTCTTGTTGCTGGATTCCGGCCAGGATTTGCCCTGTGACTCAGCTAGGAGTTGTTTTGGATCCTTAAATAGGGTGACAGAAGAGGAGCAAGAGGACCCTTTGCTCCTAGAGGAAAGTGCCCTCTGGGTGACTTGTCTTCCCTGCATTCATTTGCATATTAGATACTCTGGTGCCCAGAGACAGCAATAATGACAATAGCCAATACTTATGTAGTGCCTTTAGTGTGCTTTGTATACATTAATTCATCTAATTCTTACAGCTTCTACATGAGGTAAGCATTATCAGTATTATCTCCATTTACAGATGAAGAAACTGAGGCACAGTGTGGTTAAGGAATTTTCCCAAGATCATACAGCTAGTAAATGGCAGAACTGAGATATGAACCCAGCTGTCTGGCTCCGTAATCTGTGCTCAAGAGAGAACATGAAAAACACTAGACCTGGTACAAAGTAGGCACTAAACAAACATTTCTCTCTTCATTTACCATCCCTCCCCGAGAAGTGAGCCTTTTTTGTTAATGATATCTCAGACCACTAGCTTGGCAAAATCCAATCTTGGCCCTACTTTTCCTCTGTAGCTTTTGTCTCTGAACCACACATTCATCCTTGCTGGAAGTGCCAACAATCCCTGTTCTCCTAGGAACCTGGTAACCCCAATTCCCATGCAGCCAGCACAGGGATTGAGGCTTTCCATGATCTGGACCTGTTTTTACCCTCTAGCCACCCCCCCCCCCCCCACCAAATCCTGACACTCTGGCCCCAAGGCTTTGCATGGTGCTGCCATCTGGTAGGTACAGATGGCCACTGACAACCGTCTCTGAAGAGTGAACGGCCATTGGCCAAGACTGGTTACTGTTCCTCTTTAACCCTCAGGTCAGGGTACCCTATGCAGAATGTAATCAGTTGGTGGCTGAATTCCATTAGTGACTGGCCTTTTCTAACTCTAGTATCAAAGGTATTTTGAATGAAGGCTTAGTGTTGGGGGAGTCATAGTGTGGTGGTACTTGTGGGTAGGAAGTCCTACTTAGCTTGTCCTCAATCACATCAAGAGAAGAGCTGCCTACCCAATGTAAAAGATGGGTGAAATCCAGAGGCTGTAGTAGGTAAACCTTATCAAGAATCTTCAGCCCCATTGTATATGCCTCAAGGCACTCACTCTCCTCTTGCGGGAAGAGTTGAAGGAGACCCTAGATTCTCTCAGTGTAAGTTTGAAGAACTACTTTGTACTGGAGTCTCTGCTAGGCCTGCTCACACCTATTATCTGATTAACTCCTCACAATGATCCCCAGCAGGAGGCAGGATTTATTTAAAGTAAAGGAGAGGAAACACAGGAGTTAGATAAATGACCGAACTTGAGAATCAGAAACATCCTTACAATCCAAGGATGATTTTTAGCAGCTTCCTGAGCTCAGAAAAGAGGCCCGTATTGACACAATGAAACTCAGATTGGATCTACATATCTGGAGCAAAGTGGGCAGAGTCTAGGACAACTGGTCATTTACACAAAACCTCAGGAGCACAACCATTACTTGTTGGATTGGATGTACAGTAACTGAATTCAGGACTAAAGCTATGGATTTCTACCCAGGTATTGTTTACGAGGGAGCTTGCAAAGGGACTTTTTTCTGACCTGTGACTCTGCAAAATCTTTGTGAGCAGAGTCTTTATGCCCCCTCCCATTTCCTTTGTTTGTAACCAAGGGATTAAGGGTCTTGAGTGGAAAGTTGAGGGTACTGGGGGTGACCAGTACCTGGAAGAAACTAGCCTTTGATTTTGAATATCTTATCAACCTATGCAGATCACTGTACTACTGATGGTGAAGACAGACATTATGAATAGAAAGCCAATGTGCTGGAGCCCAGCTAGCCACGATGAGATGAGCTCCTTGGTGCTCATAGCTTTAGTTCCTGTTAGCTTCCATTAGGGGAGAGAGGGCTGATACTGGTAGGTAGAGAAACCAAGTATTGCTAAACAGCAGGATGGAGATCACGGAGCTGAGCTCTGGCCTGGAAAGGGAGTGACCATATCTGGAAGGAAACTCACATGATCCTAACCATTCACTATGTGTCCTGCACTAATTAAAGCCCTTTCTGGAACATTCTCTCAGTTAATTTTCACAACCTGTCCTCAGTAAGGTATTGTCTATCTACATTTGATACATGGGAGAAATTGAACCCTAATGACTTTTTGAAATGTGTCCAGGCTCTCATAACTAATACATGGTAGATCTAGGATTAGAACCCTAGAGTCTGCCTGCACCTCCAGAGAAAACTCTGAACTGGTCAGCCACACCCTGTGACTTTTCAGAGAGGAAAACCTGTTCAGCATTCTTCTTTTGTTGTATTCATACCCTGTACAGTTACACATTGTCGTAGATGATCAGCTGTACAAAATTTAAGATCACACAATTCACTTTGTTTTCTTCTTGACCCTCATTTTTTTTAAACTTGGGATTTTTTTCCATTAAGAATGTGAAAAGAATGTGTATTGCCTCCTCTTTCTAGCCCTGTGGTGGTTTAGGAAGATTCCAAGAAGGGCTGAACTTCCAGGGCTCCTCCCGGGAGACAGGGCAGAACAGAAGGAAAGATTACACCTTAACCTGTACTCAAGGGCATTGCTTATAAGTCTGTCCAACCAGAAGAAAGTTCACATCCTTTATTTGTGAGCTGGATTATACCTCCCTCCTGGAGGCAGATTTCTCTACCTTGATTTTTTCAGAAATTTTGTACATTCTTTCCTCTCACGTAGGTATCTCCTACATACCATACACACGATTCTTCTCCCCCTCCTATACCCTAGGCCACCTCAACCCACACCCACTGTTCTCTCTTCCAGCTATGGATCAAGGGAAATCTTCCAGGGTCCCTAGTTGGTATCTGTTTTCACAGCATCTTTGGGGAGGTTTTTTTAAGCAAAGTGCTGGTAGAAGGGCCCTTGGCTGATGGGGCCATAAAGTGCCCTTTCTTTGGTTTTGTGCCTTCCCTCTTTTGTGGGGCCAGTTATTTGAATCCAGAGACATCCCAGGAGGGAGCTGCCCTGAGTATTTCTGTGACTGGTTGGAAGGCTGGCACACAACGAAGTGGGCATGCAGCAGACTGCCTCCCTGGCTTTTAGGCCAAAAAATTAAAGCAACTCAGAGATGGAGAAGAGGCAGGAAATCTGTGTTGTAAAAAGTCTTTGTTTAAAGGAATTCTGTTCAGGTGCTGAGAACGGGGTGTTCAGCAGAAGAGGATAATATAAGTAAACATTGGCACTAAGAACAAACACAGCAGTATCACCCTCTGCGTCTGGCCTCCCCCTGCGCTCAGTCACAGTTCTCTCCCACCGCCCTCTCCGACAGCAATCACAAATAACATATAGAAGGGCTTTACAGTTCAGAGAGAC
Organism: Theropithecus gelada; assembly: GCF_003255815.1. NCBI lineage: Eukaryota > Metazoa > Chordata > Mammalia > Primates > Cercopithecidae > Theropithecus > Theropithecus gelada. The sequence goes on from NC_037682.1 coordinate 53,878,696, forward strand.
CTTAATTCCCCCCAGTGGCATTTCCTTGCAGGGTTTCCCTATGCACTGGGTGACCCTGGTCCCACATGAATGAAAACTGGGCTTAAAGGACACATCCATGTCCTGGGAGCTGTATAGACTTAAAGAAAAACCTAGATAGGGGCAAAATTTGGGGCAAGCGGTGGGGGTGGGGGAAGAAGTGGTAGAGAGTCATCTAACAGGTCACCAATGTTGCTTCTGGGAGATTCCCGGAGGGTTGGTTCCTTTCAGCCAGGTTTAGGGCCAGGTCTGGACACATTCAGGAGGCCAGTGGCTGAAGGGCGGAGGGCAGGGTGGAGGCCCAAGTGAGGCCAAGGAAGGAGTGGATGCCCCTGGGGCTGCCACTTCCTTGGCTTCTCAGGGTCCTGGCAACCAAGAAAAGATTCCAGGAGTCGACCGGTGGCACCAATGCGAGAAGCCCCGGGCGGATGAAAGAAGCTGACCCGTGCGACCCCACCCCCCAAAACCAGGAGATTCCTGCCCAAGAGCAAGAGATGGAATTCCCCTCACCGAGGAAGCTGCCGACCTAAGGGCTGGGACTGGAAGCGCGCCCTCTCCGGGAGCTTCGGGTCTGTGGCAGCCTGCGAAGGCGCGGGTGGAGGCCCGGGCGCGTCCCTGGGGGCGGGAGCCAGGGGCGGCCAGCAGGTGGGGCCTGGGGGCTGGACTCCGCCCCCCGCTCCCGCCCCGTTGGTCCGCTGCCGCTCAGCACCTGCCCCTCTCCAGAGCCGGAGCGCGATTGGTGGCGGCGCTTGTCGCTCGGAGGGGGCCGGGCCGCTCTTCTTCGCGGCTCTCCCAGCCGTCGCTGCCGCTGCCGCGGTTCTCCTCGCAGCGCCGGCCGGTCGGACCGCCAAGGCAGCCGGCACTGGCGATGGGAAACGGTGTGGCCGCCGACACAGGCAGTGGCAAAGTTTCCCAGACGTACACATCTGGGCGCGCGGCTGCCGGCTACCCGTGACCCCTCTAGGAAGGGCTCAGGGATTTTTAATTTGGAAAAAATTCCACCTGGTTTCCTTTGTCAAGGTCTCTCCGGGTGGCCAGTAGCAGGAGCTGCAAACTTGGGCACGGCGGCTTCACCGGCAGCGGACCGGGCTTTGGAGAACCTCAGGACTCAGGTGCTGGGGTGCCCAGCGGCTCCGGACGTGCTACGGGGTGTGAGCGCGGGGGAGTCCGGGGCGCGCGACAAGGAAGGGCCCCCGGGAGCTCTATATGGAGGAAGGAGCCCAGAATGGTGTGCACCAGGAAGACCAAAACTTTGGTGTCCACTTGCGTGATCCTGAGCGGCATGACTAACATCATCTGCCTGCTCTACGTGGGCTGGGTCACCAACTACATCGCCAGTGTGTATGTGCGGGGGCAGGAGCCAGCGCCCGACAAGAAGCTGGAGGAAGACAAAGGGGACACTCTGAAGATTATTGAGCGGCTGGACCACCTGGAGAATGTCATCAAGCAGCACATTCAAGGTACGGGCGCCCCGGAAACTTGGGTCGCCCATGAGGCCCGGGAGTGCCCCGCGCGGCGCGGGGTGCGCTAGGGCTGGTGCGCATCAACTCAGCCACGGCGGGGCTCTGGGGCTGCAGATGCGTGGTAGTCGTGGGGCCTGAGTGTGAGCTCTTGCCTGCGTGCGGGACCCTCTGTCTGCGGCCGTGCGCGCTTCCCCGGGGCACACGTGTGTGCGCAGGGCTGCACGCGCGGATGTGTGCAGCTAGCTGGCGATATGGGGGCGCGCTGCGCACGTGTCCAAATGTGCGTGTGACTCTGGGCTGGTTGCTCGCGGGCTCTCGGGATCGCACACAAGTCCTGCTCAGAATGTGTGTGCGTGTGAATGTCTGTGTGTGTACAAGAGGGAACGCGCGGGCAAACGAGCTTTTTTGGCCACTGTAGGCGTCAGGTGAGATGCCCGCGCGGCGGCCCTGACTATTGGCAGTTAAGACTCGCAGGTTGCCGGACAATCGAGGCTAGGAAAATTGCGTTGTTTCAGCCCCAGCCCCAGTCTTGCTATGATCCCGTTGGTACGCGATGGGGAAAGCAAGGAGAACTGCTTGAACCTATAGCAGTCCCTACCCCCACCACAGCCCGCGGGTCCAGGACCCTCTCCAGGAGCAGGTATCAGCGCCGGCAAGTAGCGCTGGAGCTTGAGCTCTGTCCACTGTGGTGATGCTTCCGCCCAAGACTGGAAGAACACGCCCTGGGCTGCGCCTTCCCGGCGGAGCCGCCCAGGACCGGGTGAAGGCCGATCCCTCTGGTAGCTCCACTCTTAGGCCCTGGGGGCAGCCGGGGCGGAGCAGACAGAGCTACCTGGGTTGGGTCTGAAGTGTAAGGTTACTCTGGTTGGGTGCGCTCCAGACCAGTGCGGAGGTCCAAAGGGAGGGTGGGGGTTGCAGGGCCCTCTCCCGAGGCGACCTGGTCAATGAGCTGTCAGAGGGAGGGGATGGAGTTCTGGGCCAGGAGCACTGGTGCCGGGTGTGAGCGCGCGCACACACACACACACACACACACACACACACACACGCCCTCACGTCCACACTTCTTCGCCTCCCCGCGCCCCCTGCTTTCTACCAGGCATGTGATCTTCTTAAGGGCAGGGCCGAGCCTAGTTCCCCTGTAAACCTAGCAGGCCCACCAGGCTGAGGGGCCAGAGCATGGCAGACCTTGGCAAAGTGGAATTGAACTGAAGTCTTCCCCCTCCTTCCCCGCCCCCCGCCAGGAGCACTCCCTTTTGTTTACACGTGGATGTCTGAATTTCAATCCTTGCACCTGCTGCCCTTGCCAGGGTAGAGATGGCTCCTCCGTCTGAATTTGGTGTTTCCCTGGGTGTCCAGAATAGTTCCTTCCCTGGAGAAGGTTCAGGGAGGTTCAGGTGAGTGCAGGAGAGGCATCCACACCCATAGTGCTTCCTGACTAATGACTTCAAAACAAGCCCATGGCTTCGGCACCTTCCCAGAAAAGAGAGACATAGACAGCTTCTTCTTCAGATCTGCCTCTGCCTCTCAACCTGGCACTGGGCTTGGAAACCAATTTACCTATCTGTGAGTGCCTGTTGCTATTATTTCTTACGTGTCCTTTTCCATCAAACAGATCTTGATTGACTATTAATCAGCAATAGAAGTACAGTGTTTCCCCCAGGGTGATTCAGAATGTTCCCCGGGAGACACAAAGCCATACCTTACTTTGACATTTCTAGTTTGCTGACAGATTTTGAGATTTTCATTCACAGATTCTGTGTGTGTGTGTTCCTGGAAAATGATTCTCTTGTGCTTTTCTTTCTGGTCAGGCAGGAGGTGAGCAAGGTACTGCTCAGGGGATGCCATTAACCCCTGAGCCTGTCATGGAGTGGGTGCCTGTCATGTGGAATATGGACCATGTCATATGATTTCTAAGGTTCGACATGGAAACAAGCATAATGTTGAAGTTGAAAGCAAGCATTGTGATTTTTCTCCCCAGAAACTTTATAACTATGTGTTGTTCAGCACTTTGAAATCTATACCTGAAAAATTGGAGAAGATGGGTTAAAAAAAAGGAGGCAGGGTCCCTAAAACACATGTTGTTCCACTTGTACACATGCAGTGACCCCTGTGGGTATTCAGAAATAACCACAATCTCAAGACAGAGGGCCAAAGCTGCAACCTATAGGAAGGTAAGGAACAGTCAGTGACTTGGAAAGACTGGAAATGAGGCAGGCAGGGGCAGAGGTTACCAGGTTGGCTGTGCCATTATGGTGTAGCAATGACCAGCTGCTCCCTTTGCGGTGCTGGGGCCATCCTGAGCTGGGATTTAGGGAACAGAGGTAAAGGGCCTATAAAATTTGGGGCTGGTCAAGTGCAGCTCTCTGAAGGCAGAGGGTGGTAAAGGACAATAAGATCAAGCTCTTGTGCTTGATGGTACAAGCTGTTTATGTGTACCCCACTGTCAAGTTGCTTCTAGTCAGCATAGCCCTTAGAACAATCCAGTTTACTTTGCTGAGCTGGAGGGAATAAGGGGTAATAATAATAGCTAAAATTATATAGCACCTAGGATGTGTCAGGCCCTATTCTAAACACTTTACATATATTGACTTATTTAATCTTCACAACCTTATGAAGTAGGTAATATTCGCTCCATTTTACAGATATGGAAACTGAGGCAGGGAGAGGGTATATGATTTGTCCAGGGTCACACACTGGTATGTGGTAGTACAGGGATGTAAGCTCAGCTAGTGTGGCTTCAGAAGTCTAAGTTCTTAGCCACATACTAAACTGTCTCCCAGGAGGGCCCCAAGGTCCCTTGGAGTCCGTTAACAATGGTGGAAGTGGGTGTCAGAGGAAGAGACTTCAGAGGATGGCTGAGGGGTGAGGGAGTCAGCAGCCTTCCCACTTGGAAACGCTATAGATAAACTCAGGAAGCTCTGGGTTTTGCTTTGTTTCATGTCAAGAGGCAGAGGTTCCAGTCCCTTAACTAATGTTTGCTGAACATGCAGGACAGTCCCTGGCACATCCTACAGAAAGCAGCTGTGGGGTGAAAGTGTGGATGAATGGATGAGTGCAGATGCCTAGGGCCACATTAGTCATTAATGAAAGTGTTACCACTCTCCAAAAAAGATGTTTTGCTTTGGAGTCTTGTTCAGGCTCCTCTTTTCTTTAGAAGGAAAGTCTCCCGGAAGCTGCAGATGTCACAAAATGTTCTGCAGGATGTTCCACAGGACTTGCAATTAGAAGAGGCTTTGGAGCATCACCCCAGAGGTCTGTTCTAGTCATGACTGAAAAGTTCATTTTCGTCTTGGGAGTTGCAGTGATATTTCATTTTAATTTGTTTTCTGATTGAATGATTTAATTAGATGGTGTTTGGGACTCTCTTGGGAATGTAAATTGCAGTTTTGAGAAGTTTTTTGACCAAATAGATGTTAAATGAGAGGGTGGATAACTTATGAGTTTTTAAAAAAAGCATCCCGGGGGTTTAGAAACACAAAGTAAGTGTTAGTAAGGGTCAGGTTCCCTCCATCTTAGGAGTAGAAAGATCTGATGGCTTGACATGGTGAGGTGGATGAAGCAAGAATTTGCTAAAGGAGTTCTCAATGTTGGAGAGTGCAGGAAATGGAAATGTTGATTCAGTTCTTATTTTGGAAGTTCCGCAAAAATAAAGATAGCTTTCTTCTTTTCTTAGTAGCTTTCTGAATATGGAAAAGAATGTGCCAATGTTTAGGAAAATATTTAAAAATGCATAAAACTGCCCATAATTCATTCTACCCTAAAAATCAGTTTGCATTTTGAGCATTTCCTTCTAGCTTTGTTCATTTGCCTCCATATTTCAAAAAGAAGGTGTAGTCATGTTTTACATGAATTTTATATTCTGCTTTTTCACTTTCTTTTTGTTAATGAAGCGCTATTTTTTTCCATATTTGCTACATAGTTTATTGGTTCAACATTTATCTGTTGGAGACCTAATGTGTGCCAGACACTGCACTGGGAAAGTGATTGGGGATTATAGTGGTGAACTGTACACTAAAGACACTCTACAAGAGTACGGGCACTCTTGGTCCCTGTCATAGTGGACTTGTTTTCAAAGGACAAAGAATCCCTCCTAGTCGATGTGATCAGGGCTTCAGTTAGTTAATAGAAAAACTGGTTAAAGAGGAGAGTACAACAAAATATTACATACATGCCTTAAATATTTTTATTTTAATTTTATCCAAAATGTGCATTCATTTGCAAGACTCTTGATATCAGGCCAAAGTTTTGTCTTTGGAATGTATCTGCCATTTGGCGTTCTGTTCATCTTCCTTGCACAAACCACTCCCATAATGTCCTGTTTACAAAGTTTGATTTCTAGTTCTGTTTTCTTTCTTTTTTTTTTTTTTTTTTTTGAGACGGAGTCTCGCTCTACCACCCAGGCTGGAGTGCAGTGGCCGGATCTCAGCTCACTGCAAGCTCCGCCTCCCGGGTTCACGCCATTCTCCTGCCTCAGCCTCCCGAGTAGCTGGACTACAGGCGCCCGCCACCTCGCCCGGCTAGTTTTTTGTATTTTTTAGTAGAGACGGGGTTTCACCGTGCCAGCCAGGATGGTCTCGATCTCCAGTTCTGTTTTCTTTAAAATTCATTGAACACTTAAAGGTGCTTATGAAGCAGTCTCAGCGTAGTAGCCTAAATTGTTACGATTTTTGTCTCATCTTTTGCAATGGTTTTGCTCACATGTAATTTGATTGCTTTTCTTTAACTGACTACCCTTTATAAAGGCTTTGCAAAGCACTTAAAACTTAAAGTAATTTTCTTAGAAACAATGCTCATCTTTTTAGCAGTCGTATTTCATTGGTTTATGTAATACGTGATTAGATTATGCTGTTACAGTGAGAAGTACAAATAGTGTAAACACATTTGAGAACAAACCCACTGGACGGCTGGTAAGTGTACAACTCAACTATTTGCAGGAGCCGTGGGCAGTGGTACTAGAGACAAATAGGGTTTGTTACAGAGGGAGTGGCAAGCATAGTTAATCTGGAGAATTGATTAAATGGAGAGTTTCTAAAGAGAACTTTTACTGTATTTTTAATGACTGAATAGTATTCTGTCATCAGTATACCATTACTGATTCAACCACTTTCCTATTATTGGACATTTGTTTTGCTATTATAATTAGAGCAGAAATGAACATCTTCACCTCACTGTTTTTTGATTATTTTTAAGGATGTCTTTCCAGAAGTGGGATTAGTACTGACTCAAACAGTCTGAACATTTTTATGAAAGATTGTTTTTTCAGAAGGAAAGCCTTTCTTTATAGCCACCAGTAGTGTATTGTTGTACCAATGTCATGGAGCCTGGCCAGCATTGGGTGTTATCATTCAAATTTTTCTGAGTAAATGTAATCCCTGTCAAATGCTCTATTCTTTTGATTTGTACTCCTTTGATTATTCTAGAACTTAATATCCTCCCCAACCCCTGATGTTTGTTTTATCTTGTGGGACTATTTGTGTCCTTGCTCACTGTTTTCTCAGACTATCAGTGTTTGGCCAGGTGTGGTGGCTCATGCCTGTAATCCCAGCACTTTGGGAGGCCAAAGTGGGAGGATTACTTGAGCCCAGGAGTTCAAGACCAACCTGGACAATATGGTGAGACCCCCATCTCTACAAAGAAGAAGAAAAAAAGACTCTCTGTTTCTGATTTGTGTATTTTACGTATTTTTTTTTTTTTTTTTTTTGAGACGGAGTCTCGCTCTGCCGCCCAGGCTGTAATGCAGTGGCCGGATCTCAGCTCACTGCAAGCTCCGCCTCCTGGGTTCACGCCATTCTCCTGCCTCAGCCTCCCGAGTAGCTGGGACTACAGGCGCCCGCCACCTCGCCCGGCTAGTTTTCTGTCTTTTTTAGTAGAGACGGAGTTTCACCGTGTCAGCCAGGATGGTCTCGATCTCCTGACCTCGTGATCCACCCGTCTCGGCCTCCCAAAGTGCTGGGATTACAGGCTTGAGCCACCGCGCCCAGCCTTTACGTATTTTTTGATAAATAAATGTTTTGCCTGTGTCATATGTTACATACATAATTTTAGTTTTACATAGATGCCTTAGGGCAGTGGTTTTCAAACTGTGTCCCCAGGAGCTCTAAACTTGTAGAAGGTTTGATCTGCGGCCTGAGAATTAAAACGGTTAAGTGGGGTCTCCCAGACTCTGCCTGTAGGTACTACCTCCCCTCCCTGCAACAACAAAATTCCACTGTCTTCTGTTTTCTATTTGTCGTTCTATAAAATATTTCATTTTTAAAAAAGGTTCTACTTCTTTTGAAAACAAAGTTGAAAATAACTGTTTTGGGAAAAGAGGAAAGATCAGATTGTTATATTTTTGTGAGGGATGATGGTGGTATAAAGAATTCAGGAGAGTAAATAAATCTAAAAGGAAATTGAATTCCTGGGTGGTGTTCTTGTAACATCTATTTACCCTTCTGAATACCATGATTAATAATGTATTACATTATGTGACTAATTTCTAAATCCATTATCTTACTTCACTGAGTCAAGATCATCCCAACAATGGAGAAATGGGTTATTAACTGCATTTTGTTTCCTGAAAGTTTATTAGTCATATTATGTGCATATGAATGTATACCAGGTCAGTAACAGCAGGTTGTTTGCCATGACTACAAATCATTTATGGTCCCTAAGAATCAGCAAATGTCCTGGGCTTGGATGTTTTTCTGTCTCCTATAGCTTTGGATATCACTTAGAATTGGCTCATGTCCTTCTCATCTGATCTTTGACTTGGCAGCGTTTGTGAAAAAGAGGGTGTGATGTTTGCTGAGTGCTTGGAGTTTATTTGAGGAAAGAGTGTCATTTAAATAGTAAAGCTATTTGTCCTCTGGAATGAACTGTTGCATGTGAAATTATATTAGTAACAGTGATTGACATTTTGAAAGAGTTCAATAGCAGGACTTAGGAGTTGAGCCTAATTACCTTTGTTAATAGTTCAGAACCACAGCTTTATGAAGAAGAAAAGCCTTGCCAAAGGACACAACTTTTCCCCATGACCAAAGAATCTTCATTTTTAGCCAGAAGTGTGTAGGCTGTAAAATAAATGAATTCCACATTCTTTCCCACTCACTTGACATAAATTGTTATTTGCCCTTGATAAGTAAGTTGGTGGAGAATCTCAAGGAGAATTCAGAATGAAAAGTGTCAGACAGCCACAGTCTGGTTTTGTCATTTATGAAGGCCTTGAAGGTCAGCTTTAGCCACTTGGGTTAGGCTGGCCTATGTTTTCCCAAAGGTATTTATGGGATTCAGAGTCACATACAGAGTTACTGGAGCGTCTTCATTACCATCGTATAGGATTTCTGACCTCATTTCACTTGAATAGCTGAATGCCCTTGATATGCTTTGAATGTTTGTCTCCTCCAAATCTCATGTTGAAATGTGGTCACCAGCGTTTGAGGTGGGGCCTCGTGGGAGGTGTTTTTGTGAATGGCTTGGTGCTGTCTTCCTGATAATGAATGAGTTCTTGCTATATTTGTTCATGTAAGAGCTGGTTGTTTAAAGAGCCTAGCTCCTCCTCCTCCTTCTCCTCTTCTTCTTCTTCTTCTTCCTCTTCCTCTTCCTCTTCCTCCTCCTCCTCCTCCTCCTCTTCTTCTTCTCCTCCTTCTTCTCCTTCTTCTTCTTCTTCTTCTTCTTCTTCTTCTTCTTCTTCTTCTTCTTCTTCTTCTTCTTCTTCTTCTCCTCCTCCTCCTCCTCCTCCTCCTCCTCCTTCTCCTTCTCCTTCTCCTTCTCCTTCTTTTCTTTTCTTCTCTCTCTCTCTCGCCCCTCTATCACTGTGACATACCTGCTTCCCTGTTACCTTCTGCCATGATTGTAAGCTTCCTGAGGTCTTCCCAGGAGCCCAGCAGATGCTGGACTTTGAATAGCTTGCAGAACTATGAGCCAAATTATAAATTTTTAATTTTGTGATTTACCAAGCCTCAGGTACTCCTTTATAGCAATACAAAATGGATTAATACAAAGCTGTTGTCTTGATTTGGGGCTTGAGGGTCTCCTTTGGTTTGTGGTGGAAAGCCAAGCTTGGCTTCTTGTTAGCTGGGTTTTATCTAGGAGATGGGGACAGACAGGCTGTCCTGTGGAGAAGTACATTGCTGAGCAGTCCACTTGGAGGGATGTTACACAGAAAGCTCCTGGAGGAAAAACCTAGTTGAATGTGAGTGATAGATGTAATCAGAAGGCAGTGTGGTGGGCTTTGGGGAGAGATAGAATTATGCAAGAAGCTGAAGGGCAGAGGCCATACAGGTTGCCATACAGGCAAAGTGGCTGAGGTCCACTGGTGGCTAATCCACCTTCAGTGAATGGCGGGCTATGCTGTTTATGCTGGCCTGGAGTGTCTCTTGAAGGGTGGAGCTTCTGCCTTGGATTTGGCAGGGATGTGGTATTTCATGGCTCCTACAATTGCTATTGAATCTCACTTGCCTTTGGTGTTAGAGTCAGCTCCATCTGTAATGCAATGCTTGAGCCCAGGGGTCCTTGAGGTTTCCCCCTTCCTCACACATATGTCCACATACAGGGCATGTGCCGTAGGGCAGGGCTAGGAGGATGCACCTCCTAATACATTGCATTCATTCTCACTCCACCCTTTCTTTTCCTACTTGAGAAAGCATATTAGTATGCAAGGGAATGTAACAACCTTGAAATCCCTTTAATTTATTAGAGTTAAAGCTAATCATTCATAAGCTTTGATACTTAAATTATTGTTACTCACTAATTACCTCACAACTGTTCCACAGCACAGTATGTTGTGGCAGTGATTGGGAATGACTGCTGTTCTGGAATCTTCTCTGTGGATCTGTATACCTTTTATAGACCCCTGTTGTTCCAGTGCAGCCAACTGGAACTTTAAGCAAAAGGATTCCTGGTTATACGAACATTTAAGCTTTGGTGGTTTTTCTGACTACACGATTATGGATTAAAATATGTTGCTAGACAGATCATCCCAGTGGGGATGCAGTTCTGAGATGTAGTTCTCTTTCACTGCCTGACATTCAATTTCAGTTTTGTGAAGGTTTATTTTTGGGAGATGAAGCTGTCTTTAATGATGCTAGTGGAAACCCCTGAGTGTCCAGCCACAATAAACATTGAGTGGCTTCCCGTATGGAGCCGCTGCTAAAATGTTTTTAGAGCCAACAGGCATACTCTGCTGGGCTACTTTCCATTGCCACCATCCTTTAAGAGCTCACAGAAATACAGTGTTTGGGAAGATCCAGAGAAGTGGCATCTGCACTCTTCACCTTGGGACAGGTGAGAACAATGAAAAACGATGCCTACAAAGGAGGCTTGTGGCCAGTTCTTTAGCATGAATAGGTTCATTCTACAAATGCGCTGAGTTTAAGTCTCAGAGCAGAGTTCCCTGATTAAGATTGTTGAGTGCTGCATCTTAACAAGCTCTGGTGCTTTGTTGGGCTTCGCCAGTCTGACTTGTGCGTCCATCTCTGTCCCCTGGGAACTTGGAATTAAAGGCCATTGAGATCCCAGAGGAGCAGGAAGGTAATTCAGGGACTCTGGCAAGACAGGATTCAAAGCTTGGCTTAATAAATGTTGTGCTAATGGCATCTGGAGATTTAGGAGAACAGTACCAAAATTGCTTAGGCCAATGGATATGAGAATTAGAAAGCTAAGGAAAGATTTGAAGTGACAAATGAGAATCCTAGCCAAACCCTAGATTTATTTTAAGAGCAACAGGCATATAGAGAATTAAAGATTGATTGTATCAAGGGAATGGAGGAAGACAGCTACGGTACTCCAGTATGTCAGGGACTGGCCCAGGTGCTGTCCAGGCATGATTACTTGATTTATGTATTTTAATGAACAAATATAATTGTAATTTTTAAAATTAGCGATTCCTTTTCATCTTCACAACATAGTAAGGTAGAGTTTTTAGACGTAAGAAAATGAAGACTTAGAGAGTTTGTCCAAGGTAGGTCACAGGGCTGATGGGTGGTAGAGCCAAGAAGGGAAACTGGCTACAAAACCAATGCTCTCTACGGAATAGAAAGGAGGATGAACATTTCTCATAGAGAGGAATGGGAGATCATCTTATCAAAGATGGTGTTTGAGTGTAAGCTCAGAGGCCTCAGGTCAAGTGGGAGGCCAGGCAGGGGCTTGGTTTGCATTTGTGTCCACAAGGAACCTGGAGGGTAGGGTGGCCAGCAGTAGAAGGCCCTGGTCTAGAAGGGTGAGGGAGTGGCACCACAAAGCTGTGGACAACCTTTTCTCCTAGGTCACTGCGGGGCCTCCAGGAACTGGTCCTTGTCAGAAAAGCAGAGTGTTCCAGCTGCAGGCTAGAGCTCTTTCAGATTCATTGCGACTTTTGAGCACCCAAAATGTCCTGGGCACCGGGCTGAGTGCTTTCCTGTGCCCTGGCATAGTCACATGTCTTTCAGGGTGACCAGCTTATCCTGATGTGCCTCACGCTTTCCTGTTTAAAACTGAAAGTCCCAGGTCCAGGGAAGCCCCCAATTCCCTGGGCAAACCTGGAGGGTTGGTCATCCGAGGCTTCTCACAGTGGTAAATTCTGCTCCGTGTTAACTCCTAGCACCGGGGTTAAAATAGCCTTTCTGATCGTGCTGCATCCAGTCTTTGATCTCTGCTCTTGAACCTTGACTTGCTTGAAGGTTACAAAGAAGAAGGTGAGGGTCCACAGCCCCTTCCCCATTTTCCCTGCCCACACAGGCTGCCTCCTCTCTTCTTTGTTATTCCTTCCGCTTTGGCATTCTTTGGTTTTCAGCTGTCTGAGCCTCTCAGGATTTGTAAAGGAAGAAACAATTGCTGTAAAGGAAAGCTCTAATAAAGTGGTTTGGGCACAAAACATCAGCAGCTGTTTATTTGCCCAAAACAGTAGGAGTCCATATTAATAACCTTGTGAGTTATATGCTGGGAAGTTAAAAGTAAGCAAGAATCTTACTCAAGACCCACAAATGTAACTTTATTCCTTTATTGAACTAATCTCTCTTCCTGTTTATGCTGGTGACATTTTCTGTTATCCATGTGGAAGATCCTTTTTGATCTTCCATTACAGATTTATTTAGCTGTGACTTGGTTGGCATCCCAAGGCAGAGGGGTTTTCTGGTTTCTCTTTAGTGCAGTTACAATGCTTTGTGTTTATATGGTTCCTGCCTCAAAGGATTTCAACAATAAGTGGGACAGGCTTTGTCTAATTAATCATCATATTTCCCTGATGGGAGAGAAGGAGCTGTTAAGAGGAAGGGAGAGTCTCGAGAAGGCTTCAGATCTGTCAGTTCATGGGCTTGGAGAAGTGAGTCTTTTAACGTTTTGGTTTCTTCCACTTCCAAACCTCATTTTTAATAATAAGTGGATCCTCTAATTTGCATTAGTTTCTAAGAGTAAATGGAAGAAGGTATAACATGTGGGAATTATGACATGGAATGTCCAACTCAATAATTGGGCCAGGCCTTTTATTTTGTGAGAACCTGGGGATTTATATTAGAAGAGGACTCCAATGGAAAGTGCATAGAAGAGATCAGTCAATCAAGAATGGGAAAAAAAAAAAACAACCGGTGAAGAAGGACTATAGAAAAATAGGTCTGAATTTGTCTGGAGAAGAAATGGGAAGAGGAAGAGAATTAATGTTTGCTGAGCACCTGTGATGTGCTGAATACTTTACACCTGTCACCTCATCTTAACCGCATAAGCAGGCCTGTGGGATGGTGTTATTATCCCCATTTTACAGATGAAGAAATTGAGGCTCAGTGACTGTAATGAGCTTATCCCAGGTTTAGCAGCTAGTAACAGATAAAAGCCCATTACCACTCTTAAGCTCCTTAGTAAGGGGCTAAGGGCCCTCTTGTTTTTCTGCTCCTTTGATGTGGATCAAGAGAATCCTTTCTTTTAGTAGAAACGTTGAGACTGGAAGAAAACTTTTTGAGGGTAGTGAAGTCCTGAGGTGGGTTACCAAGTGATTATTTTGGCAGCCTCCTTTCCTGGAGAGGTAGGAAGATGACTGTGCCAGGAGCTGACCTGGGCTCAGCTCTCTGGAAGATTGAGAGAAACTCTAGGTATGGCGTTTCTCTAGGCCAGCTGCATCATTTTTTCTTCCAGAAGCAGACTTAGCATGAACAAGATCATCTCCACTCACTCAGGCCATAGCTTTATTTTGGGGGTCCTCCAGGCTCAGGGCATGGGGTGGGGTAGGGGACCGTAAAAGGGGGACTGGTCTACACAAAGTCAATAGCAGACATGGCCAGGCCTTCCAGGAACTTCCCATTTAATTGAGGGAATGGAATATTTGGAGTTAAATGTATGAAATGGTGGGCCCCTAGCTATGTGGGCAGTTGTAGGAGGTGAACACCAAGGCTGGCATTGTTTATTGTGGTGTGGGAATGGGAGGAAATAAAACCACCGTGAGGAGTTGGGAGAAATCACACACTCCTCAATGTTGGCTGGGAGTTTGACAGTGGCCTGTACCCCTGCCTTCTTTTGGTATGTGCTCAGATTCTTCCCTTCCTTCACTGAACAAGCATTTATTGAACATCTGTGCTGGGGATGTATCAGTGGAATCAGGGCAAAAATATGAGGGACTACAATTAAACGAGGAGCTGGTCAGGGGCTCTGCTATAAGCAAAGACTTGAAGAAGGTGAGGTGTGCGCCGTGTGTATGTTTAGAGGAAGAGAGTGCCAAGCGGTGCGAACAGCCAGTGCAAAGCCCCTGTGGCAGGAGTGTGCCTGATGTGTTTGAGAAACAGTGGCCAGTGTGGCTATAGCAGGGTGATGGTGGGAAAAGGGGGCAGGGGAAGAAGCCAGAGAGGGGCTGGTTGGGAAGCTGGTTGTGCAGCCTCAAAGGCCACTGCAAATGGAATGCTCTGGAAAGACTGGGGAGCTACCAGAGGGGGTGAGCAGAGAGGCATCAATGCAGGCTGTTCTGTGGCTGCTTCCTGGGCACCTCTTTTGAGCTCGGTACTGTGCCAGGCATGGTGGGAGATGATAAAATATATGCAACACGCTCCTTTTCTTTGAAGAACTCATAATCAGGCTGAGAAGACAAAACAAGAAACAGTTAAGGATCTTTTGCAAGCTAACTCATGTAATGAGGGTTAAAATTGAATTCCAGAAGAGCGAATTGTCAGAATAGACTTCATGGAGGAATAGGGACTAATGACGCATCTCTGAAGAATGAGGAGGATTTAAGGGAGTGGAGTAAGAAAGATTTGGAGAGGGCTAGTTATGAAATGAATCCAACAATTACCTTCAAGAGGGAAGCCTGAGTATCTCAGCTAGTGTGGTGGAAAAGAATGTGCAGGTAGTCATGAGAATCAGTGCTGCTGTTTACAGTTTGGGTGACCTTGGGCAAGTCTCTTCACTTGTAGTGCCTCAGTTTCCCCAACCATAGAAATGAAGACAATTGACCAGGCGCTGTGGCTCATGCCTATAATCCCAGTACTTTGGGAGGCTGAGGCGGGCAAATCACGAGGTCAGGAGTTTGAGACCAACCTGACCAACATGGTGAAACCCCATCCCTACTAAAAAAAAAAAATACAAAAATTAGCTGGGCCTGGTGGCAGGTGCCTGTAATCCTGGCTACTCAGGAGGCTGTGGCAGGAGAATTGCTTGAACCTGGGAGGCGGAGGTTGCAGTGAGCGGAGATTGCGCCATTGTACTCAAGCCTGAGCAACAGAGCAAGATTCTGTCTCAAAAAAAAAAAAAAAAAAAAAGAAATGAAGACAATCGCCCCTTAACGATTGTAGGATTGCTGTGCTGATCAAATGAAGTGATGTGCAGGCAAGCAACCCCACCCTGTGTATCAGGTGGTAGTTACTGGGAACAACATGTTCCCCTTTTCAGTCTTCCTTCATTCCCTCTTTCCTTCATTCCAGTTTTGCTTGTTGAAGCTCACATAGAAAATATGGTCAGGAATATATTTTCTGGTTGTAACACTTAGTATATCAGATTTAGCCCCATTTCATTGCAGTTAGTTAGGACTTTCCCACATAAGTCAAGCCTGAGATGGTCATAAGTTAGGCTCCAGGGGAGCCCAGACTAATGCTGGTCACATCTCAGCTGAGACATCTTGGAAGATCTACTCCAGGGCATCTTGGTGTCACTGACCGCTGCTCTGAAGTTCTGAGCCCTCCAGACTGGGAGCCTGCCCTTGTTTGTGGAAAAATATTTGTTTTGTAAAACCTTTACAAATTTGTTTTGTAAAACCTGTTGTAAAAACTTGGCATTGCAGTGGGCAGCAGACAATGCCAGGAATGTGCTGTGTTGGTTGAAACCTTGGCTGGTGGAAGAGTCATGCAGGGTGTCCGGTTACCTGCTGGGTTAGTCTCATTTCCTAGCTCCTTGGTGAAGAGTGTCTTCTTGAGGACAGATTTTTCCTTTTCTTCTATCTCACCTTTCAAACCAAATTGAAGTCACATCAGCCTATCTTCCTGCCAGGATGAATTTGATTTAACTCAAAGCAATGTGACTTATAATTTCAATTGCAGGCAGGAAGGTGTGATTTAAGACAATTGTCAGGAAGATTCAATTTAATCTTTTCTTTCTTCCCCCTCTACAAAATGTGCATTTTGTTGCATGATATAATTTTGATATACATTCTTTACAATTCAGAGATAGATGTAGTTCACATTGGGAAGGTACACTCTATACTTTTTTATAGCACTTATCTATTTAAAGTGCTTTTTAAAAAGATTTCTTTCCAATGATAGCAGAAAACTGAGGGATGGTTTTGCCTCTTTACTAGAGAGAATTGTAGCAAATCATTCTGAAACTTTCCAGGCAGTAAACTATTTCTTGATTAACAGGGGTTATTTTGGTCACTTGTTAAGATACTTGCCTTAATGAAACAAGAAACATAATTATTTTATTTACCAAAATGGAGCAATTGTGAATTTTGCTTATTTTTCAACAAGAGCCAGCTGTTTTTAGCAAAATAGGCATAAGTATTTTCAAGTTTGTAATTACTTCAGAAACACAGAAAGTATGCATTGATTTTTGTAAACAGAAAATTAAATGTCTTCTTTCACTCTGGTCAGTAGTGGAAACTTTGAGTATTGTGTTCACAGCTCTCAGTGCAGTCACTTTCTCTTTCCTCATCTATCAACAAAGAAGGGTAAACTTTCCTACTTTTGCAGTTCTTATATCATATCCCACTGGTGAAGGTTCTTGTCTAAAGGCTCTCTAGTTAGAATCAGAACATGTTAGAGTTGCAAATAACATCAGCATCCTCACCCTCAAACTGTTTGCTGAAGGATCCAAGACCCAATGCAACTTGGTGAATACCCTGAGGACCCTCTACTGGGTCCTGGAGGCCCTGGGTCGGGTCTAGGGATCCTGATTTGAAGTCTAGACAATTTTACTGTACATCCAGTTACTTCCTTCAACTTCAGGAGAAACTTGTGCACCAGGAAGGAAAATCCTTATTTGTTTGTTCTCAGATGAAACCAGGTGCTTATGGGACAAAGAGGTGGGCAGCTTTTCAGGGTCTGCCTTGGATGGGGTCTCCTCTCCCTGGCCTGCTGACCAGGGCCTGACTTCGGGTCCAGGCCATGCATGACAGCTCCTAGTGATGCTGCCTCCGTGTCTGGGAACAGGGCTTCTTCCCAGTCCTTCAAACCAGAGTGATGATTCAGATAGAGGGAGGGCAGAGATTTTATGTCAAGGAGAGGAAAAAAGAGAGAAAATTCACATTTATCAGCCGTGTACCAGGCATTTAGCACTGTTTAATCCACTTCATATTATTTAATCCTTGAAATAAGGCTGTGAGATAATTAGCCCCATTTTACAGATGAGAAAACCATACTATCCTGTAATTATTAGTCTGCTTTTCTCATTAGACTGTTGATTACTTAAAGGCGGAGACTGGGTCCTGTTTTTCCTGTTTTCCAGTTTGTCACACAGTGCCAGGTATACAGTAGGGGCTAGGTAGGAGTTTGTTGAGTGAATACATGAATAAATAAACCAGCCTGCCTAAAACCTCTCAGTAAGAGGTGGTACTAGGATTCACATCCAGACCTCTGGCTTTAAGGCTGTCTGGAAGGGAAGCCCAGGGACAGAAGAGCTGGCTTTCATTCTGGCTTTGGGGATGGCTTCTGAGAGGCTGTTCTATGCTATCCTTTTGGGTCAGGGACAGGAACGCTCATGCTTCTGGGGTCTCTCTCATAGCACCTCAGAGCTGACACTGCTGTGTCAAGATTTAATCAAAGGAAAGCTGAAGCTCAGTGATGTGTGTGTGTGTGTGTGCGCGTGCGCGCGCGTGTGTGTGCATGCACATGTGTGCAGTGTGCTTTCCGCACTGAGCTCTCCCAGGGATCAGCTGGTGAGAGAAGCCTGAAGCCTTCAGGGGACCCTGGGTGTCTTCATTTTAATAAAGCTGTCACTTGTGGTCACTTTCAAACTAAAACAGTCTAGTGGGTACAGAAGGAAAAAAGTAAACTGCACGAAAAGCAGAGAATGATGCCAGAAAAGATGCAGGTAAACAGGGCGTTTCTGCTTCAAGAGGAGAGACAGCACTGAAGTCATTTTAATTGACACCTGAAGAGTCGCTAGAAAGGAGAAAGCATAGCTTCATTTTCAGGAAAGGAAACAGAGTGCTTGGGGACCCCAGCGGTAAAGGGAAGTTGGCGTCTGGCTTTCCCTCTGAAGTGGAAACAGAAGGCCTCCTGTTGATCCCGAGGCCTGTGGGAACCTCAGAATGGACTCCACCACCTCCGGGTGTCTTCAGGCTGGCGGTGGCTGGCGGCCTGGCAAGTTAGGACTTGCTGTTCGCACTCAGGAGAGAGGTGTGAGGAAAGGTCTGCAGTGAGGAGGGGGAGCTGAGAGAGGGCAACCCCGAGGTCCGAAGAGGGTGTTTCTTGCTTGCCTGTGGAAATTCCTTGAGGAGATGACCGAGGTGTCAAGCTGGGCAGCCTGGACCTCCGAGTTATCTGCTGGCCACCATGGGGATCGCCCACCCATGGGTGTGGGTCTGAGTTTGGCACTGCAGGCCCTTCTCCACTTTCCCCAGGTGGGAAATGGACACAGCAAAAGTTCCTCCTCAGACTGCCTGTCGAGCACAGCCCATTAGCAGGAGCCTCAGACAACTATGATTTTTCTTTTCCTATTATTCTCTGATATTTTCAATTTGAAAAGAGACATTTAGGCAGTAGGGTGGAAGAGGGCATAGTAGACATAGGGGAAAAATTGAAAATGTCATTTAAAAAGGACTATTCCATTCTTTTTTTTTTTACCTCAGCAGACAGATGGCTGTCTCACCTTTTGCTCACAGCCAGGAGCAATAGCCCGTGGTCAACCGAGGAGAGCAGTGATTTTATTTTCCTTTTCATTTCAAACAGATTGTGTAACCCTTGGGGTGTGGGGGACCAGTGGAATGAAGCTATGGGCTGGGAAACTAATTATGCCTCCGTGCATGGCTGAGCTAGTTAATACCAAACTGTCATTGAGGCTGATTCTTCCCTGGGGCAGAAAAGCTTCCCAAATTCCTTATCTCTTTCTCTTTGCCTTTTGGGTTTCACCAGTTTGAGAAAACAGGAGCAAAATTCAGGAAGCTTCTCAAAGCTCTGAAATGGTGCTCTGCATTCTGGTTGCTAAGGCTGCATTCTGATCCACATCACCCTTCCCTCCGCCATGCAGACTTGGTGCCAGGCGGGGTCTGGAGTCACTTGGACTTGCCTCAAATCCTGGTGCTGCCTTTTACTGGTGTTGCCAGAGGCTGCCTGGGTGTCTAGGGTTGGATGCAGATTGCTTGTCCACCCTGTCCTTCCCCACTCCCCAGCAGTGTGGGATCAGGAATGGGCTACCTGAGTAGTAAGCCTCTCTCACTTCACTGATTCTGAAACTGAGACCTAGCTGTGTGGATGGTGTGGTCAGCCCAGTGCCACTGATGGAGACCATGCACAATGAAGGAGAATAAGACATTCAATCATGCTCTTAATGGATTTTTAACTTATTAACCAAACCAACACAATCTTTGAAAAATGATATCTTAGTCTGGGCTGCTATAACAAAATACCATAAACTGTGTGGTGTATTAATAACAGACACTTATTTCCTCACAGTTCTGGAGGCTGGGAAGTCCAAAATTAAGGCATAGCAGATTCAAAGTTTGGTGAGGGCCCAATTTCTTGCTCATAGATGGCACCTTTCTGTTTCACATGGCAGAATAGACAAGATAGCTTTCTGAGGTTCCTTTCATAAGAAGAGTAATCCCATTTCATGAGGTCCACCCTCATGGCCTTATCAGCTCCCAAAGGCCCTACCTCCTAATACCATCACCTTAGGGGTTAGGAGTTCAACATATGGATTTGGGGAAGGGATACAGACATTTAGATCATGGCAAGTGGTTACACATATATGTGTAAGACACGTTGATTTACTTTATGATAGCAAATGTTATGCTTTGCAATAACTCTGATTTCAGTAGTTTCTGTCCCCCTTTTCCCCTCTCGGGAGACCTTAGACCATGCAGTCCCCAGCTAGCCAGATGTCTCAAATAACACTGGATCCAATAAAATCCATAGATCTTTTTAAGGAGAGAAAATGAGTTTTAAATATGGAGTGGAAACATTTAAAAATATAGCCTTTTTGACAACATGAAGATTATGAATATTCAGTTTGGACACAATCTCAAGCAATTAGGCAGATGCATATTTCCAGGGAGGGTATGTTGCTCTGATGGTTGAGGGGGTGGGTGCTGTGTATCATTTCAAAACTGGATTTCCTTGGAGACTTCAGAGTTTGATTTTAGGAAAATATGGGAATGAAGTCTCAGAGACAGTTCTATACATTCCCCCACCTTTCGCAGGCCACACTCCCTTTGGCCACATCCATACAGTTAGGCTTTAGCTGAGAAATCTGCTAAAATCTAGAAAACTCTCTAGATTCTGAATGCTGAGGTGGTAACTGAGCCAGTGTTGGAGCAAAGCAGTCTGTTTACAGCCTTGGAGGATGGTTCTTATGTGGCAACAATTAGTTGGGTATTGTTTGTTTAGAGCCCAGTTTTCTCCAAGTTGAATTCTCATTAGAATTAAATTGATTGTCTTGGGAGAAGCACCAAACACAAATTGAAATGGTTGATGGGAAGGTAACTTAGAACTGCCCCCTTTCAAAGAAGACTTTGTAGCAGCCAATAGTCCCTTTGAACTTTTCAGGATAACCAGAGTTTTTAGCAATTTAATATTCTCAGGTTGTATGGGACAACCTGATTTTAAATATTCTAATCTATTTTCTATACAAACCATGTAAATGAATCATAAATTCTAGTATTTCCAAAGTTTACCACCCATTTTGACTCTTGTACCTGGAAGCAGCACAAAGTTCTTGCCAGACCACACACTCTTATTTTTAATTCAGAAAATATGGTCAAAGTGAAGTAAACAGAGAATTGATAAATAGAGCCAGCTGTTCTCTAAATGATTCTCTCTTTTTTTGCAGTGCAAACCACAAGGGGTTAGGGAAGAACTGGAATGGCAGTGTGAGGAGCTCTGTGGGTCCTTTGCCCAGTGAAACAACATAACTGGTAAAAATTATTAAAAAACACTCATTTAAAGTCCCTGGAAATTGCCCTGAGGGTATACATAAAATGAAGAAACACTCAAGAAAATCTACTAAATTTTAGTAATGACAAGAGTCTGGGACATTTGAGCCATGATCGCCCTTCCGCCTCCAATTCCAGCTCAATAAAACAGAAGCTCTTCTCTGGACAGATATGAACAAGAAGATGGGATGCTCCTTTCCCACAGCTTCCACTCTAGGGCTATATTTTTCTCCCAGAAGGGCCAGGCCACCAGGATTTCTCATGTCTCCCAGCTCTGTGTTGTAGAGCATGGTTGAGTGGTCTGGGGCCGCCCCTACTTACAGGGTGGAAACTTTACCCTATGTTGAGAATACTAGGCCCTGATTGCCCCCATCCCTGGCTCACATGTAGGGTGGAGGTTTCATAACAGGAGAGACAATTCAAGAGGATCAGTGACTACCATGTCCACCCAGCACCCCACTCGTACAGCAGGGATGTCACTCTGAGAGAAAGAAGTAGGCTGCTATTCCTACTCACAACTCTGCCCAAGGATAGGGGCAGCCTGTAGGAACACAGAGATTTGTAGTTTTGACTTTATTTGGAATGGAGTATGAGGAGATCCAAGCATAAAAGCAATTTCTGAGCATTTAAGAGGAGGCTAGTAGCTCCATAATAGCAATAAAACAGTGTAGGCCAGCTAGACGACCTAGCACAGTAAGTTCTCCTATCAACACAGTAATGCTGTTGATAGGTTCTTAGAAACTGTGAGTTTAAGCAAATCAGTCAAGTTCTCAAATAACGTTATTTCCTTCAATGTTGTTTTGTTGATAACACTGATGAGGAAAAAAACAGGTTTTGTTATACGTTATATTTTGCTTAAAGTCACAGTTTCCAAGAATCTATTGATGATGTTAAATGAGGACTTACTGTAGTTTAACAGACATAATCAGAGAAAGAGACATTTCCTATGGTCAAAGAAAGCCTCAAAAACTGGCCTCAAAGAAAATCCCTGCCAAAAAAAACCTCAAACTCAAATTTAATTGGATCAGACTGTGGAACAATTTATGCCTAAAGGCACTGTTGAAAACAATAGAGCAATCAGGTAGCAACTAGTGGAGGCTAACAGCTGGAGGTGAAACCAATCAGGCAGTCCAGCCAGAATTGTAACAGGGAGATAAGCAATAGAGACAGTTAAAAGGAGCTCTGCTAAAATCACTATCATCCTAGGGAATTTGATAGGGAGAATCAGGACATTGTGCACATGCCCAAGGTTTCACCCTCAAGAAGTAATATTAGAGACTACACACTGTTGGGGGAAAAGGAATTCACTGAAGTAGCCTATTCAATGCAGTAAACAAGTAAACAAGTATACAATGCAACAACAAGAAGTCCTTGGGTGGGGGATTAATCAGTATTCAAAGTGGCTAAAATATAGTATCTAAAATGTCTGGTTTTCAACAGAAATCTAAGAGGCATCAAAGCAGATCATAGAAATTGTCTTTCAGGGGACCTAGATGTGAGACTTACCAGAAAAAGACAGCAAAGTAGCTATTACGTATATG
The DNA here is from genome assembly GCF_003255815.1 of Theropithecus gelada. Classification (NCBI taxonomy): domain Eukaryota; kingdom Metazoa; phylum Chordata; class Mammalia; order Primates; family Cercopithecidae; genus Theropithecus; species Theropithecus gelada. The sequence goes on from NC_037682.1 coordinate 53,901,231, forward strand.
TTCAAAGAACTAAAGGAAACTATGCTGAAAAAAATTAAAGGCATCGTGAAAATGTCTTACAAATAGGTAATACTAATAAAAAGATAGAAGTTATGAAAATAATTAAGTGGAAATTCTGCACTTGAAAAGTATAAGAAATGAAAAGAAAAAATCACTGGGGCACTTAAAAATATATTTGAGTTGGCAGAAGAAAGTATCAGCAGATTTGCATATAGATCAATAGAGATTACAACGTCTGAAAAAAAGACTGAATAAAAATATGCAGAGCTTTAGAAAAACATGGAACACCATTAAATACAGCAATGTTATGTATAATGGGAATACTTGAATTAAAGAAGAAAGAAGCCAAAAAAATATGAAGAAATAATAGCCAAATACTCCCCAAATTTGAGAAAGAATATTAATCTTTATATCCAAGAAACTCAACAAGGTTCGTATAGGATAAAAACAAAGAAAGCCATGTCCAGACACATCATAGTTGAAATTTTGAGAGCTAAAGAGAGAGAAAATCTTGGAAGCAGTAACAGAAAGACCACTTATCACCTACAAGAGAATACTGATAAGATTAGCAGCTGAATTCTCATCAGAAACAATGGAGGACAAAAGACAGTGGGATGATATATTCAAAGTCTGAAAGAAAAAAAAAGTTAACCAAGAATCATTACACAGCAAAACTATTCTTCAAAAGAATAGTTGAAGATAAAATGAATAAAAAATAAAGTCATTACCAGAAAAAAAAAAACCAGAATTTGTTGTTATCAGGTCTACCTTACAAGAAATACTACAGATTGTTCTTCAGACTGAATGTGAGTCACACAGGACAGTAATTCAAATTCACAGAAGAGACAAAGAGCACCACTAAAGGTAATTATATAAGCCATTATAAAAAACAATGTCTTTGTGTATTTCTCCTCCTTTCTTCTCTTAACTGATTTAGAAAGGAATTGCATAAAACAATATGCAAATGATTGTGCTGCTGAGCTTATAACATATAGAAATGTAATATATATTAACAGGAGGCACAAAAATATGGAGGAGGGAATAGAATTATATAGGACTAAATTTTCTGTATTTCACTAGAATTAAGTTAATGGACTTGGATGAGTCAAGAGGTATATTGTAAGCTTCAGACCAAACACTAAGAAAATAACTCAAGAAGTAGAGTTAAAGATATACTAAATGTTCTCATCACAAAAAAAGATAAGTATGTGAGGTGATGAATATGTTAACTTGATTGAATCACTTTACAATGTATTTATATATCAAAGCACCACATCATACGCTGTAAATATATATAATTTTTATTGGTAAATTATACTTTAGTAAAGCTGGGAAAAAAGAAATGTTAAAAATTATTAAGGAAATTAAAATGTTGTACAAGAAAATATTGACTTAATGCACAAGAAAGCAGTAAAGGAGGAAACAAGGAACAAAAAATATATGAGATACAGAAAACAAAAAGTAAAATTTCAGATATAAACCCAACTATATTAATATTAACATTAAATATGAATGGATTAAATGATCCAGTTAGAATGTAGAGATTGTCAGATTGGATGAAAACACAAGATGCAACTACACATTGTCTACAGGAGACACACTTTTGGTTCAAAGATATAAATAATTAGAAAGAGAAAGGATGAAGAAAGATACAGCGTGCAAACAGTAATTGTAAGAAATCTGGAGCGGCTATATTTAACATCAGACAAAATTGACATTAAAACACAAAAAGATTACTAGAGATAAAGAGCAAAATTTTGTAATGATAAAAGGATCAATCCATAAGGAAGATACAGAAATTATAAACACATATGCCCCTTAACCACAGACCCCTAAAATACCTAAAGCAAAAGTGGAAAAATTTAAGGGAGAAATAGACAATTCAACCTTAATAGTTGGAGACTTCCATACTTTCTTGAAATAATGGGTAGAACAATTAGGCAGATGTACTAATGATGACATAGAGGATTTGAACAAAAGTATAAACCAATTAGACCTAATAGGCACTTATAATTCACTCCATTTAATAACAGCAGAATATACATTTTTTTCAAGCATATATGGAAAATTATCCAGAATAGACCATACCCTAGGCCATAAAACAAGCCTGAATAAATTTCAAAGGATTGAACTCATCCTCTGAAATGAACAAAGTACATTCTCTGGCCACATGAAATGTAATTAGAACCATTAACAGCAGGAAATCTAGAAAATTCAAAAATACATGGATATTAGATAACATACTGCTAAATAACTGAGGGATAGAAGAAGAAATTAAAAGGGAAATTACAAACTATATTGAGATGAATGAAAATGAAAATGCAGCATACAAAACTTATGCAGATAAAGTAGTATTTAAAGGGAAATGTATAACTATAAATGTCTATATTGAAAAAGAAAAAATATCTTAATAACCTAACTGTGATAGGTTGACAAAAGGTTCTCCAAAAGATATCCATGTTACAATCCCTGGAACTAGTAAATATTTTATTTGAAAAAAGAATCTTTGCAAATGTGAATTAGTTAAAGTTTTGAGATGATGGGTTTATCCTGGATTATTCAGATGGGCCCTAAATTTGATCATCAGTAACCTCCTAGGAGAGAAGCAGAGGAAGGTTACACACATATGAAAATAAAGGCTGATTTTGGAGTGATGCAGACACAAATCAAGGAATGCTGGCAGCTACCAGGAGGTAGGAGAAGCAAGGAACAGATTCTCCTCTAGAGCCTCGAAAGAAGTATAGCCCTGCTGACACCTTGATTTTGTTTCAAGTAAGACTGATTTTGGACTCCTGGCCTCCAGAATTGTTAGAGAATAAGTTTCTGTTGTTTTAAGTCATTGGGTTTGTAGTAATTTGTTATAGATTACAGGAGACTTCAACCTTAAGAAACTGCAAAAAGAAGAGCAAACTAAACCTAAAGCAAGCAGAAGAAAGGTAAGGATTAGCACTGAAATAAATGGAGAATAGAAAGCCAATACAGAAGATCAACAATACCAAAAGTTGGTTCTTTGAAAAGGTCAATAAAATGGACAGAACTTTAGATAGACTGACAAAGGCAAAAAGAATACTCAAATTATTGGCTGGGTGCAGTGGCTCACGCCTGTAATCCCAGCACTTTGGAGGCTGAGGCGGACGGATCACAAGGTCAGGAGATCGAGACCACCCTGGCTAACACGGTGAAACCCCATCTCTACTAGAAATACAAAAAATTAGCTGGGCGTGGTGGCAGGTGCCTGTAGTCCCAGCTCCTTGGGAGGCTGAAGCAGGAGAATGGCGTGAACCCGGGAGGCGGAGTTTGCAGTGGGCTGAGATCGTGCCACTGCACTCCAGCCTGGGCGACAGAGCGAGATTCTGTCTCAATAAAAAAAAGAATACTCAAATTATGAAAATTAGGGATGAAAGGCAGGACATTGCAACTGACCTTAGGAATAAATGATATACCAAAAAATTATTAGGCAACTTAGATAAAATGGACCAATTCTTAGACTGACGCAAACTACCAAAGTGAACAACAGAAGAAATAGAACATATAAATATGCCTCTTAACAAGTAAAGAGGTTGATTTGTGATTTTAAAAATTCTCCCAAAGAAAAACCCAGATCCAAATGGCTTTTCTGGGTAATTTCTACTAAACATTTAAGGAAGAATCAATACCAGTTCTTCATAAACTCTTCTGAAAGAAGAGAAAGGAACACTTGTCAACTCATTTTATGAAGCCAGTGTTACCGTGGTATCAAAACCAGACAAAAATGTCATAATGAAAGAAAACCTCAGACCAATATCTCCTATGAATATAGAAACAAGAATCTACAACAAAGTGGTAGCAAACTGAATTCAGCAACAAATAATCAGGACCATGCACCATAATGAGTGGGAATTATTCCAAGAATTCATGGTTGGTTTAACATCTAAAAATTAATGTTACACATAAAATATTGATGAAGCATAAAAACCACACGATCATCTCAAAAGATGCAGAAAAAGCATTTGACAAAATCTACCCTTTCTAGATGAAAACACTCAATAAACTAGGAATCGAAGAGAACTTCATCAACCTGATGAAGAACATCTACAAAAAACCCCATGACTAACATCATACATCATTCAGTCAAAGACTGAATGACCACTAAGATCATTCAATATAAGGAACAATAGAAGCATATCTGCTGTCATCACTCCTATTTAATATTATACCAGAGGTTTTAAAGAAAGTAAATCTATCTCTGTTTGCAGATGACAAAATCATGTATCCTAGGGAATCTGCTAAAAATCAGAACTAGTAAGTGAGTTCAGTGAGGTTACAGGATACAAGATCAATATAGAAAAACATTTCTATCACTATCAGTGGGTAATCTGAAAACTATAAAAATCATGTATAATAGAATCAAAAAGAATAAAATGCTTAGGAAGAAATTAAGAAAAAAAGTGCAGAACTTGTACTCTAAAAACTTGTTGAAAAAGTTAAAGAAGACCTAAATAAATGGGAAGACATCTCATGTTCATGGACTGCAAGACTTAATATTGTTAAGCTGGCAATACTTCAGATATCTTTATCAAAATCCCAGCTGGTTTTTACACAGAACTTGACAAGCTTATCTTAAAATTCTTATGGAAATTTAAGGTATACAGGCCAGCCAAATAATCTTGAAAAACAAAAACAAAATAGACAACTTACTTTTTTTGATCTGAAAATGTACTATGAAGCTACAGTAATTAAGGCAGTGTGATACAGGCAGTGTGATACAGGAATGAGGATAGACACATTGATCAATAGAATAGAATTGAGAGTCCAGAATTAAGTCCTTACATTTATGGTCAATTTTATTTTGATAAGGATGCTAAAACAATTTAAAGGGGGAAAAGAATAGTCTTTTAACACATGGTGCTGAAACAACTGAATATCTACATGTTAAGAATAAAGGTGTCCCTGATCTCACTCTATCCACAAAAACTAACGTAAAATGGATAATAGAACTAAATATAAGAGTTAAAATCATAAACCTCTTAGAAGAAGACAAACCTAAATCTTTGTGACTTTAGGTTAGGCAAAGGCCCCTTAGGTAGGATACCAAAAGCACAGTAACAAAAAAAAAATGGATGAATTGGATTTGATCAAATTTAAAACTTTGTATATCAAATAATATTATTAAACGAGTATTCTCTTGAAATGATAATCCAGTGAATTGGGGAAAATATTTGGGAGTCATTTATCTGGTAAGGGGTTAATATCCACAATTTATAAAAACTCATAATTCAATAGTAAAGGTGATAAATGATGTAATTGAAAAATAGGCAAAACATCTCAATAGGCAGATTCTCTGAAGAAGATATACAAATGTTCAATAACCACATGAAAAGATGCTGGACATAATTAGCCATTTGGGAAATATAAATCAAAACCACAATGAGATATGGCTTCACACCCACTAGGATACTGAGTGTTGGTGAGCATATGGACAAGTTGGAATCCTCATACTGCTGAAGGGAATGTGCCTTAGTTCATCTTGGCTGCCATAACAAAATACACAAAACTGGGTAGCTTTTAAACAATAGAACTTTCTCACAGTTTTGGATGGTGGGAAGTCCAAGATCAGGGTGCCAGCTTGGTGGGGTTCTGTCTGGTGAAGTCTCTCTTCTGGGTTGCAGACTCCTGACTTCTTGCTATGTCCTCATATGGTAAAAGGGGCTAACTAGCTCCCTGAGCCCTCTTTATAAAAAGGCTGTAATTCCACTCATGAGGACAAAGGCCTTCTGAAGACATCAGCTTGGTGATTAGATTTCAACATATGAATTTTGGAGCAAAATAAACATTCAGATCATAGCAAAATGTAAAATGGTGCCATCACTTTGGAAAACATTTTGGGAGTTCCTCAAAATTTTAAGCATAAAGTTACCATGTGACCAAGTAATTTCAATTCTAGGAATATATATATATGTATACATTCTTGGAGATTATATATATACACACACATGTATATTTTGTGTATATATACACATATATATTCATTCTTGGAGATTTTTTATATATATACACACACACATATATGTATATTTTGTACCTGTATATACATGTGTATAGATTTTATATATATATTTGTGTGTATATATATGCCCAAAATAATTGAAAACATATATCTACACAAAAACCTGTATACAAATGGTTATAGCAATATCATTTATAATAGGCAAAAAGTGAAAATCGAAATGTCTATCAACTGATGAATGGATAAACAAAATATGGTATGTCTATGGAATGATATATTTATTCAGCCATAAAAAGGAACAAAATACCGGCACATGCTGCAACATGGATAAATCTTGAAAACATTATACTAAGTGAAAGAAGTCAGACACAAAATATTGTATCATTTGATCTGTATGAACAGAGAAGTCTACAGAGACAGAAAGTAGATTAGAGGTTGCCTAGGGCTGGGCCTGAGTGTGGGGATGGGAAATAGGGAACGACTGCTAGTGGGTACAGGGTTTCTTTTGGGAGTGATGAAAATGTTCTAAAATTAGATTGTGGTAATGAGTGCACAGCTCTGTGAATCAACTAAAAACCACTGAATTGTACCTTTTAAGTGGGTCACTGTTATGGTATGAAAATTATATATCAATAAAGCTTAAAAAATAATGTGTCATTGTTAATGTTAAGAACTGACTCAGGCTAGTGCTTTTCCAACTTTAGTGGATGGAGGAGAGCATTTCTGCATTTAAGACTTCTGGAATGAGGTCCCACTGGACAGGAAGCACAAATACCAGTGAACTGTAGCCACCTGGACCTGACATTCTTCTGAAAAAATACTGTGCTGTCTCCTGTCTCTCATGTATAGATATACAAATGCACATACACAGAGTCTGGCACAGAGTGAAAACTACTTTCAATTCCAAAACGGAGAATCTACTGTGTAGCCTAGCAAAGCAGAGAGGAGCTGAGAAGCAAGAGAAAAGCATCCTTCATCTAAATCTCTATGAATCCACAAAGTACAAACATGAAGACCAATTCTTTGAAAAGCCAAATGCAAGGCAGGGGAATCATGTTCCAATGAGCATGAGGCTCATATGAAAATTTTATGTTCCAAGGGTCATCTTGGAACTTGACAGTGCAATTGAGAAAGGCTGGAAATTTTTATTTTATTTTACTTTATTTATTTATTTATTGGTAGAAATGAGGTCTTGCTATGTTACCCAGGCTGGTATCAAACTCCTGGCCTCAAGCCATTGTCCTGCCTCTGCCTAACAAAGCATTGGGATTAGTGGCATGAGCCACCATGTTGGGCTCAAACCTGGAAATTTTTAAAGGGTGACAATCATTTATAAGAAGCCTCTGGAAGTGGTAGAAAAAAAAATAGATGTGGTCTGACTGTAAAGCATCTTGCTAACACTTGGATACGTGGACAAAAAGGAACAAAATCCCTCACGCATCTTATAGCCCCTTTGTTAACATCAGTGTCTGTTCGCAGAGAATGAAGGCCAAGCTTCATAGTACCTTTCAGAAACTGAGAAAACTGAGGAAAGGATTTAGTATAGGCTTCTCACGTCATAGGTTTTTTTTTAGACTCATAAGCTGACAAAGTAGAAAGAATGGCTTGAGACCCTCTATTCTAGGGAACACAAACTCAAATGCTAGGCAGGCAACGTAAATGGGTGATATGGGTTTGTTATGATAGAACAGGGCACAGTTATAACCTGTAGAGAAGTATAGACTGTACATCTTGCCTAAAGGGAGCTGCAGTGGACAGACTTAAAAGGAAGCATGGGCGTCCTCTGTTCTGGTCGGACCCTTAGCATTTTATCTACAAGAAAGGTAACCAGAGGCCTAAAGAAGGACATGACTTGGTTAAGTTGACAGAATATCTTGCCTGCTCTTTATACATTGAAGATATGTCAAAAAAATTTCAGTATGAGCCCCAGACTGCCTAATAAATCAGCCACTTTCCTGTTTTTTGGCTTTTTGAAGAGTTGGAACTCCCAAATGTGCTTTGGGGAGTGGTAAGATTTTTACATGAAGGATGTTCCCACTATTTCTCACCATCTTTCTGGTTTTCTAAGAAGGAACTGTGGTTTATATCCTTTTTCATAATTGAAAGTTGTTTTGAGCTTGTGCCAGACCCAGGACGTGTGCTGTGTGGAGGGGTAAGGTGAGGGAGCATGGTTCTGTCAGGGAGCCATGGTAGGAACTTGAGGGAGTGAACTCCTTATTTGGCTGGAGGTATTATTTGCCTGGAAAGTGGAGGACAGTTGCGGGAAGGATGAATTGCTCAAACATTATCTAGAAAACTCAGTTCATTTCCTTGCAGGAACAGCATGTCAATATGTTTTTGTCTGCTGAACAATGTGTGGGAAACATCTTTGATTTTTTTTTCGTAAGCATGCATATAATTTCTTAGCATTTTACTTCCGGGCATTGATTAAAGCTTTTCTGTCTCTTTAGAATCATTAAATAGAAAAACACCTGACAGAGACAGATTGACGACGTTTCTAGGGACTCGCTTAGAGTAATAGGGATCTCCTTAACTTGCTGAAAAGTTTTTCTGGTTTGTGCCAAATAGACATTAATAGCTAGCTTTTATTGAGTTTTATTACATGCCAGGTACCATGCTAAATGCTATGCACAAATTATCTCACTTTATCTTCACAGCAACAAACTGAGATATGCTATTATTATCCCCTTTTTCTATTATAAAATTGAGACACAGAAACATTAAATCATGTATCTGGGGTCACTCAGTCAGCATGTGTTGGGATAGGAATTGACTCTATGTGGTCTGATCTTGAGGACTGTGTTACATCAAACTCAAAACCCTTAAATCTTTGTAACATCTAATCACAGCTGGGTATTGACTTTCAAGATTATAGGTGTGTTCTCAGGACCCAAACCTGGTAATGTGTGTATTTTTGTCCGTTCAAAGGGTATAGGGGCCCATCTGTATGACTGGGCTCATTGTATTGCCATCTGGCACTAAAGAGAATGCACTTCTATTACTATCTCAGCCTCCTTTAACCACATACATTCACCCAGGAGGGAGCATTTCCATAAAGTTGTTTTAAAATGACAGCAGGACTCACTGGGGGGCCGCTTTCCTTGTGGGCAGAATGACTGTGGTTGGAGACGTAAAGTAGGAAGAGAAATTGAGGCTGTCATGGTCTCCCTCCCAACTTGCCTATAAAGTTGGAAGGGTGTGATTGGAATAATCTGCATTTACAAATGAGGAGCCTGAGAAACATGGATGAGAAGGAACTCAGTGAGGCTCATCCAGTAAAGTCAACCATGAGCCAAGGATTGTGCTAGATGCTTTATCTATACAGTCATGTATCACATAATGATGGGGATATGTTCTGAGAAATGCATTGTTACACGGTATTATCACTGTGCAAACATCATAAAGTTTGCACAATGATAATATTGCCTAATAATGTGTGTATGTGTATCTTAGCTTTTAAGCCTTACAAAGCATTCAAAAGACCTTAAAAAGGCTTAAAAACTAACACACACATGCACACACACACACACTAGCTTAGGCCTACAGAGTACGGATCATCAATATCACTGTCTTCCACCTCCACATCTTGTCCCAGTGGGCAATAACATGCATAAAGCTGTCATCTCCTATGATAATAATGCCTTTTTCTGGAATATCTCAGGAAGGACCTACCTGAGGCTGTTTTACAGTTAACTTAAAAAAATTAAGTAGAAGGAATATATTCTAAAATAATAGTAAAAATATAATACAGTAAATACATAAACTGGTAACATAGATGTTGATTATCATTATCAGTGATTATGTATTGTACATAATTGTATGTTCTATACTTTTATATGACCAGCAGTGCAGTAGGTTTGTTTACATCATCATCAGCACAAACACCTGAGGAATGCATTGTGCTGTGACATAAGGATGGCTCTGATGTTACTAGGCAATAGGAATTTTTGGGCTCCATTGTGATCTTACAGGACCACCATTGTACATGTGTTCTGTCATTGACCAAACGTCATTATGCGGTGGGTGACTGTACAAGATTCCATTCAATCTTCACAGCATCCTTGTTGAGCAGACAGTAACATGCTCGTTGTATCAACGAGGAAACAGATTCAAAAGCAAGTTGGGGGTGATATCTCAGTAGTATATCCCTGTTACACTGATGCAGCAGAATAGCCAGAGTCCTTCTGATTGGTTGGTGCCTAATATAGGTAGAGTAAGGACAGTTAACTTTAATGCCAACTTCCAAACCAGTGGCTTTAACCAGTACAATGAAAATATCACTCACTCACCCAACAAGCAATGTGGAAGTTCCTTGTGGGCCTGCAGTCTTCTTTCCATCCAAGGACACAGGCTTGGGCCCTGTCGCCTTCTGCGTGACCCCTTGCATATAATCGGCAGATATGAGGAGAGAGAGAACATGGAGAGAGCATGGAGGTGCCCATGGGCCAGGACTAGATATGGATTACATAATTTCCACCACATTTTATTCACAGAATCAGCCATGTAGCAGCCCCTGACTGCAAGGAAAGCTGGGAAATGTAGTCTAGCTCGTTTCCCTGGAAGAAAGGGAGGTGGGTTTTAGTGAACACACAGCAGTGTCTGCCACATGACCATGCTGCATTGGTTATTACATATTTGAATATCACCCCTAGGTGAAGTCATAAATGTAGCAAGTGGCAGAGCCAGGAGTAGGACCTAGGTCTGTGTAACCTCAGATCTGGATTCTTTGCAGGGTGTCTCATACTCCTTTAATGGATGGCTGGCTCAGGTTCTGCACCTCTGGACGCAGTGGGTGTTGCAATTGCCTATGTGGACTCTCTTTCCAGGCACCAACAATTCTATAAAACATGTGTCTGCTCTCCCTTTCCCTTCCATGGACTATCTGGGCTACACATTTGGGAGTAGGTTGTTGGGAATTTTTGTGAGCAGTCAACTCAGTATCAGACCTGTGAAGCTCCTGGCTTATGTGGTGCTCAGTGGCTCTCTTGGGATTGACGGGCGATAGACAAACTGTGTCACTCTCCCAGGAGGGCTGGGCTGTCATTAGCATTCAACAAGGCTGTGAGTCTTGTTGTATAAATCAGCTGTTTAAAGACCTTAAACAAAAACAAAAACAAAAACAAAAACAAAACCACCCTAAAACTGCTGAATGCCTCTCTTGGTTGAAGCTCTTATGAGTGTGGAGCTAACAGTTTCCCACGCCTGCTGAACAGCAAAAGGGGAGCCATGGTGTAGTGTTTTCCTTTTGATTCATATTTGGGAGTCATTTTTAGCAATATGGCAAGATGTGAAGATGCTCTTGGAATGTAGGCATTTGTTACCTTTGGCACAGGAGATTGCTTGTAGTTTTGTTTGTTTTGGCTTTTTCTTTACAGCTCTTGATCTTGTTTATTCAGAGAAGCAAGGAGGGTCTGTTGGTTTCATAAATGTGCGTCTATTCTTGAAAAAACGCTAGAGTTAGCCACTTCTCCCCCCACTTCCTCACTGGTCTGTGGCAGGACACTCAAGTTGCAAAGTAACGCAGCCCCCTTTCCTTCCTGGCTTCTCCCTCCACTCCTACGGGTGTCATCAGGGGGAGGAGCAGACAGCTAACCAGCTGGGTCCAAACACATTATCCCTTTTGTCTGGGTTTCAATGTCAGTTCATTTTCTTCTATCAGTTGGGAAGGTGATTCCATGCATAGGGAGTCCTTGTGTGCAATCTTTCCCAAGATAGGGCTTAGTGTACTGTGCCAGCTTTGACTTCAGTGGCTCTGCTTGCTGGTGCAACTGATCCTGCTTCATCAGGCCTGGGCAAAAACAGACCTTTTTAGTAGAGTTCTAATGGGCACTGCTTGTTTGATGGTAATTAACTGGCACTGGGAATTTCCTCAGTTCCAGATGTCTGGGAGTTGGAAACAAATAACATCTGTTCTCATCAAAAGGTAGAGTGGCAAAGTACAAATCACAAGTCACTCTCAATAAATGCAGGAGCTGGCATTTGAGATCCACAGTGGAACCAGATTACCTGTTTGCAGTACTCCTCTATGGATAGAGGAAAAAGAGCTAAACATTTCCTCTGAGCCTGGAGCTGACCTGGATAAGCCTCTTCTTGCTTAACAGCATCCCTGAGTATTCATCCACATTTGGGGAAGAGGATGAGGTTGGTTAAGATGCTGAATGATAAGGAAGAAAAAGGTACTGTGGAGCCCAGTCTGATCTAGGGAGAGAATTCATGACTAGTAGACAGAGGCAAGAATTGACTCACTTCACAGGAATCAAGGCGTAACATTATTCCTTTCCTCCCTCCTACTCTTCCTTTCTTCTTTCCATTTGTCCATGCATCCACTGGTTTAATCAACAGACATTTAAACAGTACTCACTAAATGCCAGATTCTTTGCTAGGTGACTGGAGGGATGCAAAGGGGGAGATGTAGTTCCTGTTTACAAAAAGCTCACAGTCCAGTAAGGGAGTGAAAACATGGACAGAAGTAATCCATCCCCAAGGTGGAAAGTGACCAGTGCCATAAGAAAAGTACAAGCAAGTGTGATGGAAGGTTGGTGGGGATGAAACCAGAAAGCGGGTATGGCTCACTTCCAGCTGAGCAGATAGGTGTGTAGGTTTGGGGAAGTTTTCCTGGAGAAAGAAGAATTTGAACTGAGCACTGAAAGATGGGGTAGATTTCAACTGCAGAAAGTTGGGGAAAGGGTTAGGAGCCTCAAGCAGAAGGACCTGTATGTATAAAAGTGTGGAAGTTGGAAACACCATGCCTATTTTGTAATTTATTGGTAGAGACATGCCACTGTTAGTGAATGAGTGGAAAGGCTTCCTTTTCCCCCCTGCCTCTCTCTTTCCTTTCAGATTTCTATATTTGGGGTTCTTATTATTCTTCGGACCATAGAAGAGGTTCATGAAATGAAAGCGCGGGGGCTAGAGATGGGGTGGGCCTTACCAACCATTGACTTTTCCCTCTTCTTTAAGTTTGAGCACCTACTACGGAAGGTCAAGGGGAAATATTGCCCATTAATTTTCCTTGTTACGGGGTGGTTTTGATGTTGATGACCGGTCTTACTTCTCTAGGATATAACTTTTGAAACAGCATTGGTGAGGGCATTCCATGTAAAACATCAACTTCAGCTTTTCCTGTTATAGGGTATTTTCCCTGCTTGACTATTGATGGTCCTGCAAAGCTCCTGTATTCAAATCCTAGGCTGAGCTCCAGGGTGCTTCTTCCTAGATCGAGGCTTTGGATATGCTCGCTGCTCATTAGCAACCTGCAGAAAAGCTGGGATGCAGCCTTCACTGATTTGGTGTGTAACGCATTCCTTGGCGGGAAGCCTGCTTTGCTGATGGGGTCAGCCTACATGGCACACTGACATGGGAATCATGGCATTTCCAGCCAGCGCTCAGCTCTCTGGAATGCTGCCCCTTTCTGCCCAAGTCTCAGATTGCCTCCAAGTTTTCTCATTTCTGAGAAAGTGAGCCAGTGAAGGCTGATATTCGAAAATATAAACAGCTAATGTGGCATTTGGCAGTGTCCAATCAGAACCAGTCATATAGTGCTAGAGCAAAGTGCTGTGCCAGGCAATAACTGTTTAGTTGCTGGTCTTGGGGAAGGTTTGGCTACCGGGGGAGGGGTCAGGCTAGTGGGTGCTGGAAGCATCTCTCACGTAACTTGGGAAAGCAGCTTTTTCTAAAATGGGAAGAAATTTCAGGGCTTTTTTTTTCTTTTTCTTTTTTTTTTTTTTTGAGATGAGGTTTCACTCTTATTGCCCAGGCTGGAGTGCAATGGTGTGATCTAAGCTCACTGCACCCCCGCCTCACGGGCTCAAGTGATTCTACTGCCTCAGCCTCCTAAGTAGCTGGGATTACAGGTGCCTGCCACCACACCCGGCTATTGTTTTTATTTTTTTGTATTTTTAGTAGAGATGGTGTTTTACCATGTTGGCCAGGCTGGTCTCAAACTCCTGACCTCAGATGATCTGCCCACCTTGGCCTCCCGAAATGCTGTGATTACAGGCGTGAGCCACCATGCCCAGCCTATTTCAGTATTTTAAGAACTGATATGGTGGAACCAGTGCATATCAGCTAAATATAAATGCTGAAACATTTTTGTTTTCTTAAAAGACCAACTATGTCCTGACTACAGCCTAAGCAAAAGGGTTCCTGGTGGTTTCTGCCTGTCAACAGGGAAGATCTCACTTCGCAGAGGCTGAAACTGGGTCTGGTTATGGATGCTGGCCTGAACAAGTAGAATTTCCTATCTTTCAGCTATAGTTTAAGCCAGAAATTTTCAAACTTTTTGGTCTTAGGACTCCTTTATGCTTGTAAAAATTATTGAAAACCCCAAAGGAGCTTTTGTTGCTGTAGGTTACATCAGTTAATATTTGCCACAATAGAAATTTAAACAGAATATTTCAAAATAATTATTTATTTTATTTAACAATGGCAATAATAAACCCAAATACATAAATTAACATAAGTAGCATACTTTTTGTGAAAAAGAACTACAGACTCTTCGTACAATTTGTTTTAGTCCATTCAGACTGGCTAAAATAAAATACCCTAGATGGCATCGCTTGTAAACAATAGAAATTTGTTTTGCACAGGCCAGCAGATTCACCGTTTGGTAAGGGCCCGCTGCCAGGTTCACAGACCACCATCTTTTTGTTCCATCCTAACATGGTGGAAGACATAAGAAAGCTCTCTGGACTCTCTTTCATAAGGATACAAATCCTACCCATGAGGGCTCCACCCTTATGACCAAAGCACCTCCCGAAGGCCGACCTCCCTAGGTTAGGATTTTCGCATGTGACTTTTTTTTGTGTGTGGGTGGGGGGCCACAAACATTCAGTCTATTGCAGTTTCCAAAGCAACAGCAAAAAAAAAAACTTACTGAGAAGAGTGGCCTTGTTTTCTATTTTCACAAATCTTTTTGATATCTGACTTGATAGAAGAAAAATGGAATCTAACATTTACTTCTGCATTCAGCCTGTTGTGATATGTTGTTTTGGTTGAAGTATGAAAAATGTTTTTTGGCCGGGTGCAGTGGCTCACGCCTGTAATTCCAGCACTTGGGGAGACCGAGGTGGGCGGATCACCTGAGGTCGGGAGTTCGAGACCAGCCTGACCAACATGGAAGAAACCCCCTCTCTACTAAAAGTGCAAAATTAGCTGGGTGTGGTTGCGCATACCTGTAATCCCAGCTACTCTGGAGGCTGAGGCAGGAGAATTGTTTGAACCTGGGAGGCGGAGGCTATGGTGAGCCAAGATCACGCCATTGTACTCCAGCCTGGGCAATAAGAGCAAAACTCCATCTCAGGGAAAAAAAAAAGATTTTCTTCACAGAGATATGTAGATGGAAATAGAAGGAGTATTTTAATATTTTTGGATAATTATGGATATTCTTCTTTGATACTATACCCAAACTGGACAAGTGATAGGTTTCTAGAAGTTAGAGTGAAATCTGAAACCACATCAGTAAATGTTTTATATTCTGTTACATCAAAATCTGTGGTCTGCCTTGTACTTTGCTTGTATCTTTTATCCAAGCATAATTTTGTAGTACTGTGCATTAGTCATTTGGAAAGGATGGGCTCACAGAGTTAGGCAGATCTTCTCAATGTAGACACATTTTATTACACCGTGTGAAAAATCACTTCCATTAATATTACCATTGATATCATCAGAAGTCTTTAGGTATTGGGAAGCCGTCAAGCTCATAGTGGTAGAGGCAAGTTTTCCAAAATTACAACTTTTGCTTAAGAGTTTGAATTTTATTACTGTGGAAAAATATTATCAGTTATTTTCCTTGGAGTGACAAGACTTTGAGAAAAGTTCACCAAATTCCCAAGTATGAATAATTATGATTTGTTCATCAGTTGTTCTTTTAAGTGAAAATAGTGTTTCATGAAAAAAGTACATAGTTCAGTGTCCACCCCAACTGTATAAGCTCTTTCTCTTGAGGCAAACATCATACTTCAGTCTGCAGCAGAAGTGCTTTATGTGTATGTGTGCTTATAGATGGTGCTGACTAACAGGAATAATTTACACGGTGGCTCATTGGGTTTGCTTCTTTGCACTCCACACTCCTCAGGAATCTCAAGGGGCAAAGGGCTCTCTGTGGCTGTTTCACTGAAGACTTGCCTCTCTGTCCTTACGTGTTCTGCCCACATCGTTTGCTGCTGAGAATGTGGCCAGTTGAAATGCCCTGGAGAACAGGAACCCGTTTCTCTTATGGCATCTCCCTTCAGCTTTCCATTTGTAACCTGATGGCTCCAAGGTTCCTGTTTACTTTGATTTATTTTTCCAAGACTCTAAACTATAAGCTGTCCCCTTGTGTTTGTAAGGTGGTTATTTATTTATTTTTCTTCTTTCCTGGACATAACTTTCA
This sequence comes from Theropithecus gelada, assembly GCF_003255815.1. Lineage (NCBI taxonomy): Eukaryota > Metazoa > Chordata > Mammalia > Primates > Cercopithecidae > Theropithecus > Theropithecus gelada. The sequence goes on from NC_037682.1 coordinate 53,917,589, forward strand.
GGCCTTTCCTGGCATAGGTCAGTATCTATCCTTGAGCTTCCCGACCTCAGCTGCTGGAAGGACACTTTGCTTTAATTTTATTGCCGCTGGCCCACTTGTCCTACCGTTTGGAAACAAGTCCCCTGGAATCTCAGGGACCGCTTCTTCTGCTTCCCCTCTTTGCTTCTCTCTGTGTGTCCTCTTATGTCTTTTCTGCTTGGTCACAGTTTTCAAAGCCTAAATCTGTCTCCAGCCAGCCCAGCTCATGATGCCGTTCCTTTTCGAATTCCTGTGTCCTCACAAGAATTCGGTTAATCTCTATTTCATTGAGTGTGACCTTGTGCTTTCATCTTGTGGGGAGTCATTGACTTGTATAAGACCATAATTCATTTATCTGGGTCTTATAATGATATTGACATCATCTGCTCCTTGCAGACAGGGCTATTTCTTTATTTCTCCCTCCTAGCCCGGTGAATGCCTTGCACATCATGTGAGCTTAACCATTACTGGCCGATAGTGCTGTAAGTCTCTGGTTTGATTTTTGCTTTTCTAAAAGGAGCTGAAGCTTTAAGCATTTTCGTGGTCAGGGCTTTGGAAATATCTTGGTGTGTGTTCTTCAAAGTGTCTGCATTTGAAGAAGTAGCATCTCATAGGACCTCTGGTCTTTTGATGTCCTGCATTTGGGGAATGAGATGTGAATGTGTCCTTTGCCAGGACCAAGTGGAGAGGAATTCAGTAGCTACAACTCTTATTTATTGATTAAACTCAGCTTTCATGCACTTTCCAGCCAGAAACAGAGCTAGAAACCTTTTTACCCTGTGGATTTTATTTTCACCTATGGATTCAGATGGTCTACATTTATTCATTCATTCAAAATGTATGAACTGAGCTCCTCCTATGTACTTGGCACTGGTGAGCTGCTCTAGAGGACCCAAAGACATCTGATAGGTCACCATCCATTATGAGATATAAGTGTGCACACAGAGGGTTAGCATCTGAAAGGACCAGCTGCCTTGAGAAATAGCCCCAGGATGGTCTTACCAGAAATGGGAGACCAGGGTGGAATTGGCTTTGTCCTCCCTGACCAGTAACTCAGCAGGAGACTGGTTCTGTGCTGCTGTGGAAAAACCTCATTAAAGGGACAAATTGAGTGTAACTTCTCAGGAAAGAGCTGGAAAGCACCAGGCTTTGTTGGCCCTCATGGTTTTTATGGAAGAGCACATGAACAACCTTCCTGAGTTGAGTGTTGGCAGGACTTAAACAGAGTCCCATGCCTCTCAGTTTGGGATATAAAAATAGCATGGGGGATAATGGGATGGTTCAGGGATATCTTAGATTTTCCTCTCTGCAGAACCATGACAACCACTTCCGCGGGGTGCATGTGGCAGTGGCTGTGCACTGTGGCTATGGTGAGGAGTTGGAGAAAGAGGTGCAGCTGATGTGGGTCTGTTCTTCACTCAACAACTAGAGTAGTCTTTTAAAAATGCTTACTTCCCAAAGCCCTGTAATGATGATTAATTGTAGGAAGAATAAGTTGCATCACCTTTGATGAGGCCTGAAAGGCTGTGTTGGTTAGTTTCTGCTGGGCTATGCTGGAGCAACATCACAAAGGCTTTTAGCCCCCAAGGTGTATTTCTGGTGCACATTGAAAGTCTGCCCTGCTTCACATGATGTCTACAATCCAGGATCTGGGCTGAGGAAGCAGCTGTTGTTTCCATCTTGTGGCAGAGGAAAAGAGAACAATGGCTCTAAGTCGTAACGGCTCTTAAAGCTTCTTCTCAAATTGGTGCATGTTTATCACTTCTGCTCCTATTCCAGTGGTCCAAGCAAGTGAGACAGTCACTCATTGTCACTGTGGGATGGGACACAGAATCCCCCCACTGGATAGCAATGCAAGCCACAGGGCAACGGACAGGCATGCACAGCCCTCTTACAGGGAGGGGCAGTGAATGATTGAGAACAAAGGCCCTTTGCCTCCTGGCTGTGCCTAGCTCCCTGCCCTTTTCTCCCTCCACTCTTTCAAGCCTCTCATTCTGCTTTGACCCATCAGCTTGTGCTGTTCTCAAACACATCAGCTTTGTCCCTGCTTCAGAGCCTTTGCCTGCTCTTTCCTCTTTCTGGAATGCCCTCCTTGCTATGTTCAGCCCCCTTCCCCAGATGTCACCTCTCCAGGGAAGCTTTCCCTAGCCGCCCATTCTACTCTTCCCCACTGCCTCTGCTTGGTTTTTTCCTAGTATACAGTATACATGGAACCACATGTATACTGGGAAATTACTAGATTACTCATTTGTTGTCTTTCTCTTCCAGTAAACTATAAACATCCTGGGGGCAGGGACTTTGTCCTCTTTAGCTCCCTAACTGGTATACCAGATGCCTGATATCTGGTGGCCTTTTAATAATTAGATGTTGAATGTGAATGGCTGATCACCTGTGGGTCTCAAAGAAAAGAGGCTCCCAGCATGTGGAGAGTGACCACCCTTTTAGGAATAAGGACAACCTCTCCCTGCCTGCCTGCTTGTGTCCTGCTAGAGATGAAGCAGTCACATGCATTCTTTTTAGGCCCCTGGATGGAGAATTTCTCTTCGTCTGTGAGCTTAGCCAGGAGTGGGTAGCAGGAGCCAAGTGGGATGAAGTGCCTGCTCGGCAGCCCCTGTTGAATTAATAACAAGCTGCACCCTTCAGCAGCCCTGCTCTGTGAGTGTAGCAAGTGGCCAAGTCCTGCCAAGGGCTAGGGGTGTCGGGGGAGGGGGCAGGGCAGGAGGAGAGGAGGTCAGTTGGGGTCTCGCTGCCCCCTGTCCTTGCTTGGATCAGTGTTTACCTCAAAAATAGCAGGAAATGCAGCAGCTACGACAGGTGGACGAGGGAAGCAGAAAATCCTGGCAGGCATTCCCAGAAGGCAGGAATCACACATGACCAGCACCTGGCTCTGTTTAGAGTCTTTTTGTACCCAGATGAAAATGAATCTGTCACGTCGGTCAGAGCCAGTGCTCCTTGGTGATTCTGTGAGTCCTGCCTCTTGTACTGGCCTCCTCTTCTGCTCTGCTTATACTTATCAACACCAGCATGGACAGTGCTGTCTGGGCTCCCACTCCAGCCCTGCCCCACTTCAGGCCTCAGGGCACTTTTGTCTTGTGTCTTTGGAAGTCTCTCCGGCTGCTGCAGCCTTGGCTCAGCAAGCTGGCTTCTCTTGGGACACCAGCAAATGGACAAAACACATGCAGCACATAAATTGTCCTTATCGACACACACTGTCTCCCTCTCTCCAACGGCTGCAGGGAGCTGTGAAGCAGGCTTCAGGGTGGCACCATGGAGGATGCCACAGTCCTTGACATCCTTTCACTAAGGTGCCCTTGTGCTGGAGGAGGGTGGAGATTACAGAAGTCACAATGCCATTGCCCAGTCCAGGGTCGGTTAGAAATAACCCGAGATCCTGTGGCTACAGAGCTGCCCTAGGAGATGCTTCACAGCAGGTAAAGAGCTGTCCACGCTCTGCCCTAATCCCTGCTGAGCCCAGGAGTGAGTTAGGGATGGAGACAGCTCTGCTATGGTGTGATGACCCTTGGTGTGGGCAGGGCCAGTGGTCACTGGAACATGCCGGCATGGCCATATGGGCTGTCTTGACCAACATCTGTTCAGATTGGTTGGGTGTTCTGCCTGGGCAGTGCCCATCTGTTCCAGTTGTTAAGTATTTTGAATAGTGTTTCAAATAGTGTTTCTGTGTGGGGGTCTCATTAATCTATAACCCCAGTGGCTGAGCTATGTGGCCACAGAACTATAGACATTTGCACTGGAAAAATGAGGAAGAAGAGTTCAGTAGCAGGATGCGGAAGGGAGGGATTTTAAGTGGAGGAAGAGTCTGGGCAAAAGCCGGGAAACAGGAGAAACCTGGGATGTTCGCGGCTACATCTCGGGGACGGTCTTATGAAAGTGTTTGATAAGGAGGACCCAGGACTAGTCTTTGGGGCTGGCCGGAGGGAGAAGGAACAAGATGGCACCTTCCTTGCTGTGGGATTGAGAACACATGAGGTTTGCCCTGGGTCTGCCGAGGTATTTCACTAAGGGGTTTGCACCTTGGGAACAGACTGGGAAACCTGGACCCAAACATGGAATGTGACAGGCCAAAGGTCACAATGGTGAGTTAGTGGCAACCCCAGGGTCAAAATGATTGTTAAAGAGAGTCTGTTCCACAGAGATCTCTGTCTGTCTGTTGAACTCCATTTCTCTTTTGCTTTTTTGTCTGAAGTTGAATAATACAGAACTTTCCACCATCCAGACTCCCTCCACCTGGCCTTCCTCTCGTCCTACGGGAAGCCACCACACTGAGGGTTGGGGCGCCTCTTTTGTTGAGTTTTCAGGTTTTGTGAAGGCATTTTACAGGCGAACTCACTGAGTTACAACTCAGAGGTTGACTAAAGAATGTTCAAGCCACATTCTTCACAACCCCTGCTCCCAGGGCTCTCTCCTCACTGAAATAGAGTGAAAATGTGGAAATTAGCTCTTGAGCGTTCCAGGGCTTAGCACATTGATTTATACAATTGTCTATTGGCATGGCCTTGGAGCACACAGGAATGGGCTTAATCATTTATTCAGAAAGAGACAGGTTATCAATTAATGTTAATCATACCTGCTCTTTCACTACTACTCCTCACAAGGAGCTCCGGGTGTCAGTCCCAAAGCCCAGGTCTAATCTTCACGGTTCCTGATGATTGGCCTGCCATGACCATGGGGTACCCTGGCAGGGTTCCAGAGGCTAGAGGCCTGATGGGTAGGACAGGGATAGAAACTCCCACCTCAACCCCCACCTCATCCAGAGCAGCTCCATTCCATCTGTATTATATATTGAGGTTTGCATAGGAGTTTATTTGGGCAGACATTAAATGACCAAATTTGAAAATCACTACTTGAAGTGAGCAAGTCAGTGAGCAAGCCATATAGCCCAGCTGAGTAGCCTGCTGTCTGTCATCTTCTAGTCCTGTTCAAACCTAGAGAGATAATGACAGGTGGGCCTCGACTCAGGGCTCCCTAGATCCAGCTGTAGGCAGACCAGGGCAGCCCAGTGAGCTCCTGAGAGCCAGCCCCATGCCACAGCTGCAGGGTTGGAGCTTTCCTTTGCCATCACCACCACTCGGCTAAACAAATGTCCAGACTCACATTTTTCTCCAGTGGGATCGTGTCTGCCCACAGCCAGTTCCCAGCGAAACTCATGTGTCTGCTGGGGTGCTGCTGGCCAGGAAACCTGAGCCGCCCTCTTGGCTGGCTTTGTTTTTTCTCTGGCTGCCGGGTGATGCTACCCTTCCTTCCTTCCTTCCTTCCTTCCTTCCTTCCTTCCTTCCTTCCTTCCTTCCTTCCTTCCCTCCTTCCCTCCTTCCCTCCTTCCCTCCTTCCCTCCTCCCTTCCTCCCTTCCTCCCTTCCTTCCGCCACAGGGCAAAAGAGGCCACCCCATCCCTTTTGGCTTTCCAGGGAGCCAGCTGGTCCAAGCCTCAAGTCCTTTGCTGCTGACATAGCCCTTTCCATTTCTAACAAGGCACAAGGCATCAGAAGGTGGTTTTTAGGAAAGAGTTGTTAGGGAAAGGTTGGCTGGGATTGCACCTCCCTTTCTTCTCCCCTTCGTTGACTTTGCTAATGCAGCAGGAGTCCCGAAGGAAGGCGGCAGCTGCAAGGGGACCATGGTGCCTATTTGTCCTGCGCACAGGAGGCCCAGCTGCTGCGATGCACAGCCCTGACATCCCGCCTCATCTCCTGACCCGGGAGGTGGGGTCTCTTATGAAGACACCTTGTTTCTTTTTGCTTTTTCTCTTTCTTCTTTCTGTAAAAGCCAAGCAATACATTCAGCCCGGTGAAGGAAAGGATAAATGGGAAACCTCTTCTTAATTGGCTTAAGGCCATCACACACATTACCAGGTGCACTCAAACTGCAATTTACTTTTTAATTAAAATTCTTTTTACCTGCAGGAAAGCTGAACATTGGGCCGGCATTCTCTTACTTGAAAAGGGTGTTTTGGGGAGCAGTTGAAAGGATAAAATGTGGGGATTATTTGGCTTATTGAGCTTGATTTTTTGTTGTTGTTGTTCTTTTTATGCTTTTCGGCTCCTTCTCATGGCTGGCTGTCTTTTACTAGCCAGTGACCTGCAGGAGCATCAGCCCTGGATCCCTGTAGAAACCTGATGGCTGCTGGGGTTCTCCTGACTCACCTCCTCCCTGCCCTTATGCCATGGGACATTGTCAGCCTTCGAGGGAGCTCAGCACCTTCTGGGGCACGTGTCACAGTCTCCTCTGTGTCTGGCTGAGGCTTGTGTGCCTGTGGGCCATGTTTTGCCCCAGGTCAATGCTGGCAAGAAAACCATTCCCTCCTGCAGTTCTGGATGAGGCATTCAGAGCACTTTCATTTCAGGGAAGATTTGAAGGGTCCTGGGGATAGTCACATGTTGGAGCTGAGGCTGGCTTTCTCCTTCTCCTATCAAATTGCTTCTTGCCCTTTTCCTGCCAAATGCCCCTGCCAATCTGTTTTCCTCCCTCTCATTATATGACACAGTTTTTCCTTCCTGGAAGCCTTGGCCACACCAATACCAGCCAGGCCCTGTCTTCTCACTTATATTTAATCACTTCCCAAACCAATAAGCTTCCTAATGAAGATGCTCTCTCCCTCAAAGTGCCAGCCAGGAGCTTGTCTGCCTCCTCTTGACATGAGGACGAGAGCTTCCCTCTTTCCTAGGGCCTGGTCCCGAATCCTCCATTGCTCCTGAATCGATTTGGGGTATTGAGCCTAGGATTCTGTGGTTCTTCAAAAGCTCCAGCCCAGTGTCTCTGGGCTTTACTTAGGCCTCCTTGTTTGGGGGTGAGAGAGTGGACACAGGCCCTCACCAGTGACATTCTCTTTAACAAAACAGGAATTGGAGGGGTGGGGTTTTTGTACTATGCAGTGTATGAATGGCTTCCTTTCTGGCACACAGTGGTGACTCAGCTGCTGATATACTAGGCAGTTTTCAGAGTGGGTGGAGAAGGTTCAGATCTGACCTGTCCAGGAGGAGGGCTTGACAGCTGGGCTGCTCCAGCTGGTGCCAGGTTCCATTCTGGGCCTGGGGCAATTCAGTGGCTCCCACAGTGGTTGTCTCTGCTCATCTGCTGAATCCACCAGGGTCTGGTGGGTGTGAAGTTGAAAGATGATGACAATAATCAGACTGTGGCTACCATTATTGAGCCCTTGGAATGGGCCAGGCACTTGCTGAGTGCAGCGCATACGTTATTTCATTTCATCCCCTCTGCAGGTGTGTGAGGTGAGTATCATCATTCCCCTTTCACAGATGAGGAAACTGAGCTCAGGGCACACAGCCAGCCAGCACTGCAGATATGTGATGCATCGAGGTGACAGTCTGACGGTCTCAAAGGCAGGGAAAAGAGTTAGACAACTGCTGAAGTCTGAGCTTTGGCCTCCATCTTGTCCTGAACAGTTGTGAAGGTCTGCCTTCCGCCAGCCACCCCATCTGCTCTGTCTGTGTGGCACTAAGGGTGTGCATTCCCACCGTGAAACTGGCCCTCGGGCCACAGCCAAAGGAGAGAAATTTGTTCTGTGCAAAAGCAAAAACAAAAAAAGTGGTTGTTTAGAGTTCAGTTTATAAAAGCACATTCTCATCTCAGATAGTGTGACCCCCACATGCAGACCCCGATCTCATTAGTGCCATGCACTAACCCAGCTAAGGGAACAGGCCCAGCCCCTAGCCCAAGCTTCAGAGTTGGGTGGTTCTGGGGTTGAGTCCTAGCTTCATTTCCTTCCAGCTGTGTGGCCTCAATTTCCTGATCTGTGGAATGGGATACTCATCTTTCCTCATATGGTCATTATGAAACTTACGCAAAACTCGCACGTTCAGAGTGCCTGGGATGACCTCGAGTACATGCCAGCGTGTTGTAGGTAAACATTTCAACAGATGTTAATACCTCCCTACCGCTGGTCCAACCCCACTGTCCTCTCTTGTATCTGCACCTGGTTAAAGCCACATCTTGTGGCTGATCTCTTTGGGGCAGTTACTATAGCTGGAATGATACGATACGCTGTCATTTAGATGTTTCTTTTAATCAGCCTTAACCCAGGCTGTGAAGTCAAGATGGCTCTGCATGGAGCCACAGCCTGGTGAGCAGTGATGAGGGTCTGACCAAGGTCCTGTCGTGGAGTCAGTGCTTGGGAACCTGGTCAGGTGCAGTTGGTGCAGGGGGAGGATTCTGGCTAGAGAAGGGCAGCCTGGGCTCCCCTATGCCCTAGGGATTTCACACATGCCAGGCTGCCTCTGCCTTCTGGAAACAAATGTACAATAGGTAGGCCAGTGGTTCAATGGAAGTGCCTGAAACCCTGGCTCTGTCCCTTTCTATGTGACCTTAAGCTTGTTGCTGCACCTCTCTGAACCAGTTTCTTCTGTGAAACTGGGGATCAGGTCACCCCCCAGTGAGGTTGTGACTATTGTAAGTCTTCCATATATATGGTTATTATTTTCAATATTTAAGGCAGATGTCGCATTTTGTCCTCAAAGGAGTGGCCATGATGATAATTGGTTTTGTCTAGAACGGTTGATGACTTATCAGTGAGGTCCTCACTTAGCTGAGTGGCTCCCCTCCTTCCTTCCTTCTTTTCATCTTCTCTCCTTTCTCCTCCCTTTCATCTTTTCACAGCATTTGCTGTTTTCCAGACACATTGTGCTGGGTGCTGGGAGGATGTGAGGAAGGGGAGCAGCTGACATCCTCGCGGAACTCATGGCCTCATATAACAGAAAACAGAGCAGGAGTTCCAAGGCATGAGAACTCAATTCAACATTTTCCCGAAAGGAATTTTGAAGTTGTCTTATCCAAATGAAGAGACTGAGGTTCCAAAGGGAGGAAGGCCTGGGCCCAGGGTCTGCAGGCTCACATCCAGCCTCCTCGCCTACCCTCCTTCATAGGCAGCCTTTGTAGGCTCCCTTCTCCTGAGAGGCCAGGGGGTGGACCTTGCCTTGGATGATCAGGTAAAGCTTTAGTGGGCAGAAAGCTGTTTAGTTTGGGAAGAGAAAGATGTAGCGGGTAGGAAGGGGGTTCCAGGAGGAAGGAATAGCTTGAGCAAAGATGTGGCAGCCTCAAAGCAGAGGCTGAACCAGGGATGGCAGGCTCTGGAGTGGGAGAAAGGTGCCTTGGTCCTCCTCCTGTCCTTACATCCCACACACAGAGACTGTGACTGTTCAGTGGCTTACAGACGCAATGGACTGGCTTCCACTGCTCCATACCCTGCCAGGAATTAATTGTGTTCATGGTAATGAGCTTGGACCCTGGACGCTCTAGATGGGCTTAAATAAACCTCTCTTAAATGTTGGATTTATGATGCATTTTGCATAATAGTAGCAGTACTCAGCCAGGCACATGCTAGATAGATGAACCCAAATACTTAAAGAAACCTGGTCCAAGAACACCAATGAAAAACACCTCTTGATAAATCATTGCTATTAATTTGCATGCTTTGGGTCTGAGAGGCTGGAGCAAACAATTCTTTAGCCTCCTGGGATTGTTGAGCAGTGAGCCTTTATGAACACTCAGAGTAATTTATACTAATGCTTCTGCTCTGTCCTTGCTTTCCTAACACGACTCCTTTGCTGGGAGAGATATTAAATTGGCTCCATCTGTTTTGTGTGGAGCTCTTAGTTGTCCTGCAGAAGGGATTCCCCTTGACATCAGCTCCTGCCTGCATCCAGAATGTCTTTTGCTTCCTTTTAGCCATCTGGTAGGTGCTGGTAGATGGACTTTCATGATAGGAAACAGGCCTCGAACCTAAATAAACCTTATGTGACGTCATGATGGCCATGATGCTGTGAATTCCTTTAAGTGGATGAAAGGCTAAGCTAGAGGCCAGGTCTGATGCTTCTTCCCGGAAGATAGGAGATCATGTGGCATAGCCAGAATTTGGATGTAGTTAAGAATTGAGGGAGGTTCTTATGTTTTGATAAAAATCAGGTCTTTAAGTCCAGACCAGGGGGATGGCTCACCCATGGTACCTATGTAGCCTTCAGGTTCTCTACTCCCCCAGTCTAAGGAGCAGATTTGACCAGATTTCTGGTCTGAGCAGGGCTGGGATTCATTTGTAGCCTTCAGAAGCCATCTGCTTTCTCCAGCGCCATCTATAAAGTGTGGTTCCAGTTTTTTGGGTCTGACCCAGTATGCAATTGTCCTATAGGCAACCTCAGGGAAAGGTAACCTCTCTGTCACTCAGGTACCGATAGAACTTCTTATAAGGCAGTATGTACCCTTCCTCTCCCACGGGGCGTGGGGAGCCACACACCTATAATAATTGACTTGCTCAGATCGTGCTCTGCTTGTTGAAAGATGCTATGGTGTCATGTGGAAAGCTTAGGCTCAGGGGCCTAGGTTTGGTGTCAGCTCTTTCTCAGAGTAGTTGGGTGACCTTGGGCAGTCATCCTAATTTCTCTGAACTCTGCCTTCTGTAATGAGATATTGATAGAATGAATGACCCCTCAACATGCACCAAATGAAGGTGGTGCACAGAAAGCCCCAGCACAGTGCTCAGCACCCCACCTTCTGCAGTGGGAAGGATCGCCATCCAGCCTCGGGAAGTTACCGGCGACGCTCATGCATGGGCATCTTCCAAGTGGGTTTATTGAGACCATCATGAGGATACAATATAGCAGACAGGACATCCCCTTCCATCTCATGAAGTTTTTGGCCAGAGAGAAACTCTTTCTGTCCTTGGAGATCCTGCTGTTTTCTAAAGATTTGTTCATAGCAACTCCTTGTTCTCCACCAGCCTCTTGCTAATCCAGCTGGCACCTCTTCCTGGGCGGACCGAGGCTCCCACTATCCTTTCCCCTTTGCTGGGCATCAGGTTCTGCATCTGTAAAATAAGGAAAATAAGACCTAGTCTGGCATGGTTGTTGTAAAATTTTAATAATATATCCTATGAGCAAGTTCCTGGCACCAAGTAAGTGCTCAGTTAATTGTGGCTTTTCTCCTTGGTTTGGCTGATACTTAGGTGGGCATATGTACCTTAGCATAAGAGAAGGAGAAGGCAGAAATCCCTTTTATGTCAGTCTGCCTGACCTTCCCACAGGAACTGGGATGCTATGGCCCCACTCAGGGGCAGGGAGCTTCATCTTCAGTATTGAAAGCTGTGTGTGGGGAATCTCTGGGACATGCATGTCAAGTATGAGTCAAGGCTGCCTGCCATAATGAACATGCTCTCTGGAGGGGTGCTGTGGCTCAGAAGGGCAGGGTTTTGGAACCAGTTCAATGTGAATTCAGACCACTCCTTGCTGGCCCTGGGACACCTTCATTGGTATCTCTGAGACCCAGGTTTCTCATCTGTAAAATGGGCTAAGATGACGTCCTCCTTCATGGGGCTGCTGTGAGGGCTAAGAGAAGGGACCACTTGAAAGGGTTTTGCACAGAGTAGGTGCTCAGTACATGGAAGCACCCTCTCCTCTTTGTCAAATGTACAAATGTAAGGGGCTATTGTTTTAAGACTTCTCAATATTTTTGGCCTCCAGCCTTGGCAATTCAAAATGGCAACTCATGCCCCGATTGGAGTTGTTACTGCCATTGTGTTTTCCTTCTTTCTTGTGAGCAGAAGCTGGTGCCTGCTTCCTCACCCTAAAAGTTGGCAGGAAGGTAAGAGTTGTGAGGGCCATCTGTTCCTGGTCTTCCTCAGAAGGGCACCGGGCAGTCATGCTGAATGTTCAGGGGTCCTCCTGCACCATTGCTCTGTGTAGATCTTCACATCCCGATGCCGTTAGAGAGGGACATAGCAGGAAAGCTGACTCTAAGACGGCTTCTCACACAGACACAGCACTGGCCAGGAGCGACTGGAGTGGAGCCGGGGCCCTGACTCATGCCCAAGTTCACATCCCAAGCTGGATGTCTTTGGATTAGCCGCCTAACCTCTCTGTCTCAGTCATTTACCTTTAAAACAGAAATAACAACAGTAACACACTCACACAATTTTCATGAAGACTAAGTTATTCAGGCAAAGTGCTTCATCTGGTGCTGACAGTTGATAGATGTTAATTATTTTTATTATTTTACTCATATTCCCTCCCTTGATCCCTGAAAGCCACCCAAGGAGCAAGCAGGCCATGTATTTGTGTACCCCTTTTCTAGATAAAGAAACTAAAGCCAAGTGGTTACATGGTCAAGGATTCCACAGAAAGGAGCGGCTAGGCCTGGATCCCAGCAAGACGCTGCATGCCAACAGCATCCACACCACTGCTTGATGATGCCCACACCCTGCTGCACAGGGCTGCTTGCACAGGGAGAGCTGGAGAACCAGGAAAATACAGAGTCCTGTGCCGCCCCACCTCAGATCTGCTAAATCACGCTCTTCAGTGGGGGAGCCTGGAAATCTGCATTTGTAAAGTGCTTCCCAGGGAATTCGTATGCCCAGTTAGTGTGGGGTCTGTGGTCTACACTGTTGGGCATAGAGCTCGCTGTGTTTTCCCAGGGCAGAGGGACAGGGAAGGGACTCTGGAATGAACAAACACTCACAGTCTGCAGCCAGGCAGATACTGTCGTCAGTAAGTTTTAGAGAAGCTTGTGGAAATGCAGACGTAGGGTCACTTTAACACACACCAAGGTTTTTTTTTTCCAGGTCATTGGATATCTTTCTAGATAAAATAACCTCATTACGTATTATGGGATTTGTGGAGAAAGTCTATTTAAATGGGATTGAAACATCCTTTGTCAAGATAGCCTGGACACGGCTAATTGACAAGAGGTGGCCAAAGCCAGCTCTGCCCATTGCAAGGGCTCCTGGGCATGCGGTTGATCTACACAGTGGGCCTCACTGCCCAGGAAGAGGCACGTCCCACCAGAAAGCCGGTGTTCACTGGGAACTGAATTTGATCTGACCCAGTCATTAGAGGACTAGAGCCTTGGGGGGCTTCTGGAAGCACAGGCACCGGGACTCAGAGAGCAGAACTAATTTAGAAGAGTTAGATTTATCACCAGATAACCTCATTTCCCAGGCTGCTGAGGCACTCATTGCAGACTCTTTGGTTTTCTGTTTCCACCACACAGAGTCAGGGGTTGATTCTCCAAAGACATGCCCGTGGGACCTTTTCATTTTGTGTCTGAAGGTAGCTACACACACGGCCCAAGGGTCAGGCTGCCTGGGTTGAATTCTTGGCCCTGACACTGACTAGCCAGGAGCTCTTGCATGAACTGCTAAGTTAATCTTAAGCCTTGATTTTTTCATCTGTAAAATGGAAAGAATAAGACTGACCTCATTAGGTTGCTGTGAGGGTTAAATGAAGGCAAGAAAGGAAATAGGCAACAAATTAGGAGGTTCTTACGGTGGCCTGTGGTGACTCAGTTTAGCATGTTAAATCACAGACAGTGTGCTCAACCCAGGAAAAGTTGGGGCCCATGAAAAGCGCTCAGTGGATGTTAACTGTTACTAATAACCTCAGGTCTTTAATATAGCATGCGTTTAACTGGCTGGTAAGAGGGAAGATGTGGGGATAATTTGGAGAGTAACTCTTTACAGGCAAGTAAATTACCTATTCATTCCATTGTTCAACAGTGTGCTGAGCCCTGAATGTGCCAGGCACTGTGCTCCTGCTGGGGATGCAATGGAGACCTGAGATCATTGCCTTCTCGCAGCACTTAGGCTGAAGCCTGATATTAAATGGGTCAGTACAGATTGCAGGAAGTGCGGTCAAGGCGAAAAATGGAGCACGTGAGAGAAACAAAGTGTAAGTAGGGAAATAAATCCTTCCTGAGCTGGGGTGGCCAGGAGGAGCTTTGAGACTGTGATCTGAGGGAAAGAAATGCTGGTTAGGTGAATTGTGGAAAAAAGCTTTCTAGGCAGAGGGTAGGGTCCCCCAGGAGGAAAGGAAAGTACGTTCTGGTGTGTTCAAGAAACCTAGGGAGGCCGGTTAAGGGCAGGGTAGGGGCCGGATGGCCGGATGAGGCTTGGGTCGTGCACAGAGGTTAGATCATGCAAGGGCTGGTGGGCTAGCTGTAAGGAGAGGGAAGCAGATATGCAGAGTGCAAGCCCAGCCAGGGCGTCTAAGAAGGGAGGAGACACAGGTCTGCAGTGCTATCAGGTTGTTCTGGCCACGGCATGGAGAACAGAGTGGGTGGAGGGCAAGAAAGGAAGCAGGCGACAAATTGGGAGGCTCTTGGGGTGGCCCATGGTGACTCTGTTTAGCACATTGAATCCCACACAGTGTGCTCAGTGCTAAGCTCTCCGGGCAAACCATGGTCCCTGAGATGGAGTTCTCTTTTCTAGCCAGTCCGGGGCTGTGCCTTCTGGACACTCTCAGCCTGGCTGAGCTCCCTCATGTCTCTGCTTGCAGAGGAAACAGGCTCTTTCTGTGTGTTTTCCCAGTCAGGAAAAGTCCAAGCGACATTCCCTCACTTCCTTAGTGGCCTGCTCTGCTTCTGTCCCTCTTTATAAATGTCCCCAAACCAAAGTTCCTCTCTTTCCTGAGCTTTTCCTGTCTCCATGGCCTGGCCTCTCTCTCTGTTTCAGTTCTTTTCTCCTATGGCTACCCCAAAGACCTCATGCCCTGTTTTGTGATCTCCATGTTTCATCTCTTCCCTGCTTGCCTACTTACCAGCAACTTGTATGTAGGTCACAGTCACCCCTAGTCCTGCTCTGGGGTCCCATGGTTAGTGCCAGGTGGAAGAATGGATGGATTCCTGTCACATTGGGTATTGTTCAGCCATTTCAGGAAGGACAGTTTGCCCGGGCAGATGGGACATAGCCCTTGGTTTAGTGAACTTGGCCTTGTTCTCCTATGCTACAATGTGGGTCCACCCAAACGGGGCTTTAGGAAACAAAAAGCTCCCAGGCCCTTGGACAGAGGTTTCATGGTCTGCAAGCCCTCCGAGATCAGAATTTCTTAGAAGAATTCCCAGAGAATGTGAGAAGCATGAGATGGTTTCCAGGACACATTGGCTGTATTTAGTGATCTAAAAGTAGGAATCTCACTCCAAAGAACCTTTTTCCAGCTTGGGGTGTTGGGGTGGGGGCAAGTGGTGGTCTTACCCAGATACTCAAAGCAGAAGATAAACTGCAAGTAGAAAACTAAAACCTTGAGCTCGCTTCCATAGCGGTGTCTCTGAACTGCTTTTTTTCTTTTTCTTTTTCCCCCTTCAGCCTTCCAAAGTCTAATCACCTTGGAGAAATAGAGGCAGCTGTTTTATAACTCTTGGTTGAGTTGTTCTTAATCTACCTTGTTACATTCTTGCTTGTCAGTCATTGACTACTGGGTGCCCTCTGGGTGTTAGTAAATCCTTGACTACAATGGCAAGGAAGTGGGTGGCCACAGAATATATAGGAAGTCAGGCATCAGGGAGGATCAGCATGTGTCACATCTAGAAAGGCCCTCAGAGATCTCCTGATCAGTGATTTTGAAATGCATTTAGCTATAGGATTCTTGACTAAGCAAAATCTTACCTAGAAACCGAATTTGCACAGTAGGTCAAAACAGAGCCCATCTGGCAGAAGCAGGAGATGACGTTGTATTGGCCACAGGTTTCTTCTCATCTCAGTTATCTGCTGAGACATCTCCAAGGAAACCAATGCTGGATTTGAAAACCACTGATCAGTTCAGACAGGAATGACTTGTACATGGTCACCCAGGTCCTTGGTTTTAAGGGGGTCACATGGCCCAGTGACTTAGCCTGAATCCAAATCCAGAAGTCCAGACTCCTAGTCCAGTGCCCTCTCCTGTACATCTTGGTCTCTATCTTAGACACTGAGTATCCATTGGCTTTTGGTGTAGAGCCTCCCCAGGAGAGGAGAAGGGGGTGATTTTTACTCTGAGATCTCCAGCGGTGTTGCTGAAACATTAAACCTACCTTTTTCCTCCCTTAACCAGAGTCACTGGCAGAATGAGTCATGAACTAAGGGTGTTGCAGGGAAGATTTACTTCTTAAGGAGCCTAGGGTATAAATGGATGGAAAATGAGTTATAGTGAAAATAGAACTAGGCCTGGGCTTTGTTAGGTGTGGGATAGGAGCCATAGGATATAGGTGCGAAGAGCTGGCCAACTCCCCAGAGCTACCTGCTACTCTTGTATTGGAGAGTAATTAGTCAGTTGTTGCGAAGTCTGGCTGCATAACAAACAACCTCAGCTCTCAGTGGCTTACAAAGCAAAAGTTTCTTTCTTCCTTATGTTACCTGGGCTATGCGTTGGCTGTAGTTCTGCTCCATATACTTTCTCATTTTGTGGCCTGCCTATTTGCTGCTGGTTGAGAACAGCAAGAGGCTGAGCCAAATTGTACAGTCACATTTACAACTTCTGTTCAGACCTGGCATCCTTCATGTCTGCTCACACTCTGTTGGCCAATATCAGTCACGTGGCAATGCCTGGCAGTGGGGCCAGGCCTTTGTGAGTCACAAGGCAAGGGAGATGGGTTGTATAGTTCTCTTAAAGACAGGGTGAGGGCGGTAACTGCTAATTAATGCATTGTACCAGAATGGGTGTTTTGGGGTGATTGGTGGAAGATATATAGGGTGCTTATCTCCATAGGACATAGTCTTTGAAGACAGAAAGACTTTTTAAGAATTCTGGATCCTAAGTCTTGCAGACATTGAGAAAGTCAGATCCTTGATTCCCAAACAATGCCATCTATCCCTTGTGTGTAACTTCTGTTTGCATTTTTCTCCTTCATAAGAGGATATGCACCTGAGCTGGCTTGCAGAGGCAATGATGGGCATCTCCTGGTGGGGCTGGCTGGGTCTGGGGCCCAGAGGGGCCCAAGAAGCACCACTGACTAACAATGCTTTAAGGCTATGCTTTGCAGGGAAGCAGGAGGGTAGGAGCACTGGAATGGTCATTCCTACTACCCTTCCCTCACCCCTTGCCAGGAATTGTATGTTTTGTACATTATGGTATTACTTTGACAGATGAAAAATCAAAACTGAATCTCTTTAAGATACCGAGCCTCCAAACGCCTCCACCTTCCCAATGGAAATCAATGGATGCCTACTTTAATGGAGGTGTTAGTGTTTTTCATGGTATTGATTACTAATAAGTCAAGAATCAGGAAATCCCACTCTGTGGGATCATTAGAGATTTGGATCTAGGTTACTAGGAAAAGTGTTGCTGCCAACCTTTGTCAACAGCTCCTGGCTCAGCAGAAAGCTTCACACAAATCACCTATGGGCTTGCAAGTGACCTTTGATCAGACACATGCCACTTAAGGACCTGCTTTTGCTCCTGGCTGCTCCTGAGTCTACCTCCTGCAGGAAATTCCATACTGGATGACTGCTCGTTCTTCCGTAGCTTCCGAGGCGGGAATGTCAAAAGGAAGCTGTCTTCCAGGCTGTTGGATGAGGAGAGCAGGAATTCAGACATAAAGAGGCCTCAGCAGGATCCAGGAAGCTACACTCATTTTCACATTCAAATGACCTTCTCTGGTAGTGCACAACTAATCAGGGAAGGTGGAACACGTAAGCAAAAGTGTACCCACATCCACTCTGCAGAAAGACAAGCCTGTGCTAGGTCATTTCAGAGGGATCTGAAGGATGGAGGGGGTTCAAAGTGGTCTGTCCATCAGGACCTTTTGTTCCTCTGAATTTTCTCAAGTTTCAATTTTTTCCAAACTTTTTATTTCAAAAGATTTCAAGTTCTAGAACTAGATGTACCATATGACCCAGCCATTCCATTACTGGGTATATACCCAAAGGATTATAAATCATGCTGCTATAAAGACACATGCACACGTATGTTTATTGCGGCACTATTCACAATAGCAAAGACTTGGAATCAACCCAAATGTCCATCAGTGACAGACTGGATTAAGAAAATGTGGCACATATACACCATGGAATACTATGCAGCCATAAAAAAGGATGAGTTTGTGTCCTTTGTAGGGACATGGATGCAGCTGGAAACCATCATTCTTAGCAAACTATCACAAGAACAGAAAACCAAACACCACATGTTCTCCCTCATAGTTGGGAACTGAACAATGAGATCACCTGGACTCGGGAAGGGGAACATCACACACCGGGGCCTATCATGGGGAGTGGGGAGGGAGGAGGGATTGCATTGGGAGTTATACCTGATGTAAATGACGAGTTGATGGGTACTGACGAGTTGATGGGTGCAGCACACCAACATGGCACAAATATACATATGTAACAAACCTGCACATTATGCACATGTACCCTAGAACTTAAAGTATAATAATAATAAATTAAAAAAAAAAAAGATTTCAAGTTTACAAAAAAGTTGCAAGAATAATGCAAGAAACATCTGTATGTCCTTCACCTAGACTCACCATTGTTAACATTTTGCTGTATTTCTCTTCTCTCTCTTTCTATATATACTTGTTATCTCCCTGGACCATTTGCGAATTAGTTACAGCCATTATGCCCTCTAAGCACTTCTGCAGATTGAAGACACCTCTCAAGAAAGACATCTCCCAAGAGCAGAGATATTCTCCTGCAGAGCCACAATATATTCATCACACTCAGGGGAATTAATGTCAATACAATAGTGTTATTTACAATCCTCAGTCAGATTTCCCTGCTGGTCCCAAGAATCTCTTCATGGTGGGGCTTGACTACTTGGGCCAAATGCTGCTTGCTGCTTGTTTTTGTAAATAAAGTTTTGTTGGAGCACAGTCCCACTCATTCATTTACATATTGTCTCTGGTTGCTTCTGCACTACAACTGCAGAGTTAAATATTTGGGAGAAAGGCTGTGTATTCCTCAAAGTCTGAAATATTTTACTATTTGACTCTAAGAAAAAGTTTCCCAACCCGTGCATTAACATTTGTGTAATCCAGTATCTAATCAAGGCTCATGCTTTGCGTGTGTTTTTAATTTAAAAAAAATATGTGATCCCTAACTTATGAACATTCTTTATATACAAATGACAACAGGTTTCCTGGCCTGATGCCCTGAGACTTTATGTTCTGCATGCTTCATCCACATCTCTCATCAATTCCCTGTGAGGTCCCAGCTCTATGGAACTACCTAGTGACATAAGTATTTAGGTGCCATATCCTTGTTCTTTGATCCTGTAGCTTCCTTTGCTCAAAACACTTCTCTATACTGTGTTAAAGATTTAGTGCAGGCACCATCTCTTGGAAACCTCCAAAACCCTTTGAACTCCCTTTCTCAAGACCCCTTTACCCACCATCTGGTTGTCTAAGCTCCCAAGACTGACCGGATTTTCTGATGTTGCAGCACTGACCACACAAGTGCATTGATCTATTTTCTGTTAGTCTCACCCACTAGTTTGTGGAGGCCTTGAGGGCAGGGTCCATGTTTTATTCATCTGTGTCTCCTTGGTGCCTAATATAAGGTCCTAAAATGCTCAGCCATTGTTTACTGAATGAATGAATGGATTCCTCCGTGGTGCAGGGGCTTCTTTCCTATTCTTAGGACCATCTTGCGGGATTTCCAGCCTCCTCTTTCTTCTGCTCCTTCCTTTCCCAGTGCTTGCATTTGGGGCACTTACCCTCATGCTTAGAGGCCTTAGATCAATCTAATGTAGGGACCAAAATGGGAGATGGAAGAAAGCAGGGTGGACTCTACTGAAGCCACAGGCATACCAGAGCCCTTCCTCCCCACCACGGCCCCTCTGCCACCGCCAGGCCTGTTTCAGCCCTTCACCACTCTGTTCCAGATTGTGGCAATCATTTGGTGATTGCTTAGAGTTGGGGATCCCAGCCACCCCTATGTGGCAGGTAGCATTAGCAGGCGACAGAAGGAGCACTGAGTGTGCTGGGCATCATCTCACTTGACCCTCATAGGCCTCTGGGGACAGGGCACTGTCCCCATGCTCCAGATGAGGCAGTGGAGGCACACAGTGATGGTCTTATGGTTAGGAAGTGTCAGAGCCAGTGTACAGACTGGAAGCTGGTGATTCCACAGCCCCTTTCCAGTCACTTGCAGTGTTCTCTAATTTCCCTTGGGAGCAGTGGTATATCCCTGGCACCCCGAGTTTAACCTTTGAAGGAATGTATTGTCTTCTGCAGTGTTGGAGTTTGGGGCTAGGGTCTAGATCAGGGCTGTCCAACGGAGCAAGCATTCTGTGGTGAGGGAGATGTTCTAGATCTATTCTGTTCACTATGGTATCCAGCAGCCACAGGCCACTTATGAACACTTGAAATGTAGCTAGTTTGACTTATTTAATTGTAATTAACATATTTAATTTGAATAGCCATGTGTGGCTAGTGCCTACCAACAGCACAACCTAGAGTAAAGGTTGACCAGGTGTAGTCTAGGTAAATGTGCTGTGTGGGGTCGGCTGGCTGGAGACTTCTTGGGTTAACAGGGTTTTCATAGATAAATTGGTATTAAATTCCAACCAACCTCATTAGCTACCAATTTGTTCTGGAATTGGGGACTGCCTGCATTGCCACCATACTGCTGAGCTCTGACAGTTTTCAGGTTTGCGTTTGAGGCAAATGACTCTTTCAGCCCTCAAATAAGGCAGAGGAAATGCATAGGGCCGCAGGGAAGAAAAGAAGGGAGGCATGGATGAGAAGACCCAGGGGGCCTCAAGTGATGGAGCTGCTTTCTGTGCATTCTACTTCTGCTCTTCTGAGTGAGCGCTTGCCTGGAATCCTTCCAGGGATTTGGGTTCCCAGCTGGAGTTGCCAGCAGAGTGTGGACTCCCAGGGATATGCCTGTCATCCTAGGACCTGAAGTGGAGGCTTGACAGAGAGTCAAGTGCATGTCTCTTAAGATGAGCATTCAGCTGAAGGCAGTGTAGCACAGTGGTTATGGACCCGGGACTTGCTGTCACACATTCTAGCGTGGAAGCTTATAAACTCTCTGGCCTTGGGAAAGTTGTTCTACCTCTCTATGCTCAAGTTTCTTCAGCTGTAAAATGGGGTTAAGATCAGTACCTAACTCACTGGGCTCTTGTCAGAGTTAAACAAGCTGACATTGATTTAGCATGGTGCCTCACTAGTAATCAGCATCTAGTTGATCGTTGCTGGTTTTTAGGGCGTTGGAGCAAGCCATCACGTCAGATCAGCATAGCTCTTTATATCCTGCTCTCTGCATTTTTTCCCCTATCAACAGTTTCTTGCTTTCAGAACTCAAAATGCTTTGGGGAGCTTTGCAAAAATTTGCTCCCAAATCCTGGGAAAGTGTCTGTTTTCTCATCTCATCTCCCTCTCTCTGAATATTTATAGTGCTGGATAGAAAAGAGCTGCTTTGATTTCTCAGAATAGTTTCCACAAAAGTGTGGTGCTGGGGAGGCAGGGCTGGGAGGAGAGAGTGTTAGACTTGGCGTTGAGAAGCTTGGGTTTGAATCCCACTTTCTGGTTGTGTGTCCCCCACCACCGACCACAAGCTAGCCTTAGGCTTTGAGCCTTAGTTTCCTCACTTGTGACATGAGGATGGAGTGATAGTCAGACGAGATGATACAGCCCTCTGCTTGCACCTAGAAGACACTGTAAATGTCAGTTAAATGTGAGCATTTAAATCCTTTTTCAGCTTAAGTGTTCAAACTCACAAGTTGGAAACTACTTGGGGCCCTTCATGGTGAGGCTTCCAGCTGGAAGGCATCCAGAAACCGTCTTCAGAGTAATGCAGTTAAAGGCAGCAGACCCTGTCTGTCCGGATCTCGGCTGTTCCTCTACCAACAGGCCTTACTTAGATGACTGGAGCAAAGCTTCCGGAAAGAAAAGACTGCAGGCGGAGCTGAAGTTGCCCTATGAGAACAAAGCCAGGAAGAGCCAAGTCTCTTGACCCGGGGAGGCACAAGGTGAACAGCTGCATTCTGGCTTGGGGAGGACGCATTTGGACTGCACCAGGCAGCTGGGCCCACTGCAAACAGCTGTTCCTCCACTGCTCGAGGGCACTCTGTGGGGTGTGGTGGGGGGTCACCTCCTGGGCTGGAGGAGCCTTATTTGCAGGGTAGGGGTGGAGGTGTATAGGGAAGCTGTGAAGCAAGAAACATCAGGACCAAGTTGGCAAATTGTAGAAGGCACAGAGAGAAAGAGCACATGTTGGAAGCATGTGGTTCCTGGGAGTCTCTTCCAATCTGCAAACTTCAGGGCTGTGGGGGTGCTGAATGAAGCCTGAGGCAGGGTGATGGGAAGGGAAAGCCCAGGCCTCGAGCTAGGCAGACCCCAGTTCAAGTCTTTTTTGCCTCCTTCCTCCATGTGACCTGGGTTAAATAGCTTCTCTCAGCCTTGAGGTAGCATCATTAAAATGGGGATTGAAGGCAGAGCACTTTGTGTTTGGAGGAACTTAACACGTGATTGAGCCTTTCTCCCTCTGGAATTTCATGATATGTAATATTTTGTTTGCTCCTCTGCTGACTTGCTTTGCTATTTGTAGACGTCTGCGTGGTGCCTTAAAATTGTGCTGTGCTGTGGGGTTGCTGGGGTAGGAGGGAGGTTTGATGGTGATGGTGGTGGTGGTGGGTGTTGCTAGGACAACTCCTGAAGCCCCAGTTCTGTGTACTTGAAGGCTCAGGGTCTAGGGGAGTACTATGGGTCAAATCATGTCTCCCCTAAAATGATATTTTGGAGTCCTCAACCCTAATACTTCAGAATGTAACCTTATATGGAGATAGAAACTTTATAGAACAAATCAAGTGAAAATGAGGTCATTGGGGTGGGCCCCAATCCAATATGACTGTTGTGTACATCCAAAGGGGAAACATGGACACACAGACAGACACATACTGGGGGCAGATGAAGTGAAGAGACACAAGAAGACAGCCAGCCAGAAGCCAAAGAGAGAGCCTGGAACAGATCCTTCCTCACAGCCCACAGAAGGAACCTATCTTGCTGGCACCTTGATTGTGGACGTCTAGCTCCCAGAACTGTGAGAGAATGAATATCTGTTGTTGAAGGCACCCAGTCTGCACCACTTAGTTAGGATAGCACTAGCAAACTAATGCAGGGAGTGATCCAACACCTCTAGTAAAGACAAGGGGTTAGGAGTGTGGTTTATAGACCGGAAGGCCTGGCTAGAGCCCTGCCCTGCACTCACTCACTGTGTGACAATGGGCAGGTCCCTTCACCCCTGTGAGCCATGGCTTCCTGGTCAGGGTGCAGAGGTACTAATACCTGTCCTCCTGTGGATCTGTGGTGAGGTGAAATGGGAGGGTGTGTGGTGATCATTACTATTAGTTCCCTTGCCCAGTTCTCATCTTCGCTTTCCAAGTAGGCAGCCTCCCCCTTGTTGGTTCTGCCCAATGGGCCACTCCCTACCCCACTGCTTGGGAACCCAGGATTTCTGGAGGCAGGACCTGTTTCCCTGGGAAACCACACCCATCACACCTGGAAGACTTTGGGGAAGATCGCTGGGCACAGTTCTGCACTAAAGCTGGACCAGAAAGGGTTTCCTCAGCTGTATACTTTTGGGATGAATTAATGAAGTTAACCAGCCTTTCCTGGACATCTATTTTTTAGCTGACTCTGCTAGGCATTTTCACATTTGCTTTCTCACTCAATCCTTAACACAATCCTGTGAAGCAAGCATTATTACACCCATTTTACAGACTGGGAAACTGAGTGTCACAATGCTTAAGTAACTTCCCCAGGTCACCTGGCTTATACATGGTAATTCAGCATTTGAATCCAGAATTATATGATTTCACATCCCTCCCTTTCCCTATAACATAGTGCTTCATTTGGAGAAGTGTTGGTTTTCTGTTCCGGAATATGGATTTGCCTGGGTGGCGTTGCGAGTGGAAGGTAGAGAAAGGCCTCCTGGATTTCTGTTAAGAGAAGGTGGCTAGGCTCAGAGGGAGTTTACTTCCCTTTTCCCTCCCCTCCCTTCTCAGCTCCCTGAAAAAGGCACCTCGCAGTTTGAGCAGCTGCTGTTTCTCATGGATTTTTAATAAAGATGATGAATGAACCAAGAATTGATAAGAAAAGGCAAATGGTATTTGGGTTATTCATTGTTCTAGTAAAATGTATTTTTCACTGCAGGTCTTAAGTGACTTTTTCGTTAAAATGCCATCAAAGAAAGAAAAGGTTAAATAAAATGAGTTTTCCATGGCAGAAGTGTGGACCAAGGGGCCTCTGCAGGACAAGACCCTGGGGCAGCCAAGTGCTAGGCTTTGCCACTCCCTAGTGGCAGAGTTGTGGCACATTCTGCCAACAACACCCTTCTCCCAGAAAGAGGGCTAGAAGAGCAATTCCTCAAAAAGGGTCTGGCAGGAATCTCAGTAGTTCTGCTCCCTGGAGGCCTGATGGGGTCTGAGGGCCCAAGAAAATGGTCTGTTTCAGCCCTGATAAGGTAGGCAGGCACACAGAGCTACCCAGGACTGCTGGGCTGGGGTCAGTACCCTGTGTGGTAAGCTGCCCTCCTTATCCTGCACAACCACACCTGCCGTGATGCCTGTAGCCAGAGGGGTTGTGTCCAGAGCTGTGTGGGGACAGGGCCCTTCCAGCTGAGCTCCTTGCCAGCTCTGAAAGAGGCTTCTTCCATAGGCAGGACTCAGACAGTTGCACTGGTCTGATGTCCCCAGGGAGATCTGCACGTTCCCAGCCTTACAGACATTGGGCACCAATGGGTGAATTGCCTTCCACATTAAGGATATTTTGTCTTTCTGAATCTGCTTTGAGCAAGTGTCTCTATTGTGATTTGAAGAGATCTTGTCACAACTATTTTGTTTCATTCCATTACCTCCCATCTCATCCCACCCCATCCTATCATATCCTGTTCTGTTCCATCCCAACCCATCCCATCATATCTCATTTTATTCCATCCCATCCCATCATATCTCATTGTATTCCACCCCATCCCATCATATCTCCTTCTATCCCACCCCATCCCATCATATCCCATCCTATTCCACCCATCCCACCATATCTCATCCTATTCCACCCCATCCCATCATATCTCATTCTGTTCCATCCTATCCCATCATATCTCATTTTATTCCACCCCATCCCATCATATCTCATTCTATTCCACCCCATCCCACCATATCCCATTCTATTCTATCCCATCCCATCCCATTGTATCTCATTCTATGCCATTCCATCCATCCCATCATATCTCATTCTATTCCATCCCATCCCTTCATGTCTCATTCTATTCCACCCCATCCATCCCATCATATCTCATTCTATTCCATCCTATCCCATTCTATTCTATCCCATCCCATCCCATTGTATCATTGTATCTCATTCTATTCCATTCCATCCATCCCATCATATCTCATTCTATTCCATCCCATCCCTTCATATGTCATTTTATTCCACCCCATCCCATCATATCCCATTATATTCTATCCCATCCCATCCCATTGTATCTCATTCTATTCCATTCCATCCATCCCATCATATCTCATTCTATTCCATCCCATCCCTTCATATCTCATTCTATTCCACTGCATCCCATTATATCCCATTCTATTTCACCCCATCCCATCATATCCCATCCTGTTCTATCTAATCCTATCCCATCATATCTCATTCTATTCCATCCCATCCATCCCATCATATCCCATTCTATTTCACCCCATCCCATCATATCCCATTCTATTCCACCCCATCCCATCATATCTCATTCTATTCCATCCTGTCCCTTCATATCTCATTTTATTCCACCCCATCCCATCATATCTCATTCTATTCCATCCCATCCCATCATATCCCATTCTATTCTATCCCATCCCATCCCATTGTATCTCATTCTATTCCATTCCATCCATTCCATCATATCCCATTATATTCCATCCCATCCCATCCCATCCTATCCCATTCCATCATATGCCATTCTATTCCACCCCATTCCATCATATCTCATTCTATTCCACCCTATCCCATCATATTCCATTCTATTCCATCCCATCCCATCATATCCCATTCTGTTCCATCCTATCCTATCCCATCCCATCTCATCCCATCATATCCCATTCTATTCCATCCCATCTCATCATATCTCATTCTATTCCATTCCATCCCATCATATTCCGTTCTATTCTATCCCATCCCATCCCATCCTATCCCATTCTATTCCATCCCATCCCATCCTATCCCATCATATCCCATTTTATTCTATTCTATCCCATCCCATCCCATCATATCCCATTCTATTCTATTCTATTCTATTCTATTCTATTCTATTCTATTCTATTCTATTCTATTCTATTCTATTCTATTCTATCCCATCCTATCCCATCCCTCTCCATGCCTTAAACACTCATGAGACTGTAGATAGTGTCAGGTCCTGTTCTAAGTACTGGGGAAACAGAGATGACCAAGACTCAGCCCTGCTATTATAAAGCTCCCCGTATAACAAAAGAAAGAAGCAGACAGTTGGGGTGTGATGCAAACAATAGATGGAGAGACTAGGCACCCCTCTCCCGTTTCCCCCAAGCTCACCCCTGCATATTTACCTGGGGAAGAAAGGTGGCTCGAGGAGAATGTGAGAGTGGAGGGGGTGGTCAGAAGAGGCTTCTTGGAGGTGACTATTGGGTTGAATTTTCAAAGAGTGGATAGTAGTTTGCCAGGCAAACAGCAAATCTCCATACTGGCACTTAAATACAACTTGATAGGTGCTGGGCCACATTCCTAGAATTTCACATATATTAACTCATCTACTTCCCCCTTAATAGCCTGTGAAGGAGGTGCTGTTATTTATCACCTCCATTTTCCAAATGAGAGAGCAGAGGCATGGTGAAACACTGTTTCTGAAGTGGTTGAGTTGGAGCTGGAGCTCCGGCGGACTATGGTGCTCACTCCTGTGCTGTGCAGCCTCTCTGGCAAGGTGGGGAGACACTCCAGACTAGAGGTGAGAAGTGATACTGTACTTGATCATAAGGGCAGTAAGTGAGGGCTCCAGTAGCCACTCCTCCTGGAGTGCAGATATTATTTTCTCTATGAACGAAGTCCCCTGAGCTAAGCTCTTACCCTCTGAGACCCAAGGTGAAGAGGCAGGAAGGGTTGCGACCTTCCCCCACCTCCAAAGTGCTTTCCTGGCCAGGAAAGCTGGGGAAATCCAGCATTGTGTCAGAAGAGGGGAGTTTCATCCCAGCCCTCTGGCTGCAGGGGCTCCCAGCCAGGAAACTCTGAGCCTGGGCTGGACTTTCCATCCCTGATGCTTCTAAAGAAGGGTGGAAACACTGCCTGACTCCAAGCATGAAGCAGGGCTATTCCTGTGTAGCTTGCCTCAGGCCTTGGACACACCCAGGCTCCACCTGCAGGGACAAGTGCTGTGCCCTCCGCAGAGCTCAGCCTCACCCTGCCTGACACCTTGCGCATATGTGAAGCACACACACTGAGGCATTTGCAAGCATTCAGCAGTAGGACTTTAGCCATTTTTTTCCTTACTTGTCTTTTTCGAGAGAAAATCGAGGATCCCATTGCATCTGTTACAAGGTATTGCCTTTTCTCTATTGTAAGATTTGTCATTGATTTAATCATCATTTTGCAGAGGGAAAAAAAAACACTACCACATTAAGAGTACACATTGATCGTA
Organism: Theropithecus gelada; assembly: GCF_003255815.1. Taxonomy (NCBI): domain Eukaryota; kingdom Metazoa; phylum Chordata; class Mammalia; order Primates; family Cercopithecidae; genus Theropithecus; species Theropithecus gelada. The sequence goes on from NC_037682.1 coordinate 53,944,961, forward strand.
AGATTCACCATCAATCACCATTTCAACAATATTGCAATGTAAAAGAGAAATGGGGATCTGAGAATCCAGGGGCGATGGTATTTCTCTAAACATCTTGTGGCAGAGGGAGGATATGTGTGTGGGGAGCTTATCCAGGAAGGTTGGCCCTGACTGATACTGGTGAGGGCAGGTGGCGGAGGTGCGCGCCCATCCACCCTTGCCTCACTGCCTTCAGTTTCCATCATACAGTTCCACTTTGGGGACATTTCTAGTAGCTCAAAAACACTCACAGCTGAATTCATTCTTCGGTTGAATTTGACAGATAATCAGCTTCTGCTTCAAGCTGGGGAAATGTCAACTCAGTGGACATACACGGACCAGCTGCGATCACCAGGTATGTTGGAGCATCCTTGTGGTGGCTAGATGGTAATGAGTGCCAGCCATGTGGCGTGAGGGCACCTTGCTCAGAGTCAAGGGAACTGGGCTGTAATCCCAGCAACCTCAGATGCCATTGCTTTGCTTCTCTGGGTCCCCAATTCCCCTTCCGTATAGTAGGGATGCAAACCATAGCCATAGCAGCTGACAGTTACCAAGGGCTAAGCGTGTGCCATACAGCATTCTGTGTGTCTTTAAAGTACAACTCATCTGATCCCCACAGCAACCCTAGGAGGGAGATATTTTTACCCCTATTTTTCAGATGAGGAAACTGAGGCACAGGGTTGGGTCCAGAGCTGAGTGGGGACAGGGCCAGCTGAGTTCCCTGACTGACAGCTCTGAGGGAGGCTTCTTCCATAGGCAGGACCCAGAGAAAAAGCAATTTAAGAAATTGAGTAATTTCTCCAAGGTCACACAGTCAATAAGTGGCTGAGACAAAAGTTGAATCCAAGCTCTCTGATTGTAGGGTTTATGCTTTTAAAAATGAGGGTACTACCTTACAGCAATAATTATTGCATTTAAAAAACCCACCATAACCATGTAAAAGTGAATATAACATAGAACTCCAATACTGAAACATTAAATGGCAATCTTTCTGTTAAACAAGAATGAGACTCAGAGACTCTCCTACTTGCAGGGATCTGGAGGCACCTCTGTGACACCCTGGAGTTCCTAAAAACAGCGTAAAGACAGCTAGACTGAACAACCTCATAGGGCCATCCAGTGTCCTGTGTCCTAAGACTATCTGGGAAAGACCCAAGGCCTGGCATGGGGGCCTTACTGAGACCCATGGGTCTCCTAGGCAGACTAATGTTATGGTACCTCTTTATATTCTTGAGATATTTGTTCAACATTTTCAACATTTATTTGCTGAGGACAGAAAAATTGATTTTCTAATAATAAGATCTGTACACCTTTAAAAAATGTTCTTTAGGCTATCATATGCACTGAGCATAACGTTTGAACTTGCTTGGGATTGTAGTTTACTGCACATTTTTCTGTTGCTCATAATTGGATAGCATTAGCCACTCCTATTAGCTAAAGATAATGGTAGTGTAGATTGACACATCATAAAATGTTTGTTCCCTGCAAATAGCCCTGTATGCTGCTTTCTTGTTTTCAGAATTTTAGCCAGTAGCTGGCATCATGAAGTTTGGTTTGCAGAGTTGCACGGTCTGTAGTTGCATGGCACAACTTCATTTGCAAACTGCAAAAATACTCAACAGAGGTAGGAAACTGCAGCCAGTGAGAAGTCAGATTTTTGTATTTAGTTTTACTTTTACTCAAGGGCACTATCTTGCACAGAAGCGAGACTAACTCACTTTTTGTGAGTTTTGTCTATTGCGTAATTGCCCCTGGATATCTGAGTTGCCAGTGCCATGTTGGCGAATTACCCCAGTGCAATCCCTAGATGTGGCACTTCAGGCTACTGTCAGGGCTGCCCAGTATAGGGCACAGGGTGTGTTCTACAAAATTCTAGGGGTACACTACAGTGTGAATGGTACCCCATAGAGTTTTCCAGGCTGCACAGCCCTGATGGCTGACGCCTTAATCAAGCGATAGAGTTTGACCTTCACTCCTTAAGTTTACCCCAACTTTACGTAGTAAGAACGCTGAACCCATTTCTGCTTCCACCTCATGGTGTATATTCGGGCAACAAATGTCTCCCTTCTCTGAGTCTTAGTTTCCTCTGTGAAACCTGAATTGTTTATACAAGGTCCCACCAGTTCCACATGATTGTTTTGCTTTATCCATGAACTTGGCGCTGATGGTCTGTTGATTTCTGGTGTTGGCTTAAGTGGGGTCTAGGTTAGAGGACTGAGAGGAAATAAGGGAAAGCAAACCAGATCAGTGTCCAGATGATCCTGCTCTGCGTTCTCGTGAGACCCCAGCCTCTTTCCTGATATGTGCTTGAGGTCTTTGGAGAAGATTCCATGTCTTTGAGACAGAGTCCACTTGGTCTGGTAGAGATGCATCCCCAGCTAGGCTTTCCACCTGGTCACAGGCATACCTGAGGAGGCCCCTAATCCGAGGAGGCTCTGGCTGAGGGAGGTGCACCCTTGCAGGAAGGCTTGAGCATTACTTGCTTCCCTGGTAATTCTGTTAAGGAAATGAGGAAAGTCTGACAGGACGTGTCTTTAGTGGGTGTTTCAATTTCCTAGCGTTCTGTAATAAAGTACCGCATAGTGGGTGGCTTAAAACAACAGGAATTTATTCTCTCATAGTTCTGGAGGTTAGAAGTCTAAAGCCAGGGCATTCAAAGCCAGGTTAAAGTCCGTAGCCAGGGCCCAGGAGAGCTTTGTCACAAGAGACTCAGGCCAGACCTGTGTTTTAAGCTGCACGCCCGCTGACACGTGGCCACTCCTGGGCTGATGCTGTCGCAGTCTGAGCTCCTAAGCACTGGAGCGTGGATTAAGCCGGAGTTGGGGAAGATAAGAAGCCTGTTCCTGGCGAACGTTTACACTGTGTCAGGAAAATGCTCTTGAGTTAGATCTCCTGAAAAAAGAGAACCCTGCTGCCTGTTGGCTGCCAGAGAGGGCCTGGGTCCTTGGCAGCTTGGCTGGCATGAATGGTGGGGTGGGTAGGCACCCCCGCCCTGAGCAACCCATCACGGATCCTGAGCAGGACTCACCATTCAGTTCTTAGTTCAAGTCCCAATGACTCCGAGTTTCTTAGCTTCTTTGAGTGTCGATTTCCACATCTGTAGAATGGCAGTAATGATAGACACTTTATTGGGTTGTTGGTAAGATTTAATGAGACCACGATCTCAAAGTGCAAGGAAGGTGCCTGCAAGAGTAGATTCAGAGATTCTGTGTTTCCTTCCCACGAGGCTGTGCAGGACCAGCCCTGTTGCCCCGCTCTGCCTGTCTGCTCCCTCCGGGATCCTCACCCCCTGCTCAGGGACCCTGGGCTCAGACAGACACTGTCGGAAACAGGCCCTGCAGTCCTGGAATCTGGATTCTCTTGCCTCTCCCCTGACACTTTCCATAAGTAGAGTGTCTAGGGGAGAGCTGGCTGTGTGTGAGCCATGTGAGGGAATCAGCCACAGTTCTTCCAACACAGCTGGTGAGATAGCGCCAGTTCCCAAAGGATGTTCCGTGGAACATCAGTTCCATGCCAGGCTCTGGGGAATAGAGTTCTGTGAACAAATACATTTGAAAATCTGTATCAGGAATGACCTAAATACACATTAATCACACTAAAGGCTTGGAGACACCTTCTAGTAAGAAAGCCTGGTTAACTTTCAGGGTGTCTTAAATGAATTTCATTTCAGAAGTTTAGCTCCCCATTCCTCCTCCTCAATTTTTTTTTTTTTTTTTTTTTTTAATGTAACACTTGCTGACAAGCACAGGTAATATCTTTCACGAAAGACACGCTAGAAGTCACTCTGGAGACAGATTACAGGTGTCCCTGAGGCTACCTGTGCCTCCCTTTCATGGTGGTCCCCCACTTCTCTCTGTGGCCCCCTCTCCACACAGTGATAATGCTTCTTCCAGAGCCAGTGGCTCCTGGAAAAGAGGGCCAGGCTGTGGCAAAGGGGAACAAGCCCACTGAGATGTAAGGAAGGGCGTTGGCAGGACTAGGAGGTCACAGCCATGGCTCCAGAGACATTGCTGTCCTCGCAGGTGCTTGGGTGCTTGGTACTAACTGGTCCGCTAAGCGGAGTGGGGAAGAAGCCACGGAGGGTGTGGTGACCACCTGGAAGGACGCATCGCTCAGCAGAAGATTGATTCCCCTTGCCTGTAACCAGCAAACCCTTTTGTAGTTAGGAAGTGCTGCGCGGGGGCCAGCAGTGCAGAAGGGGAGCAGTAATCCATGTATAATTATGGAAGTATCAGGCAGACAGAGCCCGAGCCGCTCGTGTCCTGTGTGGCAAATTCTCTGGCGCTGCCTTAGGGATGTGCCCATGCATTTTCTAAGAGTTAAATGGATTTCTCAGCTACACTGCGGACTTGCAATCAGGGACATGGCAGGCGACCTTGGCACCCAGCTGCGGGTGACTCAGCTCAGTGGTAAGTGAAACTTAAAGAGAGGACCACTTGGAAGGGCTCCCAGGGGCAGCTGGTTAGCAGTGTCTGCCATTGGGTGGGAATTGTGGGGGGGCTGGGGGGAACTTGGTGCTTCTCAGTCCTCTCCACACTTCTCCTTTCCATAAAAGGCCTTCCCAGGGACTCTCCCATTTCTTCTTCAGTGAGTTTTGAAGGCATTTTCCCTCCCCTGATTGCCCCTCCTGTCCACTCCATGGAGGCAGGACCCAGATCTTGGATTCCTTCTGGCTTGTGGAACTCTGGGAGAGGCAGGCAGGGAGGGGGTGACAGAGGCCTGGGTCCCGTCCATGCCCTGGGACAAGGCGGGAGCTGTGGAGGTGGGCTTTGCAGGGGCAGCCTTGCTGACTGGCAGTGGCTTGGTTCCAGTCGTGGCTGGCGCCAGGTGCTTGACTGGGAAGGCAAAGTATACATAGATAGGTCTTCTGAAATCCTGCAGCGGGTGTGAAGGTTTACTCAGGACCTCAGCGCCCAGTCCTGGTGGCATGGGAAGACACTAATCTGGAAGCAGGAAGAGGTGAGATAAAGGAAAACTAGGCCAAACTTCAGAGTGGTTCTCGAACTTGAGAGTAAGTCGGAGTCACCTGGAGGGCTTGCTAAAATGTGGATTGTTGGACCCCACACTCCAGTTTCTGCTTCAGTGGGTGTATCATTTGGGCCCCAGAATGCATCTCTCACAGGTTCCCAGGAGAAGCTAATTCTGTTGGTCCTGGGTGAATAACTTGAAAACTACTGATCTAGATTAAACTCACCCAAGAAAGCAAAGCCCAGGGCTGTGACCCTTGGATGGGAAGCTGTGGCTCCTGGCAAACTGCTGATCTCAGTCTGGAGTGGCTCAGGAACGTGGGTGGGGTGTCAGTGGCTGGGCGTGGAGCAGAGTTCTGGAGGTGAGGTGAGGCTGGGACCTGGTTATTTAATAAAGCAGGCTCTTGTCTTTCTTGAGAAAGGCTGACAGAATCATGCAGAAGCTAGAATGCTGGATTTAGCCTCTGGTCAAAGACAGGTCCTTTGCATAAGGGTGCGAGGTCTGTGGCAATCACTCTGTTCTTAGCAGAGTCACATCTCCCACTAGCTTTGTCCACAGTACACCCCTGCTGTTGAGCCCTTACAAGGGCTGTAGGCTGACCCTGAAATGTTTTCTCATATTTAATTCCAACTCTGAGGCTGAGGTTAAGTAACTTGCCCAGGGTTTCATGGCCATTAGGAAGCTGGGCTGGGATATGAAAACTGTGCTGCCCATATGCTGTTTGCATTCACTCAATAGCCAATTGTCACACCTGTTGTCCCCCAGGCCCCATGCTGGGAGGTATCAAATGGGCCTGCCTTCCAGAAGCTCTTGGTCTTTTTGAGAAGGTAAAGGCAGACAAAGATAACTTTGATACAACATGATGAGTGCTAATGTGGATGTCTGAAAGAAGCGGGCAGGGGGACAGCTGGAGGAGTTTCTAGCTTTTTTGGGGTCTTGGGCTCCTTTCCACATTTTCGCCTGGCAAGTGAGGGAGTGGGTGACCACAATTCTCACATGCATGGCTCACTGCCTGGAAACCCTGCCTCTTGTTGAAGACCTGCATCTCCAGAGGGCCTATGGCTGCTTTCTCCTTTTTCTTCTTTTCAGTGAATACATTATCATTTTTGTCAGGCCTCTGAGCCCAAGCTAAGCCATCATATCCCCTGTGACCTGCACGTATACATCCAGATGGCCTGAAGCAACTGAAGATCCACAAAAGAAGTGAAAATAGCTTTAACTGATGACATTCCACCATTGTGATTTGTTTCTGCCCCACCCTAACTGATCAATGTACTTTGTAATCTCCCCCACCCTTAAGAAGGTTCTTTGTGATTCTGCCCACCCTTGAGAATGTACTTTGTGAGATCCACCCCATGCCTGCAAAACATTGCTCCTAACTCCACCGCCTATCCTAAAACCCATAAGAACTAATGATAATCCCACTACCCTTTGCTGATTCTCTTTTCGGACTCAGCCCGCCTGCACCCAGGTGAAATAAACAGCCGTGTTGCTCACACAAAGCCTGTTTGGTGGTCTCTTCATATGGATGTGTGAGACAGTTTTCCTTTCTAAAATTCTTATTGCAGCCCAGGAAATGGGCAGTAACCTGGTGGCTCTCCCAGTTGGCTCTCACCAACTTTCCCAAAACCTTCGCCTGCTGTGTTCTCTCCATGGGAGTAAGCTATCACAGCCACCCAGTCTGAAATTAAGGTCACTGTACCCTTGATTTCAAGGAAGCTCAAAGATGCTAAAGACCTTGGAAATTTCTGGGCTTTGGGAATCTGTTTCCACTCCATGACTTCAGAGATGACCTCAAGCACTAGAGGTTCTAATGGTGGAGGAGAAGTCATGGGGTTTGAAGAGGGCAGGCTAAGGCAGTGGTCTTGACGCCAACTTGTCTTTTTTCCTTCAGGGGAGGGTGAAGAACACCTTGTTCTATGACAGATCTCTGTTGCATAAGAAAAAAAATCAGGTGTGGCCCACATATAAGTGGATAGCAACTTTATTTAGTTTACTTTTCCTCAGAGAGAAATATAGAGTATTGTGCTGACCCACTTAAAAGAAGTTTATTCTTTATATAAATAAAGTGAACTTGTTATAGAGTATCTGAAAAATGTTTTTGGTTATTTTCTTTTGGTCTTTTTTTTTTTTTTTTTTTTTTGGTCCTGTATAGAGTTTCAGTTTTGTATCCAAAGTTGGATCACCCACTAAAATGTGACTGCTTCAGAGTGATGTTGCATCTCCCCCAGGAAAAGTGAAATTCCCCCATTGCACACCTCACTGTGTGTTCCTCTTCCTCTCCATGCTGCTTATTGCAATAACAATTAAATCTCTATGAAGACAACTATTCGCTTAATTGTGTAACTCCCCTGGAACTACAGTATTCAGGATGGTAGCTACTAGCCACATATGGCTGTTTACTTTTAAATTAGGTGAAATTAAAGAAAATTAACACTTAGCTCCTCTGTTTCACTAGCCACATTTCAAGAGCCACATATGGCTGGGTGACTACCATCTTGGACAGCGCAGATCTAGAACATTTCCATTAGAGAAAGTTCTGTTGGATAGTGCTGCTCCAGACAGTACACTCCCATGGCATGGGACTCCTGTGGTCCTTACCTGTCTGTGTCAGTGAGTATCCTATGCACTTGTAATCTGCGAATCTAGGGAAACTTCGGAAATGCTTTATTTCTAAATTATGGCCAATTAGAAAGAGGCAGATGGTGAGGAGAGAAAAAAAAGGCTTTCAGAAGAGCCCTGTGTGACAATGGTTGGGGGTGGGGGTTACACAGTTCTGGGCCTCACATGGCACAAGGGTTGGCCAAGATTCCGCAACTGCAGAGTGCTAAAAAAAAATCAATGTGTCTAGTTGGAAAACTGTGGGAATGGGACTGCCTTGAAATCCCCTTGCATCATTTTCTGAGAGGTCCGAAGCATGGAAGCCTTTGGGGAAGAGGCGTTATCAACCTGCTCATCCAGGAGACTAGATCCCAGGGTGGGCTGTAAGCTATCATTGTGGTCTAGACACTGTACCCTGTGTTTCCACCTGGACTGGTACAACTGGTGCCTGTTTTCTGCAGGAGCTCAGAGCTGAGCAGTCCCTGCCCCTGTGTCTTACCTGCTGGATGCATTGGTTTGTAACACCCTGTAATGCTGCTTGATTCTCTGCTCTCTAGAGCTGCCATCGGAGTCCTGTCCTGGAGGCACAGGCTGCCTTTTCAATGGTATCTGCCACTATATAATGTGAGCCTTCCTCAGCTCCAGTGGGGTCCAGTGGCCAGATCTGGGTGGCTGGCAGCTTGGCTTTTTGAGAAAGCAAATCAATCAGGACAGGCCCTTGACTTTGTTTCCCCAGCATGCCTTCCTCCCCTCCTCCACCCTTCTTCAGGCATAGGCTCAATAAGGAATGGAGCAAGTCTACAAGGATATTTGAGTGGTTTAGGCTGTCCTCCAGAGTGTCAGGGCAGGGGAGGGCAATGCTTAGGGTCCCAGCCCAGCCACTAGGGTTGTAGCTAGAGCAGTTCAAAGAAGGTTACCTGGAAACCACTACTTGAAATAAACACCACCTGTATGCAATGTGGGAGAGGAAATGGGGATAGTGGGAAAGAGTTGTCGGCCAGAAAAGCTAGCCAGTGGAAATCAGACTGGAAGGTCAGGCCAGATAGAAGGGTGGAGAAGGACTTAAGGACCAAGGTGGCCTGTGCCAGTGCCAACTTCTTACAAAGGACTGGGGCCAATTATTCCATTTGGATGGAAGCAGCCCCAAGCATGTGGGACAGAATGGTCTCATGAGCAGTGCTTGGCAGTGATATAGATGAAGATGCCTAGAAGTGCAGACCAAGCTTTTTAGGTCATCAGCCATATCAGTTAGAATTAGGTTTAGCAGCAGGGACAGTATAATGAATGGCTTAAGCAAGATAGAAGTGTATTTCTCTCTCAAATTCAGGAAGTCTGGAGTTAAGCAATCTGGGACTGGTCTAGCTCTTCCAGGATCACAGGCCTGGGCCCTTTTTAGCTTGTTGCTGTCATCCGCAGCCGAGCTTTCTGATTTGTGGTCTGAAATGGCTGCTACAGCTCCAGTCATTATGTGTGCGTTCTAGCCAGCAGGAAGGAGGATGGAGAAGCATATATCCCTTTTCTTTAAGGACAATTCTGAGGAGTTACATATACCACTTTCTCTTACATCCTACTGTCCATACTGTAGTTACCTAGGCACACCTAAATTTAAGGGAAGCTGGGAAATGTAGTCTTCTTTCTGGGAAGCCACATGTCCAGCCATAATTTGGGTGTTCTAGCTAGCAGTCTCTGCCACGACAGTTAATATAAAGTATATTAGTATGAGTGAAAGTGTAGATGAAGCATCTGTTGTTCACCAGGAAAACATCTATTGTAATTAGCAAAGAAGTTTTGTATTTGTGTTGAATTTTCTGCCATCAGCATAGAGATCTATTCATTGAATTTACATGTACTGCCTTGGATAAGAAACTTTTAGCCTACAAAAGTGGAGCTGGTCAAGCTGGGAAAAGTGATAAATTGTGCATGTGTTTATTCTTGTGTGCCTGAGGCTTACTGCATTCAGAACTTGTTTAGATGTGCCAAGTCATTATTGATGGAGAGGAGTGAATGATTTTGTGCAGATGGGCAGGAGGCCTTTAGAGACCTCCCCTCTGGCAAATAGGGAGGGTCTGGCCCAGGGACCCCAGGAGGTCCAGATGTCAGAGGGCATGGAGGCCATGAAGAGGTTCCTGTGAGCACAGTGGCAGGGGTCAGAGGCTGGCTGGGACAAGTAGGTCTTTGTGTTGGATGGAGCAGTTTTGTCTTAGTGCTTGGTGCCTTCCGAATGGGTGTTGGAAAGATGTTTTCTTGTGGCTTGGGATGACAGAGGCTGTCTCTCTCTTTCTTCTGCCTACTGCAGTCTCACTAGGGTGTCCCATGCAGTGCACTGGAACTGAAGGCAAGGACAAGATTGATTGGAAATGTCAGCTTGTACTCACTTTTGCAGCTGAGCCATTCAAACTTTTGGAGATGCAGATTGCAGCCTGTGCTGGCTTTATTTGTGCAACTATTGGCCATACACAGTGTCACACAGTGATTTGAAATGATGGCACATTTAGAAAATCTGGGAAATGAAAAATGGTAAAGGTCTGTCCTGGCACCTTACATCATGAGGTAGGACTATTCTGGAATCCCCAAGCCCTTTCCACCAAAGGAGTTTGGAACTCAGAGTCATAAGATAGGGCCTGGAGTCCTGGCTCAGCCATTTACCCTCTGAGCAACTTGGGAGTTTCAGGCAGAGGGAATGCAAGGGGCTGTCAGTGTGAAGGAGCATGGTATGTTCCAGGAATGGTAGACAGAGCATACATATAGGGCAGGCTGAGAGGCTGGAAGGGCTGCCTTGAATGCCAGGCTAAGGAATTTGGACTTCCTAAGGAAGTACTGAATGAATTTTAGGCTGGGGAGGGATAGGATCAGATCTATGTTAATACTGCTCACCCCAGTTGCAGTGTAGAGGATGGGATAGAAGGGAATGTATGGATGGGATAGAAGGGAATGTATGGATTCAGGGAGATGGCTTAGAACCCTAAGATTCATGGTAGCAGGGTCTCGAGCAGGGGCTTGCTTGGACAAACACGTCCTGTGGGGCAGGTTTGTTTTAACTCTCGATGTCTTTCTGAATGGGTATCAAAGAGGGGCTTCCTGCAGCCTGGATGACGGGGGCTGCCTTCCTTTGTTTGTGGGGAGGGAGGCATGCCTGGCAACTTCACAGAGGCCCAGGCCATGGGCATTGCCAGAAGCTGGGAAAGAGCCCTGGGCATCAGGCTGAGCAGGCCATGCTGAAGAGAGCCACCCCGAGTGCCTGGTCCCACGGGCCTTATTATCTGCAGCTAGCTTTGAATGCTCTTTGCATCATTCACTGTCTAGGGGCCTTGCCTGAGCCTGATTTTCCACAAAGTAGGTCAGGAGCTCCTCTGTGGCCGCCTCCACCCCCACCCTTCACTCCAGCCTTCAGGAAAGATCTGTCTCACCCAGAACTAGGAGAAGTTAGAGGACCCGGCTTCTGCCCATTGGAAGGCAAAGGAATGCACATGTTATTAGGACCTTGTTCCAAAGCAGTGGCTATCATTTATTGTGCACCTACTATGTGTATGCACAAGGCTAAATACTTTCTGTACATTTCTCATTTAATCCTCCCAGCAGCTCTTCAACATAGGCATTATTATTCTCATCCTTCATATTAATCAGTTTAAAAGTAGCAGCCAAGCTGTGTTTGTGTTTGAAAATGTCTGGCCAGGCGGTCCGCCTCCCAGAGAGGCATCAGAAATGAAAATGACAAGAGTTAAAAAATAAAAATAAAAAAAAGAAGACTCCGTATCCACCCACCTACCCATCTATCCATTCATCCATACACATCCTCCCATCCACTTACTTATCTACCCACCCACACACCCACCCACCCATCCATCCATCTGACTGAAAATTGATCTGAGTGCCTGCTCTGTGCCAGGTCCTCGGAGAATTTATAAGGGAGAAGGATGAGAAACCTGGAAGACATCATCGACATTCAGGGTATCTACTGCAGTAGATACCAAGGCCTGTTTGGGGAATAGGTGTATTTGTATGGTTAGAGGTCAGAGTATGTGGACAGTGGATAACACCAGGTGGGTTGGCTGGATCTAGGTTGGGAAAGGCTTTGAAGGCGCAGTCAAGATTTTGGGTTTATCCAGTGAGCAATGGGAGCCATCATACCTTTTACAGCATTGCAGAGGCAGAATTTGATTTGCTGAGGACTATAGAGACAGGATTGTAGATTCTGAGATGATGAGCACTGGGATGTCCTCAAGTGCAGGCAAGAGATGATGTGACGGAGCCTCAGGCAGCAGGTGGGTGTGGTTGGCACAGAGAGTGGAAGGCAGAAATGGAGAGAATAAAGAGGCAGCAGTGGCAGGATCTAGTGCATGGGGAGGATGCGACAGGGAGCCCTGATGGCCTCAGGTCCTGGCTGGGTTGACAGGGGCATGGAGGTGGAGCAGGTGTCCACGAAGGCAGATGGGATGGCTGGGTCTCCTCCCTGTGTACCCCGTCTTCCAAATATGATGTGACTCAAGGGTAGCTCAAACAACTGGCTCACTTTGGGCTTGTAAGCCTTCTCAGGGATACCAGGGCTCACATTGTGTCACAGATGCCTGGGAAAGGAATTCACAGTGGCAGCTTGGCTGAGGGGCTGGGGAGAAGAGGGGCCTAGTCCTGCTTGTTTGCCAATGTTCTAAAGCTGGGAACCTCCCCAGGGTGTCTCGGCTCCTGGAGAAGTTAGGTCTGTTCTTTTCTGGGGTGCTGTGATGTGCTCCCCACCCCACATTTTTCCTTGCATGCTAGTTGATGCTCTGTATGGAAGTGCTTGTCATTCTGATGTGGGCAAAATGACCACACCCCCCTGGGATCCAGGCCTTCCCTTGGGCACTGCATCTCTGCAGGTAGCTCAGGACAATGCAGAATTTCAAATACCATCCCCCAGGGAGCTTCTCCAGCCTTCCCTTCTGTTCCTTCCCCTGGCTTGGCTGTCCCCTGAGCGAAGGACTGACCTTTACACATGCACTCTAGCTGCTAAAACCTCTTTTGATGGGAAAACCCTTTTTAGTGTTTTTTTTTTTTTTAGTCCTGTGGCAACTGCTGCTTGGGATGGTAGAGGACCACCTGCCAATGAGGTGATTTTTTCTGAGAGATGAGCCAGGATTTCAAGGAGTGTGGCTTGGATACACTGTGTACATGCTTAGCTGAATGTGGCCTGCATACCCGCCACAGGTGGGTGTGGTTGGCATATATATTCACATGGCTGCACACGGACACGCAGCTTGGAATTTCCCATCACAGGGTTTGGCTCCCGGTGTGGGACAGGTGACCCAGAAGCCATGGGAGAAGGAAGCCCTCTTTCCTGAGTCCTTGCCTGCTAGCAGAATATCTGCATTTTTTCCTTCTATTTAGACTAAGGCTGGTTTCAGCTGTTGCCTTTTCCATCTAAGTGCTCTTTACCTTTATGAAAGAGCATTCAGAGAAGCAGCATGGAACGTTGGAAAAAGCAGAAGCTGTGCAACTGGTCAAGTCTGACTTGCAATCTTGGCACTGGGGCCTGCTATTCGTGTGAACTTGAGCAAGTTACTTTAACTCTCTGAGCTCCCTTTTATCATCTGTAAAATGGGATGACAGTCATGCTTTCTCCCTCACATGGTTAGGTAGTTGGAAAGATAGCACAGGAATGAAATGATCTGATACTCTGTAATTATTTGGGTGAGGTTCAGGAAGGCAGAGTAGTGTAGTAATTAAGAACTTTGCCTCTGGAACCAGGTAGAGCAGGGATCCTATCCCAACTGTGCCCCTTACAAGTTGTGTGGTCTAGTGCAAGTTACTTAGCCTCTCTGGACTTTAGTTTCCTCATCTGAGCAAAGTCATAGGTTTCTTTCATAGCACCAGACCAGTGTTTCTGAGTGTGAATTAGAGATGGGGCACTTGAGGAAAGTGAACATTCGATTTGGAGGGTGTGGCCAGGTGATTTTCATAGCATGCACACCCAAGTTCAAGAATTGTGATGCATTTAGGACAAATACCTAATGCATGCAAGGCTTAAAACCTAGATGAAGGGTTGATGGGTGCAGCAAACCACCATGGCACATGTATACGTATTTAACAAACCTGCGCATTCTGCACATGTATCCTAGAACTTAAAAAAAAAAAAAAAAAAAAAAAGAATTATGATGCTTGATGGTTCACTTTCTAAGAGCAGGAGCCATGTCTGTGCGCTTCCCACTGTACCCCAGTGCACAGCATGGCTTCAGGCATCTGCAAGGGCTCACTAATTTTCGTTTGAATAAACAAATTATATGACTTAATGTACCCAAAATGCTTAGCATAGTGACTAGCACAGAACTAACACAGAAGGAGCTGAGCGGTTATCAGCGTGTTTCATTATTAATAACAGGGATGGCCTATTTCTGAATATAAGTCAGCAGGACCTAGCACTCCTGGCTTCCAGAGCATATTTACTCCCACTTGTGTATACTGAAGGCTGGGTCCCCTCAATGTCCATTGCAATGTGCTTGGTTTCCACTGTGGCCGACCATCCAGAGCTAGGCCTAATTTATACTCTCTTGAACAAAGGGGATCAGATGTCCCACACCTATGGGGTCCTGGCTAGACCCATCTGCCATTGATTTCTTGCCTCTGGAGGGGCTGGCACAGCCTGGGGACCTTCAGTGTTGACGAGGAAGCCTTGTGCACACTGTTGCAGGGCCCAAAAATCCATTTTTATTAAGTTTGTAGGCTATCATGACAGAGGACTGGACTGGCTTTTTATTGTTCAGGTTTCTTGGCTTGGGCCTGGAGTGAGGAAGTGACTTAGGAAAGGCCTTTCCTGTGTGAGGAAGAGCAAGTATTACCAGAAGCCATTGGAGCCCAGAGCACCAGAAGAGGAAATGGGAGCAATACCACACCCACCCACTGTGGCACATTCGGGGCCCCAGTCACATCACCGAGCCATGGGATGTAGGAGTCAGTGATCTTAGCTGGCCCCTCACTTTGCAGATGTAAAAGCCTAGGTCCCAGGAGCAGATGGGATTTGCACCAGGTCAGTGGGTGGCGAGGGGAGGAGCAGAGGCTCTGATGTGCTTGGCACTGAAGCCAGGCCCTTTCCGCCATTCCATGCAGCCCTGCCCTTCCCCACAACACTGGCCCCTGGCATGCCGTGCACCATTTCCCCACAGTGGGAAAGACTCCAGCAGCACTTGGTGAATGGTGTCCTGTGCAGAAGCCAGGCCCTTGGTGGGTGGTGAGGACGGTGGGGACAGGGTAGCAGAGAAGGGACATCTCCGACCTGAAATGGGTGGCATGCCCAGTTCCAGAGTGGGTCTGCATTGAGGCTCCTTTGTCCTCACCACGTCCCCGTCACTCCAGCTGAGGTGGCCTAAGGATTCCTGCTATGAGGGAATGAAGCTAAGACAGTGGACACCTATGCCACAAATCCTACTTACTCTCAAGGACCCCTTCAGAGGGGTCTGCACCCAACAACTTGCAGTGGTCACAGATCAGCCTGGCTGGAATCAACAACTTTCCGAAATGAGGCTCTAGAAACATCCAAGACATTATAACCATTTGGCAGGCTCTGTTCCCTAAGTGGCAGAGATAGAAAGACCCGAGAAGCTGGTGCCTTCTTAATAATAGTAACTAACACTGACCAAGCGCTTTCCATGCACCAGATCCTTCCCAAGTACTTTAGACACACTGGTGCATTTAGTGCCTGCAACAACCTTGTGAGGAAGGTCATATCATTCATTCTTTTTCCACACAGTGGAAAAGGCTGCAGGGTTCCATGCACCCTGCTCCTCATCCACGAACTAATGGATCCTTCTCAACCACTGAAACTTAGTTACTGACCATTAAACACTTTGCCCAAAGGCTGAAAGAAAGGCTGTGGCTGAGTCTTAGAAAGCAAAGCAAAGCAAAACAAAACAAAATCTTAGCATCAAAGTGTTGGAAAGTGCTGTCAAAAGCAGATCGATCAGAAATAACGAAGAAAGGGGCTCTTAGACTATAAAGGAACTCAAAAGCAAACTGAAATTTGCTTTACACAAATGTGATACACACAGAGAGGTGACCAAGGTTACACAACTAGAAAGTAGCAGAGATTTGAACCCACACTGCCTAACTCCAGAATCAATGCTCTTGACCTCTTTACTCTACATTCTCTTTTTGACACCTAGTTCCTTCTTCTTTGAGCTTGGCATGACTGTTTTCTGGAACAAGGACGTGGTAGGAATTATTCTTTGCATGTGAAAAGTGAGAAGCATGTGATTATTTCTTCATTCATTCATTGAAGAATTGCCTGTGCCAGCACTGTGGCCTTTGCTGGGATGGATGGTACAGGGTGGAGACAGATATATAAAGAAACATGCAGACAACGTGGAAGTAGGAGTGATCTGGAGAGGAGGTCCAGGTTGCTATGGTAGTACGGAGGCGTCTGTCCATGCCTTGCTCTATCTGGTAGGGAGAGGGGCTGAGGGATAGGCTAGATCTACAAGGAGGGGAGCTCTGAGTGAGATGATGGCTATTCCTACAGTTTTGTTTTGCTTTGGTTTGTAAGACCCAGCCACAGCCTTTGGGCAAAGTCTTTAATGGTCAGTAAATAAGCTTAAGTGATTGAGATGGACCCATTAGCTCGTGGGTGAGGAGCGGGTGCGTGGAACCCTCTGCAGCCTCCCCAGTGGGCAGTTTCCCTCTGTGTTCCCAGCAATCCAACATCGTGGTTGGTTGACTCCTTCATATTTACAGCGGGGTCTCTGGGGTCTTCTGAAGGGTGGGGGTGAAGCTCCTCCTGGGTTTGACTCATGTCTATACTTGCTTTGCCTGTGGTTCTCCTGCAGGAGGTTGTGGCCAGCGAGGTGTGTCAGGACAGCTAAGGGTGGCCAGGCTGAGGGACAGCAACCTGCTCACTCTTCAGGAGAGGCCTCTGGGCTTGGCTTGTGCTCTAGGCTCACATGGAAAGTTCCAGAAGGACAGGGTAGTCTAAGCATCTTTCTCTGGGGGGCTTGGCTGAAGGAAGGAATCCTCAAGGCTACTAGCCACACTTTGGAGCAGCAGAGGTGTGCCAGTAAGGAAAGGGGACTTACTGGCATCAGGCCCTTGAGAGGGAGCCTTGGATATCAGATCTGAGGGCAGAGCCCTGTGCTCCAGATGCGTTTGTGGGTAGGGCTGGGGTGCCAGCCCAGGAAGGCTTTATGTGTCAGACTAATGGATTAAGACGGGATCCTGCAAGCCTTGGAGAGCCATGGAAGAATTTTAAGTAGAAAGTGGCATGACGAGGTTTATGGTCTAGAAAGATCACCCCAGCTGCAGGCGGAAGGTGGATGGGAGGGATGAGGCTGAAGGCAGGGAGCCTGGCTGGGAAACCACTTGAAGAGCCGGGAGAAGTACTGAAGGTGGAGACCTTCATGATAACAGTGGCGATCAAGGTGGAGTTTGAGGAAGCCCTGGTGGCCAGTTGGGTATGGGAGGGGAGAGAGGTAGAGGAGTTGGGATGATTCTGGGTCTAACGTGTGCATGAAAACACAGGCAATTATTCAGAGGGCACTGGGCTGATGCTGATTGGTAAGGGAGGGTGAAAGAACTTGTAGGTGCAGAGTTGGGCAGTGAGAAACATCAGCAGCCACAGTGTCATCCCCATTAATCTCAGCCAGTGGGGAACACTGTGGTCTGAGAAGTAGATGTGGCACGTGCAGGGAAGTGTATTGTTTGCCCCTGTTTTAATAGGAGCAAGAGAGCATCACTTTAAGTAATTCTATTTCTGTTTTCCAAAGTACCACCATCAAAGAAAAGAGAATCACAACATTGCACAAATCTTTTAGCAATTTGGATGTGTTTTACAGGGTTAATATAGGCTGGGAGGATTTTCTAACCCATTTTCCCTCTGACAACGCAGTGTCTGAATAGACAGCACCACCACCATCTACCTTCCTGCCAAGTACCTATTTCTGTCTGGGTCCTTGAAGACCTGGTGTCTGACACACATTTCCGCTGAGTCTAATGTGTTGCCGTGATGAGAGAGTCATACAGGGATGAAGTTGTATCATTCGGCGCTTGTTGAGGGTGCCTTTTTGAACTGCATATCTCAGTAGAGGTGGCAGGAAAAATCACAAAACATCACCCCCAAATTGCAGGGCAGGCCAAGGGAAACTTATAGAGGCAAGATCAGGGATCAGTTTTCAGGGTCAAAGTGTGCTCTAATTCTGGTAGCCCCTCAGTGCAGCCTCCGTATTACTCATACGATTGCCATGATTCCAAAGTTTCTAATGAAACTTGGTCATGAAATGAGGAACAGCAGTGTCTCCTATTGGTAAGGTGTCACCTGCAGCTCTGCCAGCTCTTCAGTACACACAGTGTGGGTATGGACAAAACAAACCCAAACCACCCAGGGCCCTTGGCATGCTATTGTCCTAGCATCAGGGATGTGGGAGTCACAAGTTTCCATGGCAACGAGGAAGAGAAACATTTATCCTGCACCTTCCAGGGTCCTTTGACAAGGTTACAAGGACTCTGTCTAAGCCCTTGAGAAGATGGCTTGCTAAGGAGACAGAACTGACTATCTCTGTTTTGAAAATATTGACATGGAGGTGAGAAGAGTTTTTAGAACCACAAAATATGTTTAGAATAATCCAGTCCAATGCCTTCAGTTTTTAGAAAAAGAAACCGAGGCCCAGAGAGGTGGTGGTGGGTGGGGCTGGGGTGCCAGCCCAGAGGCCAGGCTGCAAGTGCCAGACTGGCATCGGGGTCCCCTGTGCAGCTCCCTCTCCCCCGCATTCCATTGGTACTGGAAATCCAGGTGCCCTTTACCCCTGCAAGGCACTGTGTCTGGAAACCGTATATCACATTTGTTTAAAGCATATTCCAGTTTGCCTTTGACTTCCTTTATTGTCTAAGAGCCCCTTTCTTCCTTATTTCTGATCGATCTGCTTTTGACAACACTTTCCAACATTTTGGTGCTAAGGTTTTGTTTTGTTTTCCTTTGCTTTCTAAGACCCAGTCACAGCCTTTTTTCCAGTCTTTGGGCAAAGTCTTTAGTGGTCAGTAAATAAGCTTAAGTGGTTGAGACGGACCCATTAGCTCGTGGGTGAGGAGCCGAGTGCATGGAACCCTCCGCAGCCTCCCAAGTGGGCAGTTTCCCTCTGCATTTCCAGCAGTTCAACATCGTGGTTGGTTGGCTCTTTCACGTTCACAGCGGGGTCTCTGGGGTCTTTTGAGGGGTGGGCATGAAGCTCCTCCCAGATTCGGCCCGTGTCTATACTTGCCTTGCCTGTGGTTTTCCTTCAGGAGGTTGTGGGCAGTGAGGTGTATCAGGACAGCTCTCTGGAAGGGTGGCCAAGCTGAGGGACAGCAACCTGCTCACTCTTCAGGAGAGGCCTCTGGGCTTGGCTTGTGCCCTAGGCTCACATGGAAAGTTCCAGAAGGAGAGGGTGGTCTGAGCATCTTTCTGTGGGTGGCTTGGCTGAAGGGAAGACTGTCAGGGATGCAGTGTGGCTTCAAGGCTGCTAGCCACACTTTGGGGCAGTAGAGGCGTGGGGGCTTACTGGCATCAGGTCCTTGAGAGGGAGCCTTGGATATCAGATCTGAGGGCAGAGCCCTGTGCTCCAGATGCATTTGTCCTCAGCACTGGGCCTGCACAAAGCTGGTACACAATTCCCATTTGTTCAGTGACTGAATCAACTCATTCAGCAGACGTTAGGGCCTGCTCCCTGCCAGGCACTCCTCTAGCCCAAAGATGTCACAGAGAACAAGACAGTTAAGGCCCTGCTCTGGAGATGCCCACATCCTGGGACTGAGTGAACAGGGAGGTCCACAGCCCCCCAGGGATCTGGGGGGCACCTCTGTCGACAAAGCATCTTCTACTGGGATCTCTGAGGGCTGGGGTGGGAGGCCAGGCAGTGCTGTGCAGATGGGAACCACAGCCATGAAATGAAAGAAGGCAGCAGCAGGAGTAAGGAGGGAGATCAGCGGGCCTGCGATGTACAGGCCCTGGGGCCAGGTGCTTCCCAGATGGCACTTCACTTAATCCTTCCAAAGACCCAGTGAGGCCCTGTTAAGGTCCCCATTTACAGACTGGGAAACCAGAGCACCCCTAGGAAGGGAGGACTCACTCTCAACTCAGCCTGTGCTTCATCCCCAGAAAGGAGCTGTGGTGAGGCCTCTGAGAGGAGTGCCACGGGCTCCAGGGCTATTGGGTTGTTGGTGCAAGCAAGGAAAAGTTCGCCCCAGTTGCTGAGGCCACGAGGTGCTTGTGGTATGCTGGTCTCTCCCACCCTGCAGGCCCAGGCCTCTGGGAACTGGAGTCAGCCCAGCATGTTGGCTGGTGTCCACATCTGGGGACAGACACCCCTGGTG
The DNA here is from genome assembly GCF_003255815.1 of Theropithecus gelada. Lineage (NCBI taxonomy): Eukaryota > Metazoa > Chordata > Mammalia > Primates > Cercopithecidae > Theropithecus > Theropithecus gelada. Next base: position 53,964,848 of record NC_037682.1, read on the forward strand.
GTTCAGTTGAAATGAACGTGCGGCAGAAAGAGCAGCCCTCCTCCAGCTGCTCCCTGCCAAGTAAAGGACACCCTGGCCTTAGTGAGTGGCCTTCCCAGCCCCATCATAGGCCTGGGGATGGTGGTGGCAGGGCAGGCTTCCTGCAACACTGACCTTGAGCTCAGAGCCAGAGAAGTCAAGGTGTTAGATTGGGTTTGAATTGTCTCTGCTGCTTGCTTTTTGTGTAACCCTGAGCTAGTCACCCACTCTTCCAGCCTGAATTTCACCCTCTGCAAGACAAGATCGATGATAACTCAAGCACGGGGGTGTGATAAGAGTTAACATAAATAAGATTAGTAAAACACTCAGCAGTGTCTGTCATGTAGTAAATGCTCAGTAATTGGTAGTCATCATTATTGTTGTTATTATATTATAGTTATATTAGATTAAAATTGGTCATGGAACTGGGCTGGGCTGTAACTCATCCTTTATTTGGAGGCCAAGTCATATTTCCCAAGGATGCACAGTGCACAGATTCTCACAGCAAATAGAGCTGTCAGATTTTTATGGCAGAGAATTCCAAACTTCGTTGTAATCAGAACATCTGAAAAGCTTGTTAAAAATTCAGGGTTTTGGGTTTTGCCCCCTTCTATTCCTTCCTGAGAGATTCTGATCATGCATCCAGGGTGAGGTCCTAAATCAACATTTTAAATAAAATCCTGAGATGGTTCTGTTGTGGGAAGTCCAAGGACTGGGTTTTGGGAAACAGTGTTTTCTAACCTGCTTCCTCCAGACCCAGTCAGCTTAGGGATGACTTTCTCCACGGCTGGGCTATTTCTGTCTAATCACTAGGGCCTGTAGTCTTCAGTGAAGCTCCTGTTCTCTGGGCAGCCCTGGAGACACACGGACACATTCTTTCTTCTCAGCTCCCTGTCTAGACACCATGCAGACCTACAAAATCTTTTCTCCTTATAAAACCTGATTGCCTGTATCCTGGTGACCACATTTTCTAAATTCTCCAAAGAATTATGGTTAAAGGATTTTTTCTCTGGCTTGTGAATTCATCTTAAAAGCCTTACAAAGGTAAAGCAATATATTTATATTGATTTGTATATTGAATAGATTCCTAGGAAATGCAGAGTAGGGTAGCACAGTGGTTAAAAATGCAGACTGACTCACAGCCCCAGCCCTGATTAGCTGTGTGACCTCAGGCAAGCTGTGTGATCTCTCAGTGCCTCAGTTCCCTCATGTTTGGAACAGGAGTAACAGCAGTGCCTCTCCCATAGAATTATTATGAACATCAGCAGAGTTGATCTGGATAAGCACTTACAACAGTGTCTGACCATAGTGAGCAGTGTATTCATTTTTATATAAAACATAAAACATTCTGCTCACTGTACAGAGTAAAAATGTAACTGCATGAGATGGCCTGGACAAATCCGGGAAGCACCGGCACCACACACATTTGAGCAAATTAAATAAGAAACTTAGGTAGTGGTGCTGCCTGGCTTTGGCCAAGCCCTGTTCTTTTTTTGCCTTAACATTCTGCCTTGAAGCACCACTTTGTGAAGCTCTGGTCATTGTTTTTGCAAAGCAGGAATGCACAAGGCACAACAATGGTGTGCACCTACCACATGAAGTGAAGCTGAACGTCACTTTGCTAAACCCAATTAGCAGAGTCTGTAAGTCCTTCTCTTTAGAGACTCATTCTAGCTGTGATCTATGTAAGTGGCATGCAGGGACCAGGAGGCTTTTTTGTTTGTGTCAGTTTTCATTTCTAGGATATGGAGTTGCTGAAGGTCTTGGCGGGTTTCATCAACTATGGAGCTGTAGAGGAAGAAGCTGATGTCAGGAAGGCAGAAGTTATCAGAGGCCAGAGCAGCAGCATCTGATCAGATCCTAGTGAGGTGTGAGGATGGCAGGCCCTAGTTTTCTCCCTCATGCCTTCCTCTGTGGGTAGAGTCACCTTGACTCTTTTGGGAGGCAGGATAGAAACCTGGCTTAGCACTTGGGCTTTGGAGCAGACAGACCTAGTTGAACAACCTGGCCCTGGATCTACCAGTTGTGTGATCTTGGGAACTTTGTTTGCTAACCAGTCCAGTCCTATTCTGTAAAATACTGATAATGGTAGTACCCATGTCACTGAGCTGTTGGATTGAGTTCAGTGAGGAAATGTATAGAAAATGCCTGGAACTCAATAAATGAAAGCTTTGATTATTAGTATTGCTGAGTGGTCTTTTCCATGTGTCCAGTTTAGCCCAAGGTCTTGATAATTTCGTGTCATTTCCTCTACAGGCCCCTTAAAAGTGTGGTCAGGAATAGCTGGAGAGAGAACCTAGGTTGAAAGATCTGCTTGCTTAGACTAAACCATGAATTACTGTATATATGTTTGGATGGGAAATGGGTGGAGGACTTGGACCTCCGTGGATAGGGACCCCCCTCCACATGGGAAAGGCCCTCCTTGTGATTTCACACTGCCTCTATGGGGACTCCAGAGGCAGTTACAGGAAGTGAGGAACAGGCAGAAAAGCATGTCTAAGCCAGCAGGGCACTGTGAGGCCCCAGGGAGCAGGACAGAGCATGGCATACAACGGTCCCCAGGGAAGATGCAGGAGGAAGGTGGGAGCCTGGCAGGAAATGCATCTACTGGGCAGGCTGCAGCTGAAAGCACCCACACTCCCTGGAGGAAGTCACACGATCCAGGCAGGAGGGCAAACCTAGCAGGGGTTGGCTGTGGAAGCGTGGCTGGCTGCGTGGTCAGAAGTTCTGGCCAACGGCATCTGAGCCCAGCCTGTGGGCTGGGGACAGGGCAGGGTTCTCTTCCCTGGGAAAGAGCTGGCATGAGCTTGGTAGCCCTTCTGTGGAAAATGGAGCCCATGAGAACCAGGAGTCAGAACTTGGCCTAGGACATCAGAACTTGGCCTCCATGGACAACAAGGGCAGCACAGAAAAGAATAACACTGGCGGTTGCATCTGTTGCTTTGCTATGTGCTTCAAATCACATTATTTCAAATAATCTTCACACCAACTCAATGCAGAAAATATTATCACCATATGACTGTGTAAACTGAGGCTCATCTAAGTTAACTGACTTGCCTTGTGTTGCAGAGCTGCTCAATGGCAGAACCAGGGGTCACCGTGTCTGCTCAGTCAGTATCTCATGCTTTTACCCATGGTACCAGAGTGCCCTGGTCTCCAGCTGGCCGGGGGCCAGGGTCTGCCTCACCAGCAGCTGTTCACACTCATTCTTTTTGTATTATGTAAAAAGCACTGCACTGTGGGCCGAGAGCCATGCAGATACTCCATGGGACTTTGGAAGGGATCTGATGAAGTTCCTTATTCAATTTCCTCAATTTAAAGACAAGGAAATGGCAGTTCAGAGAGGCTAACAGCTTTGCCTGTGGTCACTCAGCAAGGCAGTAGTGGAGCCAGGACCCAAACAAGGTCTACTGGCTCCCTGCCCCACGGCAGCCCCGCTGCATTGTGCTGTTTTCCTCCCATGCTGCAGAGGACGTGGGCAGACTGCTGCAGGCTGCATGTGCTGCTGCTGCTGCATGAGGAACATCAACAGAATCCAGCATTTAAAGGCCACCAGCATATCTTGAGGGACAGGTGGCAGGAGTAATTTGTGTCTGCAGTTGTCTTTGTAAACCCAGCATGGAGAACATATCAAGAAGCCAGCAAGAACTGCACAGGTTCTATTTGTCTGCTAATTAGAATGAAGTAAGTGCCAATGCAAAATGGATTGAGGAAAAGGTGGAAATTTTCAAGTCACATAGGATGGCAGGAGGGGTGGCGATCTGATGTCTTGGGCAAGGATAGACCTGTATCTCAGTGTGTATGTCTGTGGCTCTGGCTCGGCTATTGCTCTCATCTGTCTCCCTGGCTGACTAAGCATCTTGAGGACAAGACTGTGTTATATTCACTTTCACATCAGCAGCATCCAGCACAGAGTCTGGCATGGAGTTGGCATTGAGCAAATGTTTGTTGACTGACTGAATAATTGAAACCCATTACTCAAGATAAGAGTGAGACAAAATGGCTGGTGAGTTGCTCTTTCTCCTTTCGTATTATGCCTACCATGGGCTAATACTTCCTCCTTTAGAGGGTTCTGGCAGATCTCATGGTCATTGTGTGTCTCTTTGAATATCGGCCTCCCTTAGGGGCCATCAGGTTGGCGATAGGAGTCACCATTGGAGTTTGTTAGTTCTGACCAGCTGTGGTCAAAGGCCTGAACCAGTTGCCCATGGCCAAGGGCCTGGACACCAAAGTCCGGTTGCCCTAGTTCAAGTCTTGGCTTCATCACTTTCCATGACCTTGGGCAAGCCACTTGACCTCTATAAGCCTCAGTTTCCTGATCTGTGACGTAGGGGTGCTAGTATAGGGTGTGATGAGCCTGCATGAGGTGATGCATAGTGCTGGCACATAGCAACACATCTCAATCCATGTTAGGTCTTGTACTATAATTCCCTGAGGGGCTGGGATACATGACAGACCCAGCCCTACTCCGTCTGCCAGGCAGGCAGTAAGCAAGCCATGGCCCTGTGCCATGTCGCCTTTGTTTAGAAGCACAAAGGAGAGCAGGAGATAGACAGAGAGAAGAGGCATCTATTAGGAATGGCACTGGGAGAAAATATCAGATACACAGACGTGCACTGGGGCAGGCCAATGATTGGATAACATTTTTGTTCTGTTTCTTTTATCCATAACTTAGTTATTTAAAGTGCAGGAAAAAAAAAAAAAAGCCAGAATACACTGTTTCATTTGTACAAATAAGGATTATAAATAGCTGTTGTGGAGAGGAGGTAGAGTAGGAGGCAGTGTGGAGAGAGTGGGGTGCCACGGTGAGCCCTGACTCACTGCCGTGGGGGCCGGGGTCCTGTTGGTCTGGAGACAGTACATGTGTCTGTCTCTGAGCGAAAATGTCGCCTCACTCCTGGTGGCTCCTTAGGGAGACCTACATGGATAAAGAGCACTGTGGCATTGGAACAGGCTTGGAGGGCATTAGTATCAGAAGGTATGGCAAAGACAGTAGGATTTGGAACAAGGCAGACCTAGGTACCTGGGTTTGGATCCTGGCTTCCTCATTGACCAGCTGTGAGACTGCTGGCAAGTTGGCTGGGCTCAGCTTCTTCTCTGTAGCCTGCAGGTGATGACAGATCACTAATAGGGTGCCCTGAGGATGAAACAAGCCTCAGAAGCTACTTCATTCCTGGTGGCAGCTCAACAGAACAGGAGTTCATTGCCAACTTTGGCATGATAGGCAGGTATTTCTGAGGCCAGACAGCTGTAACATTTTCTGGGTTCTGGAGATTACCTAAGGGCTGGGGAGTAACATGGATTGGGGGTGAGGGGGGCAGGGCAATGCACTGGTTAGTCTGAGGGGGCAGATGTACCCAGACCCCACTTTGACCTCTGAACAGGTCTCAAACTTTGAGCCATCTGACCTTCCAAAGAATTAGGCCAGTAATTATTATTATGACAATTATTTAGCACCCTTGTTGCCATCCAGGTAATTACCTGGCATTTTAGTTTCCATCAGCAGCATAGACTGTCTGCAAATTATCTGCTGTTGAATGCTCGCCCTGGCCTTGCCAAGAGAGTAGGCTGAGGGATGTGCTGGCAACTCAGTCTTTCTGAGGCTCCAGTTCTCAACCATGCGTCAATCAGAAAGCCCTTGTCCTGGAATTTAATATCATGCATGGCTTTGACCAAGGGCCAGCCTTGAAGCAGCTCAGTGAGAAGCCCTCTGTGTTTTTCCAGGGCTGCAGCCATAGACATATTCCATTATGTTGTTCAAGATGATCTGAGCTCAGGCATTGACCAGCTTGGCTCTCTTCATGACTGGTGAGCTTTGTCTTTGTATTTAAGAATGCCATTGGATTTTCTTCTTAGCTTCAGTTCAGTTTTATGAGCATTGATTGAGTGCCCACCGTGTGGCCATGATTATGTTCTGTGTAAGGAGACTGAGAAATAGCGCAGGGGAGTGGAAAGAGCCAGGGCTTGAACTCACCTGTGGCTGAACGCCTCTCACTGCTCATTAGCTGTGTGCCTTCAAGATAGTTATCTGAAGCCTCTGAGCCCTGGTTTCTTACTTGTAAAAAGAGATGAACAATGATCTACGTGGTTTTTAGAATGGAGAAGTGGTTGTAAAGTCCGTGCTCCAGCTCAGGTACTCAATGAATGATAGTCATCTTTTCCTGTTGTTCCTCTCTCCTCTCCCCTCCCTTCCTCTTCCCTGCTTTCTCCTACTTTTTTTTTTTTTCCCTTGCCCTCCAGGAACTTAGTGTTGAGCTGTTGGGCCAGGTGGAGACCTAGGTTAATCATTTCAAAATGGTGTCAAAATGGGAGTAAATGGGGCACTCTGGGATTCAGAGATGGATGCCCAAAGATAGTTTTCTTGCTGTCAGCCTTGCAAGTTCAGGGAAAAGGTGTATCCTATGCATGTGTTCATGACACACGCACATACACAGCTGCAAATGTGTAGAGACTGCATGTTTATAGTACCTGCACTCACACACACGTGTGTATACATACACCAAACACATACATATCCTCACCTATCAGAAGGGGCCTGACCCAAAGCAGCATACACCCCAGTTGTTTACATGAAAGGATCACAGTGAACAGACTGAGCCAGAGTTAAGGGAGCAAGTGAGAGGGTGAGAGACCCGGAGACTCACAGCAGGAGGGAGCTCTTGTTACACCTAGGGCTGGCTGGACAAGGGGAGAACTAGTGTTACCAGGGTAGGGTAGGAACCAAAGCTTTGGAAGCGATGCTGCCTGGTGCAAGGTACAGTCACTGTGGAGACGTGGGCCCAAAGCACTGCAGGAGAGGAAGAAATACCCTGACCGCTCTGCTACCCTGTGATCCCCTATGGATGGCTTCCCTTGGCTGAGCCTTACTGAGGAGGCTGGGTGCTGCATAGGCAGGGGCCTCCTTCCTGGGCACAGAGCCTGGCAGAGAAAGGGGGAGAGTAACCAGCCCGATGTGTATGCACTTGTGTACACTCATGTATAGGCAAGCACAGGTTGTCTGAGCTTCTTCCTCCAGGGCACTCAGGATTGGGGAAGGAAGAGGGGAACAGGCAGGGGTGGTGCAGCTGGCATGACTTCCAAGCCCCTCCTACATGTCTGCAATGCTGGCAGGGTTCCTAGACCTGTGCTGTGGATGGGGCTTCCTGCAGGGTTTTCTCAAAGGCTGTATACTGTGCTGCCTCAGTTGCTTATGAGAAACCTTGATTGGCTTCTACACTGCCTGGCTGTTGCTGAAGGCAGTTATGGATTTACACATATTCAGGATAAATCCCCGTGTAGTGTCTTTCCCTTTCTACTCCAGCAGCACACTCAGGAGGGGTGAGAGGTACAGTGCAGGTAGCAGGCAATGGCCTGTAGCAGGCAGGGGGCTTGTCCTCAGAGTAGGCCCCAGCCTGGGGCGCGGGCATGGCATCACAGTGTTGTCCTCAGTGAGTGCCTTGTTCCTGCCTTTGTTTCCTCGAGGCCCCCAGAGGCTGTGGCAGGCTTTCTCGCACTTGACCCTACCTCCTTGGCTCTGCCCTTTTCCAGTGCTGCTAGTCTCAGTAGGACTTTTGCCAGGAAGTAGGAGCTGGTGGCTCCAGGCTGAGCTTCTGTGGGGCACCCAGTGGACAGTACGTCTGTGGTGCTGGTTGACAAGAGAACTCTGTGCTCTCCACCCAGCAGCACAGCTGACCAGAGTGGCTGTGTGTTGTGAACACTGAAGGGCTCTACAGGTGACTTTGTCCAAGTGCTGGGCAGGTAGAATGGAGGTCAGGAACTTGGCCTCCAGTCCCAGGTCTGTGCGGTCTGGGAGGTCTGGAGAACTCCTTAGTCTTTTGCCCGCCTTTTCTTTTCCTCTGGAGGATGCCTGTGGCACACCTGTTTGGATCCGATGGACTTCCAGAAGGGTTAACTGAAAAATGCATTCCAGATCACAAAGCTCATGGTTCAGTCCTGCCCACTGGCGTGTTGAGCAGGGTCTGCCCAGAGTGCTGTATGGATTCAAGTCCAGTTGATGTTGCCCTGATGACTGCTGACAGCACCCACGGCTTGAAGGTATCTCCTGGAGGCAGAGACAGGGCCCCATCAGCAGCCCAGGGAAGAGGACAACCTTCCTGTTTGCTGTGGACAGAGGGCATTTGTTCACTTAAAAAAAATGCCTTAAGTTATTAAGTGCATGCTGAAGATGGCAGGAATCCAGGGGCCCCTTCCCCACTCTGTCTGAGTTGCTTTAGGGCTGGAATTTGCTTGCTCCAGCCTTCCCTCCTCTCTGGCTGGCCGGGCCTCCTTACTAGAGGCATCACAAGCCCGTGCATGTGAATGAACCTGTGCTGGGGAGGAGGGGATGGAGGGCCTGGCCCTGGGGCATGGTTAAGGCGTTGACTTCAAGAAAAGCTGCTCACGTGGGATGTCAGTATGTCTGTGATACTTGAGCTGTCTCCCAGCTGCCTTGCTCAAGCACCCTTCCGTGCTGAGGACTGGACTCTGAAGAACTTCAGGAAGATGCAGGAATGTTTCTGTAGAAGAATTCATACTGAGTATGAAAGCCAAAGACAGTTAAACCTGGGTAAAGACATATAGTCATGTACACACTCACACACATACACACTAACACGCATACACACTCATACATATGTAGTCACTCTCTCAGACACTCACAGACATACTCACACACATTCACACATAGGTACACATGCATACATAGGCACATGCTCATATACAGTCTCTCTCCTTCCCCCTCTAACATGCATGTGCACACATTGCAGCAAACATGATCTGCATATGTCTGTGTGTGTGAATGTGTATAAGGAGATTATTATAAAGAACTGGCTTACACTATTACTGAGGCGGAGAAGCCCCAAGATCTGCAGTTGGCAAGCTGGAGGTCTATGGGAGACCATGATGTAGTTCTGAGTCTGAAGGCCTGAGAATAAGGAGAGCAGATGGTATAAGTTCTAGTCCAAAAGCTGGCAGGCTTGAGACCCAAGAACAAATGTTCAGTTCAAGTTTGAAAGCAGGAAGAGTCCAGTGTTCCAGCCCAAACAGTCATGCAGGAGGGGTTCACTCATTCATAGAAGGGTCAGCCTCTTGTTCTATTCAGGTAGGTCTTCAACAGATTGGATGAAGGCCACCTACATATAGTCAATCTACTGATTCAAATGTTCATCTCATCTAAAAACACCCTGAGGCATATCCAGAATAATGTTTGACCAAATATCTGGGCACCCCATGGCCCAGACAAGTTGACACATGAAATCACATCTGGTACCTGGTGACTTCATGGATTAATAGGTGTCCTGGTGCAACACAGGGCAGGCACTAGCAATACCTCCTGGAACTTTTGGTCAACCCCTGGAATACAGAAGAGGCTGTTATCTTGGATGGCCCTTTAGTCATGGAGCTAGCAAGGTGTCTTGGCCAAGACCCACACTAGCCTTGAGGACCTCTCGCAGTAGCAGAATGTCAAAGCTCTGCCCATCAGCTTGTCTGAAATGACACTTCTTATCTTTCACCTGCTCACTCCCTGGGTTTAACAGCAATTTTCGCCCCATGGTTTACACCAAAAGCTTGGGCATTTTCTTTGAAACTCCTATGCCCTCCTCCCCTATATCCTTTTTGAATCAAGTCCTGCCAGTTTCTTCCTTTTTAATATTTCATTCTCAAATCTATCACTTTTCTCTCTCTGCCCATTGGTATCACCCAGGTCCTAGCTCCCACCATGTCTTTCTACTTTCCTGCATCTACCTCCTCAGTGGTTCCCTTGTTCTCAGTCTTGCCCCACCTAGCCCATCATCCACATGCTTGTCAGGGAGATTTGTGAACAAAAAGATCTGACAATATCAGTCTCTGATTAATTCCCCTTATCACTTTCTCATTGCTTTGTAGAGTTTGCAAGCTGATTCCCTAAAGGCCAAATGCAGCTCACAGTTACATAATCTGATTGCCTTTACAACTGAAGGTGTGTACCTTCTGGTTTGCCACAGTCCTCCCAACTCCTTACCATCTTACACTTGCTTCCAACTCCTTACATCTTACACCTGAGCAGGTTACTTGTCTAGTCTCTGAAGTCAGAGGTCCAAACTCTTCCACATCACATTTGAGTTCTGTCACAATTTGGCCTTAGCTGACCTTCCTAGTTGGATTTTTAGGCAATTCTACCTAAGTACTCTGTGCTTTAGCCTTCCTAGTCTACACCCTTCCACAAACACACAATATTCTTTGCCTTTATCCTTGCCATTCAGGTTGCTTGGGTGGCCTTCCTCTTTTGAACTCCTGAATAATTTCCAATTATCCTCTAAGACTCTATTCATATGCCACCTACTCTCTGCTGTCTTTCCATAACATTCTCTAGGATTCAGTTTCCTCCTTTGTAAAATGGGGGTAATCATAGGTGCTATGTGATGGAGCTGTTATGAGGATTAAATAAGATAACCCATGCTAAGTGCTTAGCACAGTATCTGGTATATCAGAAATGCTCAGCAAATAGCCAGCTGCCAGTCTGCCTGGCATCTAGAAGTGTTGGTGGTTTGGGCAGTGGCAGGGCCTCTGCTGTTTGTCTCCTGCTAGGGTGACTGAGTTTAACAGGCTCTTACTATTCACAGTTTAAGAAAACAGAGAATAATTGGTGTCCATCAGGCAATGAGTAGAAAACAGCTCATTGCAGATGCCTGGCTTTGATGGGCTCTTCAAGACAGGGGAGGAATTTGTTATGCCCAGAGAGCTGGGTTTTAAAAATGTATAAATATATATTTAATCTTGAAGAAGTTTAAATATTTCATGGGCCATTGCTCATGGCTTGGTACCTCTAATTGCTGAACCTTGGTGGCAGAGACACTGCTTTGTGGCATCTGTTTACAGTTCTGTAGAATAAAGCTCATGCGGACCTTTACTTAGGAAAAATCTGTGAATTGCAGAACCACGTAGGAATAATAATTATTGTCCCTGTTTTGGTACTGGAATGAGCTGACTGTATCAGCCCGGAGACTTGAAAGGCAAACAAGTATCTGCAGGGGTAAAAAGAAACACCCCAATCCAACAGCAGACCATAGGGACATTTGATCAAAAAAGTGTCTTAGATAGTGAAACATAGGTTCTGTGCCAGATTTTCTTTTTCTTCATGCAGAGAAAAGCTACTGTAGACAGAAGCAGATGCTTCTCTTCTCCATCCTTAGTCCAGAATTGGCAGGGGACAGGGGTTTGGGGGGTACCTTCAAGACAATGAAGACTTCTGGAAGTATCACTGCACAGGGAATACGGGCCTAGACAGGAAACATTCGTGGCCAGGAATGCCAAGGTCATTGACAATCTGGTGTCAAGGCCTGGAGAAATGCATTTATTAATGGGAAAGCATCATCCCTGTGTTGGACTCCTTCAGGAGAGGGTGCCCACATCAGATGAGAATCGTCATACTTTAGGTGCAAGACTCTCATAGACATTGAGGAACCTGTCCATCTTAGGGTGTGGCGTGGACTCGACTGGATTGCTGTTCACTGAGAGCTGCTGTGCTCCTGTGGGAGGGTAATATTCCCCACTTTCCCTGGATTTCACAGTTCACCATGTGACTTATTTTGGCTAAATAAATGTGAGCAAAAGTGACATATCACTTTCAGGTGGAAACTTTAAGAGCCGATAGAGCTCAATGGTCAATGGTACGGGTGTTCTAGCAGCTCTTTTCCCAATGTAAGGGTGACAGTAATGACACAGAAGCAGGGATCCTGGGTGACCCTGATGGTTGTGTAGCCTGAGATGTAGACTTTGTGATGTAAGCCACTGATAATTGGGGTGTTTTTGTTACTGCAATATAGCCAGCTCTCTCCTGACAAATACACTATTTTTTTTAAAAGAAAGAATGATGTATTTATTACTTCCATGAATAACTGTATATATTCTGATTTTTATAGCAGAAAGACAATGAAAGAAGTAACTATACATGCCAGAAAGGGAGCAGCAGCTGCATTTTTAAAGGAGCATCAAAGACCCCAGGAGTCTACTTGTAAGAGTCTACGAATTTATTCACAAAGTCGTGCTATTCTACCATCACACAAACACTCTCACCCACAGAAATGTTTGATCTATAGCCAGGCCCATGGATTGCAGGAAACTGTTTCATGGAAACACCAATACTGGCTTCCCTCCCTCCACCCACATCTAACTTCCTGTTCTCCCCTGATGACATCCTGCCTTTATGGCTTTATACATCCCTGACTGCCTGCCTAAAATGCCATTGCTCTCTTCTCTTCCAACATCCTGTCCCTGAGAACGCCTAGCATACATATAGCAAATGTCTACCCTGCCTCTGGAGCCTTTCTCATACCTTTCCCTCACTCCAGGCAGATGGAAGTTTCTTTCATGTCTTTCAATTGCCAACTGGTCACCCCATTAGCATGTTGCAGAGACAACTCAAATGTGATATGCATGGCCAGGCGTGATGGCTCATGCCTGTAATCCCAGCACTTTGGGAGACTCAGGCGGGCAGATCACCTGAGGTTGGGAGTTCGAGACAAGCCTGACCATCATGGAGAAACCCTATCTCTACTCAAATTACAAAATTAGCTGGGCGTGGTGGCAGGCACCTGTAATCCCAGCTACTCGGGAGGCTGAGGCAGGAGAATTGCTTGAACCCAGCAGGCGGAGGTTGTGGTGAGCCGAGATCGTGCCATTGCACTTCAGCCTGGGCAACAAAAGCGAAACTCCGTCTCAAAAGAAAAAAAAAAAAAAAAGAGTAGTGTGCACTACACCGGATCATCAGCTTTCTTCAAGCCTGTTTCCCTTTTTGTCTCCCCCATATCCACAACTGACTCCACCCTCCATTTAGATAAAATCGGTAACCCCGTATTCTGTGTTTCACTCATTCTTCCCCTGTCTCAACCTCATCCAATCAAGTCTTACTGATTTCGCCGCTGAAATGTTTCGTGAACTTTTTTGCTCTTACTATTGCTGTTTCAGATAAGGACCTTATCATCTGGCACTGGTTTTCATCTTACAGTCTTTCTTATTCATTGAGCTCCCTGCTTCTCATTCACCTCCATTCTACCACTTCTAGGGTAATATTTCTATTACCCTAGAAGGTAAGGATCCAGTGGAAACTTTCAGTCATTCCTGTTTCCTTGAGAGTGATGTTTAAATTGCTAGGATGGCGTTCTGGGCCTTTCAAAATCTCCTCCATTTCGTTGTTTTTCCTACCATTCCTCCTCCCCACCCTGTCTATATTCTGGCAACACCAGAATGTATTCATGCATATATATGTATTTTTTTCTTGCACCTCTCCGAATTTGTATATTGATTTTTCTGCATGAAATCCTCTCCTTTCTCTTCAACCTTCTCTGATAACCCTGGACTTAGTCTTTAATATCCAGTCCTAGTTTCGCATCCTCTGGGAAGCCTCCTGGAAACCCCAGGCAGAATCTCTGTCTCCTTTCCTATTGCTTCTCAGAGCTTGTGTTTTGCTTCCCTTAAAACACTTCCACTCCCTGCCAGCTATGATTCAAGAATGACACAGATAAGTGTCTTGAAGGCAGAGACTGAGTCCTATTTACTTATGTATTTCCTTTGTTCACTAGACAATGATATGGAGTGCTTCTCCATAAATGTGTATCAGTCTGTTTTGTTGTAACAAACAGCTTCCCGCCCCCAAATCAGTGACTTAGAATAAGAACCACTCTAGGCTCACATTAAAGTTGGAGACTGTGTGAGTCAGTTGTGGCTGCCACAGCTCCGCTAGGTTCTGTTCCACGTGTCTTCCCATTCTGAGGCACAGGCTGAAGGACCAATCCCTATTTGGAACACGCCATTTTCCTGGAAGACAAAACGAAAGTGAGAGCCTCCATATGCAGTGGCTCCTAAAGCTTCTGCTAGGGCCTAGTTTATATCATATCCCATTGATCACAGCAAGTTACAGGCTCAAGCTCAGTATCATTGAGAAACCATTCTCCCATAGGATAGAGGGATACTGCAAGGCAATGGTAATAAATAACCTTGTGTAATATTTCACAGAGAAGGGGGACAGATAAATGAGAATTATACTCTACTGCAATCCATTAAATTAAATAGACTCATGCTGCTGAAAAGGACCTTGAAGAACTCCAGTTTCCTCATTTGTTGGGCGTTTGTCATTTTGGGCCACCTAGCATCTGAGCCCACTTCTTATGTTTGGGAAATTTCCTACTTCTTGAGTCTTGGTGGGAAGAGAGGCTGATCAGAACAGGCTTCTACTAGATAAGTGATTTCCAGCCTTTCTTGGATTTAGGGCCAGTTCTATGACTTGGGCTACATCAATCACAAGTATTTGATTTAAGACTTTGAATCAAGAGCTGGTACTTCGCACTAGCTAAAGTGCCAGGAGCCTTGAGTTCTTGGGGCCCTGGTAGCTGCAATGCAGTGCCTAGTATCCACAGTATTGGCGGTGCCCAGAGGGTCCTCTACTGAAGTAAGATTTAGGGTGATGTACTTGGTGACCTGAGAACCTGGTTCTCTACCTCTCTTGGCAATTCCATGAGCTTCCCAGTGTCCTTTAATTAATTCACTTCTGACTCATGTTAGCCAGTGCTGTTGCTGTTGCTTATAGCTGCGTGTCCTACTTCCTTTCCCAGGGAGGCAGGGTGTAAGATTTTTAAGAGCATTAGCTTTGAAACCAGACTTCTTGAGTTTGAAGACCTCTAGAGGTAGCTCTTGGTTACCTCTGTACTGGGAGCAAGCAAACTACTTAACTTCCATGAGCCTCCGTTTCCTCACCTGTAATGTGAGAGTGACAATAAGATTTGCCTCAAACAGTTGTTGTATTAAAAGAGATGCTGCACTTGGAGGGGATGCAGGACCTATTCTGATTGCAGTTCTTTGAAAGAAAGCGAAATGACTTTCTCAAGTTCATAATGTCTGTGTGTGGCAAAACTGGAAGGCAGACCTCCTGGCTCAAAATAGCACTGTAGACCTTCATTCAGACGGAATTTATTTTGTGGACATAATGAAAGGGCTTGTAATAAGAAAAAGCATGTAAATTGCTACTTTCTTGGCAAGCAGTTTGTAAGGGAGAGTCTCTGCCTGAATTGTTAGTGGACTGCACTGCGCTCCATCTCTTACTTTACTCTCATCTGCCTAATCTGAGGACCGGGGAAGAAGTTTCATGTTCGGTGCTCCAAGAGAATTTCAGAGTAAGGGTGAGGAAACTGTAAACCCAGATTTGAATAGGAAGCTAGTCTATCCCATGCTGTCCAGGTGGCAAATGTGTGCTCCAGACTTCCGAAACAAGTAGCACAGATTGTGCACAGCTAGCTGCGTGACAAGTGTCCTTGTCGGTGGAGGAGAAGCCGCCACACTGAGACTGTTAGATATCTTGAGTTCTGTGGATACAGTGGACTCTCTGTTTTGTTTTTATGTTTCAACATCCGAAAAAAATCCAGTCACAGTGGCTTGTATCAGGATTCTAGCAGGCTCTGAGCTCTTCTGCGGCAGTCCCAAGGAGCGTGGCATGTGGTGTGGACCAGTCAGAGGTCTTCCCTCTGCTTGTTGAGCTGAGTGGTGGTGGGACAGCTGACGCAGAGCTGCCTGTTTCTGTGGGCATGATTCTTTGTCTCTTGTCTGTGCTATGTGGCAGGGCTTTGGGTCAGAAATAACTACAAAAAATCAAGGGATACTCTCATCCCCTCCTCCCCTCTGATGGGAGGACCCTGAAGCCTGGCCCCATCCCCGTTCTTAGCCTTAAGTCCTGTCAGCCACTGGAAGTTGTGTGGAAAGAGGGATGGGATGCAAGGAAGCTTAAGAGCTTCCAGTTTGGGCAACCGTCTCTTGGAGGTGGCGCATAGAGCTTGTAGGGCAGGGACCGATGTGTGTCTGACCTGATGGTTAGTCCCCAGAATGAGGAGAGGTCAAGTGGAGGTAGGAGGAGAGTAGCACCTCAGGGGGAGGACTCTTGGGAGAGAAGAGGTCTGGGGCCTCCTAGGGCCTTCCTTCCCACAACAAGGGGGTAGCAGCCGTCCCGCCCCAGGGTGGCTGACATGGCTCTAGGGTATTCTCCATTTGTAGGTCACTTGCCGTCCCTGCTATTTGATTCTTCCCTTTTCTTGGGCCTCAGGAAAGTGTTCTTGACAGTGGCCTCTCTGGGGTCAGCTGGTCCCTGTGCCTCCTCCGTGGGGTTAAAGCAAGAAAGTCCCTGTAGGAACAGCATTACTGCAGGAACAGGTGCAGCCACGCATTTGGCTCTGGCTGCCCTGGACTCCACGGCAAAGTGCCTGTTGGCTTCCTTTCCTGGCCAAGGGTGTGTGGGCCGGGCCTCTGAGTGGGCTCGCCTGAGTCACCTCCGTTCCCTTCACATAAGCTGCTTCGGAAGTGACTGTCATTGTAGTGTAAATTATGTTTAGGGAGAAGGTGGCTTTGAGCAATTTTTGTTCTCCCGCCACTGTAATCTTCTCTGCCATTTTCTGATAGTGAATAAGAGGACTGAGCAGTTCAGGAATGAAGTCGGAGCTCAGGAAAGTGGCTGCCCGGCCTCAAGTTTCTTCCTTGGTGTAATCAGAACTCTCTAGGGCCTGCTGAGCATCTGTTTTGCTCTTCACAAGGCCTGCAGAGTCCCGAGAACTGGAGAGCAAGTCGCTGTGAAGGGACTCAGAGAGTTGCTGACTTGGCTTAGAGAACGAGGTATGAGGAGTGAGTCCAGCTGGTGGCCAGCGAGGGGGCTGAGCGTTCTGGCAGGTGGGGCTTAGACCGCAAGTCACCAGAGCTCAGGACAGATTTTCCAAGGTTTTACCTTTCTTGTAATTTAAAAATATTTGCTAGTTTGTACCCTGTTTGTATCCAGATAGTGGTGATCTTTAAGATCCTTAGAGAACTTCTAGCTCTCTAGTGAGGTGGAGGTGTCAACTAATTCAGGGCTCAGTATGGAGTACAAAAGAGAGCCAGGAGGTGGTGGGCCTTGGGTGGAAAGGAAGAGGGTACGAGATTCCTAAAGCTTCCCTCCCTGAGGAATTGCCAGCCCGTGGCTGCTGTCAGCCCCCATGAGAGATGTGTCCTGGAGGATACAGCCAGGTAGTCAGGAACAAGGGCATGGGGAGCCTTCCTAGACGGCAGTGGAAGGCCAGCCAGGAGCTCTAAGGCTCCCTGCAGTGGACCCTGCGATGTGCTTCCCAGATCCCCGCCAGGAATGCAGGACTAGTTTCCCCACATGCTGGCGTAGGGCCTGCAAAAGCCTCAGCTGCCTGTCGGGTGCTCCTGCTGAGGGGACTGTCTTGCCTGTCCCTCGCCCCCTCCCCGGACTGATCTGCAGGACATGCCTGACCAGGAAGGGGTTCCTTCACTCCAACCCACGACAGCTGTGCAGGGCCACCCCATCTCTAACACTCCCCTCGTGGTCAGCACTGCGCTGCAGCCTGGCTCTCCCTCTGCCCCATTAAGCTTCCCCCTGCTCCTGGAGGTGTGGGCCCCAGAGCTCTCCCTACTGACCTCCTGCTGTCCTCTATCTCACAGGCTGCCTCACAGGAAGCCAGCCCACAACATCCCCTTGCACGCCACACAGGCCCTGGGTCATCTCTGGGACTGTTCAGGTCTGCTCGGTGAGTGGCATGGAACATCTTTTCAGAGATGCCTGACATGCTGGGGCAGGGGAACGGGAAGCGGGCTGCTTGCCAGGGGCTGTGAGTGTCTGTGACTGGCAGGGGCGCAGTAGGCGTGCTCACACTGGCTCAGCAGGCCAGAGAACACACCCAGGCACCAGGTGCTTGTGCTTGAATCTTGCTCTACCATTTGCTTCCTGGGTGATCTGAGGCAGGTTATTTAAGCCCTCTGTGCCTCAGGTTTCCCATCTTTAAAATGGAGAAGATAATTGGACCTCCCTCACGGTGTTCTTATGAGGATAAAATGGGGGAAATCTCTGTAAAGCCTTCAGAACAGTGCCTGCAGGGCATACAGTAAGCACTACAGGCTTGTTGGTTAAAAACCTCGCCCAAGGGCACTGGCCAGGGACTCTCTCCAGGGGCCTACCCAAATGGCAGGAAGGGGGTTGTGCTCCTGCTCCCCAATGCCAGCTGCTTGCACCCTGGCTGCCTCTAGCTCTTGGACCCCTCCTTTGGTGACTTCTGCCGGGTCGTTGGCTGGCAGACCTGATCCAGTGTCACTCCTTGGTCATAAAAACCCACTTCTGGCAGGCACTGGGAACAGTCACTGTCTGCTTGCACCGTGGTCATGGCCCATCCTTACCCACAGCCTTTATATGCCTGCTAGGAGCAAGAGTAGGAGTGGGTGGGCTTCCAGAGCAGGCCTCCAGGATTTCCTGCTTGCAGTCTCGTCGATGAGCTACATCCCTCCTTCCCCTGATTGCTCCTGCAGTCAGGGCGAGATGGGGCTGAGACAGGGGGATGGGAGAGTGCCTGGAAGGTGGTGGCAGCAGTGGGACCATGGGAACTTTCCAAGGGGAACAGAGGCAGTTGATGGGGAGTGAAAGAAAGATGCAAATCAGGCTTTCCCTGGCTGGCCCATACGGAGAATGGGTTTCTGGCCTCTACATCTACTCCTCACCCTTCCCAGCACTGTTTTTGGTCCCAGGAGGCTGATCTCTATGGACTGCAGCAAACAGGCTTCCATGCCTCTGGCTTATAGGTGGGTGTGGCGGTGGAGGCATTTGGCAGTGTCCTCGCTCTTCCATAAACAATGCTCCCAGCCACAATTCTTGCTGGGCTCCTAGAAGGACTCTCTCCCTTGACCCCTCCAGGCCTAATGTGGTAATGGCTTCCCCCTTTTGCTAGCCCAGGGTGCCTCTACCTCTGTTGACTTTCCTTAACCCTGTCTGCCTTTGTAAATAGTTTTTAAATTAAACTCCATTGGAAATTTCATGCTGGGGCCCTGACAGATCCATATCCCTCTGGGCTGATGCAGCCCCTGGGCTTATGGCCTGGTAAGCAGGGTGTGGGCTAGATTGCAGCCCCCCTCATGCCCAGGTGCCCAGATGCAGGGCACAGTCTATGCGATTGCAACTAGTACTGCTGGGTGGACTGAGTGATCTTTCTTCCTTATGTGTGGTATCTCCATTGCCGGAGAAGATTCTGGGTTTGGTTCCATCACGGAGGCTGGCACGATCTTTTAGCTGCCATAGCATCATCCTTAGAGTGGAAAGTGGACAGAGGAAGCCTGGCAGTGCTGGCATAGCCACAGCCAGGAGAGGAGGCACCAGGATGTTCTGAGGACCATGGCCCCGGGGCCTCTTCCTATTTTTTCCCTTCTGTACTTAGAGAAGCTGGTGGGTCCAGTCCTCCCTCCCCATCTTCTATGACTAACACTTTACTCCTGGATCTACTGGTTTTGACTTATTTCTCAAATAGAATCCTTTCCTAATGAAAAGCCACAGAACACAGGGGCCCCAAACCTATCTTTTTCTGTGTCCCTGTATTTTCAAGAATTTGCATCTCTGTGTCTTTCTAACTTTTGGGAAGACCAAAAGCGACTCTCACTGTTTTGGTTTAGATGCCAGGATCTGGCATGCCCTGCACTCCACCCTTAGATTTTTTAGTAGAAAACCAACCCTTGTAACCACGACACCTAAAGGTACATCATCTCTGCTAGGAAGGATTCAGAGCAGTGGGAAAGCCCTAGAAATCCCAGATCCAATTAATAATTCCATAGGACAATTCATTGGAATGCACAAGTGCTTAACTAAACAAAACCATAATTGAACTTGTCAGAAGTGATTCACGGTTGTGTTAAAATTTTCTCATTCACACATCATTTCCTCTACAATTTAGTTAGATAACAAACACTACTTATCCCGTCACTGGCTTTTTCAGACATGAAATGCAGTTTGTATCTGTATTGGGTTCACAGCAGAGAAAGGGCTTTCAGCTGGCTGGTGAGAGGCAACTCAGCTTAGGGAACAGGCAGGTCTTGTGCAGCCAAGCCCAAAGTCAGCCTGGTGTCCTGTGAAGTTCTCTGCAGTCTGGTTTTGTGTTTGAGGATGATACTCTTCTGCTGGTATCTTTAGGGCTCTGCCACCTTGGAGACTGCTGGAGGATGACAACCCTGCCTTTGGGGCAGAGCCTTTTAACCAGGCCAGGGTAGGCACTGTGGCTTGGAGAAAGCCTACTTTTCCCAGGATGCCTTACAATGCACCGTTATTGCTTCATTCCTTTAGCTGAAGCTGGTAATCATGGGAAATTGCAGATTTCTTTTCTTTGGAGGGTTATCAGTATTCTTACCTTGGAATAATAGTTTGTCAAGCCTTCTTCTGAGTAGGTTTTGAAGCTTGGGGGCTGAGGCAGGGACCACGGGGGTGAGAAGAGATGGTCCTAGATGGCTCAGCAAGGACAGACCACTGGGACTGAGCACTGTGGCAGGGGCCCTGTTTCTGCAGCCTCATCTAGGTAGCTAGTCTCACAGGGGGATAAATAGGGGAGTAACCACTTGTTTTTAAATATTGTTTAGGACAGGCCAGATCTGTACAGCCCCAGAGCAGGGATGCCAGGGCTAAACGTGAGGGTCTCTATAGCTTTCTGGGGATAACTAATACATCACAAATATGCATTTCAATTGATTAAAATAAGTCCATGTATGTGCATATGTGGATGTATATATTCCTGTGCATCCTCTTTTTTCCCCCTCTTTATTTTTTCCCAGGAGGAAGAAAGTATTTGTACCTATAGCAATGAAAAGATATTTTAGTCCTAACAGGGTTCAGAATCCCAGTAGGTTTGAGTGGGTGGAGGCTGAATCTCGGATCTCACTCGAGCTAATTGCCTTTGCAATATAATGACGTCCACCTGGCCTGTTTTACACAGCTGACCTTATCTGGGTGTCTTAGTCTGTTCAGGCTTCTATAAATAAGACACTGTAGACTGGGTGGCTTATAAGCAAAAGAATTTGTTTTTTATAGTTCTGGAGGCTGGAAGTCCAAGATCAAAGCCCTAGCAGGTTCAGTGTCTGGTGAGGGTCCTCTTCCTGGTTCATAGTCAGCCATCTTCTCACTGTGTCCTCACATGGCTGAAGGGACAAGAGAGCTCTCTGGGATCCCTTTTATAAGAGCAATAATCTCATTGATGAGGGCTGTGCCCTCATAACCTAGTCACTCCCCTACCTCCTAGTAGTACCACCTTGGGGGTTAGGATTTCAGCCTGTGAACTTTTGGGTTCATACACATTCAGTCCATTGCACTGGACGTATCGCAGCTCAGTCAGCATCAGCCGTGGTCATGATTTACCCCTAAGCTTTAGCACATCCATATGCAATAATAGTAGCGGGAACAGCGACCAATGGTAGAGAACCTGTTGTGTGCCAGCACGTTCTGGGTGTTTGGCCCTGTCTAGCCCCAACAGTGCCCCTGCAGCGTGGGTCTTATTGATGACGAGGAAAGGCGGACTCTGAGGGGTTACAGGACTTTTCTTTTTTCTGTTTGTTTTTGTTTTGAGATGGAGTTTCACTCTGTTGCCCAGGCTGGAGTTCAACGGCATGATCTGGGCTCACTGCAACCTCCGCCTCCCAGATTCAAGTGATTCTTCTGCGTCAGCCTCCCGAGTAGCAGGGACTACAGATGGACTCCACCACGTGCAGCTAATTTTGTATTTTTAGTAGAGATGAGGCTTCACCGTGTTGGCCAGGCTGGTCTCGAACTCCTGACCTCAGGTGATCTTCCCACTTTGGCCTCTCAAAGTGCTGGGATTATAAGTGTGAGCCACTGCGCCCAACCAGGACTTTTCTAAGGCCACTTAGTGCTGAGACGAGAATCTAAGTCCAGGCCTCCTTTGCTCCAACATTCCAGGGATGGGCTATTTGGGAAAAATTCCTTTGATTTTCAGGGTGTCTAAGGGTGTTTGCTCTTCAGCGTTTTACATTGTATAGGATGGCCGTGCTCCCTGTCCCTACACATCCTTCCCTTCTAGCCGGGCCCACTTAGCAGCTCTGAGGGCCCTGTGCCTGATCAGGGGCTAGAAGGTGACTGTGGTGAGGGCCCATCTCACTGCTGTCCCTGTCACACTCAGGGCCCAGCCCCATGTACTCCTGGACTGCTTCCCTGCTGTTTATCCCAGCTCCTCAGGGACCTCACCTGTCACTTATCCTGCAGGTGACTGGGCCCCCCAGAAACTTTGATCCTCCAGCTCTGCATGGGCTCCTTGCTGAGTTGCCTCTCTCCTGTTGAGGGACCCACCTCTCCTCCCACTACCTCCTTCCCTCGTGGGGCCCTGCCACCTGCCTTTCAGGGCCCTTCCTTCCTGCCCAGTGATCTGCTCCCACAAGGGGATGTGCGCTTGCTCTTCCTGCTCCTGGGAACGCTCTTCCTCCCAGACAGCCACAAGACTTCCTTCCTTTCCTGTGTTCAGGGCTTTGCTTAGGTTTCAGCTGGTCAGAGAGGCCTTCCCTGCCCACTGCCATCAGATAGCCCATGGCTCATCCCTCTCCCTCTCCCAACCCAACTCCATTTCTCTGTGTCACTTATCGCCATCTGCCTCATCTCATCATTGTGGGTTTATTTGTTTTGTTGTCCCTCTCTGCTAGCTCACTAGAACATAAGCCCCACGAGGGCAGGGGCTATGTAGTTTTGCTCATTGAAGCTGACAGGTAGGCAGCACACAGAGAGAGCAGGAGCAATTGGGGCACACAGAGACTTGGGTTCCAACCTGTCTCTGCCACTCACAGGTGTGTGACCTAGAGTGTATCCGAACCTCCAGGAATTCCCCATTCCCCCCGCCCTTTTTTGTAAAACAGGAGTATTAATCTATTTATCTATAAAATGAGACTATCACTTCCTGTCTCTTGGGTTGTGAAGATTCGTACTAATAACCCACATTTACTGAGTACGGGTCATGTGCTGTGCCTCCTACCAAGCCCTTTGCAGGGTGACCTCATATTATTCTCATGATATTTTAGGAGAAACCCCTGTTCTCAGTTTACAGAGTGCACAGCTGAGCCACAGAAAAGTGAAGCGACTTGCTCAAAGACCCGCAGCTAGAAGGTGGCCGATTCAAAACTTGAATGCAGGCTCTGGATCTGGCCTCTGTAATGCCTCTCATTTGGACTACACGAGCGTAGTGCACAGTCGGCCCTCGATAAATAATGGCTGTTCTCGGCTGGGCGCGGTGGCTCACGCCTGTAATCCCAGCACTTTGGGAGGCCGAGGTGGCTGGATCACGAGGTCAGGAGTTCAACACCAGCCTGGCCAAGATGGTGAAACTCTGTCTCTACTAAAAATACAAAAATTAGCCGGGCGTGGTGGCACGTGCCTGTAATCCCTGCTACTCAGGAGGCTGAGGCAGAGAATTGCTTGACCCCGGGAGGCGGAGGTTGCAGTGAGCCGAGATCGAGCCATTGCACTCCAGCCTGGGCGACAGAGCGAGACTCCATCTCAAAAAAAAAAAAAAAAAAAAAAAAAATGGCTGTTCTCCCTCATAGGATCTGTCTTTTCCTGTGGCTGAATTGTCTCCTGGTTTCGGTCCACTTTTGGATTCCTGGTCCTTTATCCTCCCATGAGCCACCAAACCTGTGCCTCCTGGTCCAGATCCTTCGCTTGCCCTCACTCTTGGGATCTTCTTAGGCTCTGGGCTCCAGCCTGCTCTGCTCTGGTTGCTCCTGCCTCTGCTGCCATTCAGTTGAGTCTGTCATGGTGCCATCAGCCTCTTCTGTAACCTCCGGTCCCTCTACCAGCAGCCAGATGGAAGCAGCTGGGAGCACAGGTCAGCTGGCAGGCCAAAGGTAGAAGTCTATTAGAACTGCTGATGGTTTCCTTGAGTTTTCCATTTATAGGGCAAGAGTAGGAAGGGGACGCAGGACCGGTGGCTTGTGGCTGCAATCCGATGGATGACAAGCAATGGGAAATGTGAAATTTCACATTTAGAAAACTGATTCTTCTATGTGACAGCTGTTCTTATTCACACTCAGAGGTGCCAGGATTGGTGACCCTTGGCCACAAGGGAGGCCTGCCATCCATTGTCATTACCAGGGGAGTGCCCAGGGAGGCTGCTGTCATGGAGGTGGCTTCAGGAATACTGCTGTG
This sequence comes from Theropithecus gelada, assembly GCF_003255815.1. Lineage (NCBI taxonomy): Eukaryota > Metazoa > Chordata > Mammalia > Primates > Cercopithecidae > Theropithecus > Theropithecus gelada. The sequence goes on from NC_037682.1 coordinate 53,988,801, forward strand.
TAAAGGAAAGCATTTCTGCCATTCCAAATGGGGAACCTCTGCCTGCAGCTGAGAGGGGATTTCCCTGCAGGGCCAGCCTGGGGCAGGCAATTGCAAGTGTGGGCTTTGGGGCTCCAGAACCTAGATGTGGTTTAAGCATAGGCCCCAACACTTACTCCCTGTGTGACTTAGATAAGTGACTTCATGTCTCTGAACCTCAGTTTCCTCATCTGTGATGTGGGAACCATTGGATGGCTTTGGGTCCAAGTTTCTCTTTAAGTGAGCGTATTTTAGAATGCTTCCTTCTCTGTTCCAACCTCCTCCTCTGTAATCATAAGGCATCTCACAGGAACAGGGTCCCCTCACTCCTAGTGGCTTTTCCTGGCCCTTGGGGGAACCAGCACTCAGGGTCTGAGCTGCTCACCAGTCGTTTGTCCCATTTTCCACCTGTGACCCATTCAAGCCTTGTGCCTTTTTTTCTAGAAGTCCCATCACAGTCAGTCCAAAGGGACCCTGTAGCTGCCTAGAAACACATTTCAGTCCTACTTACAACAAAAGAACAACCACCTTCAGAGCTTTAGAAAAAAAATAATGTTCCCCATGAACAGTCCCAGAAGAAATGTCACTGGAGACATAAAACTGTTTTACTGTGACCTATGTAAACGTCCCAGGAAATAAACTGACTTCTCATTCCATAAAATCCTCTTGTCCTTTGTCTTGAATAAAACAGATTGGATTACTTGAAAAACAGGAGCTTGAGGCTTGGCAGAGAAGACAAAGTTCAATCATAATGCAGAGGCGTGGGGCAAGGCTTTCCATTCTGGGAAGCACAGCGTTATTAGTTTTATTGCCTAAGTCCTCTTTGAGATGTGCCAATCTCAGCCTCTTGTGGGATGTGGAAGGATAACACACATCTTTGAAAGAGATAGACCCTGTGGCCCATGGAGGGTTGAAAAATCGGAGTCAGATTCTCCCTCAAATGATTCAATCAGGAGTTGCTCAGAACAGAGCAAGGGACAGGAAGTCAACTGATGTGTATCACCCCTCTGCAATGTGCCAAGCACTGTGCTAATTCTTTTTCTTCAAGCCTCATATCTGTTGCTTCCAGCCTTTGCAGGGAGGCTTATGATTCACATATTACAGAAGAGGAACTGAGGCTTAGAGACATGCAGTGCCTTCCCTAAGGTCACACAGGGAGTGAGCACTCAAGTTTGGACTTGAGCCCAGGTCCGAGTGCCCGTGACTCCACACTGCTTACTCATCGTCATCCAGCTGCCCCTTTGTCCCCTAGATAGATTTCTATAGTCCAGAAGGGAGTGTTGCCTGTTGTTCTGGGTCTGTCTGTTGGGAAATCTACATGGAGTCCCATCTATACTTAATATCCAGTGCCTTTTCTGTTTTCATGCCTGGATGTGTAAGTATGCAGATGCACATGCACAGGTACCACACACACAGACACACACAGACCACACACACAGGCCACCTAAGTGATGAGGGGAGTTAGTGTCATTATGGGACTTTGTTGAGAGGCATTCTTTTTCTAGGCAACACCCATGTGTCCTGGTGTCCATGTAATAGATGGGTTAGGAGAGTAGCAGAGCATGGTAATACCATTGTGTTAAGGCATATAACGAGCCCAGGCCTCAGGTGCCGCCAGACTCTCCGTAGCACCTTCTAAACACAGTCCCTGTGCACACTGCCAATTTGGATGAAGAATCTGTCACTAAAATTAGGTTGGATGAGGTCTGAGCTGAGCTGAGCTGAGCTATCCTGAATATATGGCTAATTTACTATCAAAGCACTGGGCTCAGAAAGAAACTGTGTGTGTGTACCTGTGTGTGTCCCCACATATGTGAGAATAAGGGTCAGACCCCCTTTCACATCTTGTTCCTAATTCCTTGTCGCACCCAGAATGAAGAATTTCCACAGGATACGATGCTTTCCTCCATCTCTGAGTGAAATCCAGAGAGAATCTGTAAATGACAAGCACCATGAACTATTTCCACAAAGAAAACCGGTCTGTCCTCCTGGCGGATCTGGGTCAGGCAGAGTCTGACAGCTGTGAGATGGGGTCAAGAGTGCCAGGCCGTGAGACAGACTGCTCTCCACGCTGTGTGTGAGGCCACATGTCACTTGGACCTAGAGCTAAATTCACCCTTTACTCCTGCCCAGGAGACATGGCTCAGCCCTGAACCCATGGGGTCAGGCGGTTTTAGGTGGAAAAATTGGCTTTCGTCTTTGGTGACTTTATTAAAGAATTCTTAACTTAGACTTCTGGATGGGCTTTAGGGAATCTGTGAATGTGTAAAAATTATGGGAGTAACTGTGTATGTATATGTATACATGTAGACATGTGTGTATATATATAGACACGTGTATGCATATGATGGTATGCATACATATACATGTATTGGTCAGTTTGAGCTGCTGTAACAAAGTACCATAGAGTGGATGGCTTATTAACAACAGAAATTGATTTTTCATAGTTCTGGAGGCTGGAAGTCCCAGATCAGGGTGCCAGTGTGGTCTGGGTCTGGTGAGGGCCCTCTTCTGGGTTGTTTACTGCCAACTTCTCATTGTGTTCTAACATGGCAAAAAGAGACTGGGAGAGCTCTCTGGCCTCTTCTTAGAAGGGCACCAATTCCATTGATGAGGGCTCCACCCTTATGATCCAATCACCTCCCAAAGGCCCTACCTTCAAACATCATCACATTGGGGATTAGCTTCCAAACTATCAATTTTGGTGGGAACAGAAGCATTCATTCCATAACACAGTGTGCACGTGTATGCATTTTCTGGAGAGATAGTCCAAGCCTTTTCTCAGATTTTCTGAGGGGTGTGTGACTCAGAAGTAAAGAACCATAGCATTAGCCATGCCTTCTCAGGATTGTCTGGGACCTACTCTGGGGATCACGTGTGTGGGGTCGCTCTGTTAGCTGTAGGGGACTGGCTAGGTCGTGCTTCAGCCTTGGCTGCGGGGACACAGCAACCTTGAGCTGTAGCTCTTTGCAGACCAGTGTGTAAGGTTTGAGACCAGGGCCTGGTGGCAGTAGTTAGCTTCAAGGACCCCTCCCTGTGTGAAGCTGGACAGCTGGTCCCTTCAGTCTTCAGCAGATTCTTTGGCTGGGATTCCACGATTCAGCTCCTGAATGTAGCCCTTGGATACTTCAATGCCATTATTCACAGCGAGAAACCTCATTCAGTCCAAGAGGAGGGGCAGCCTGTTTTTATAACCCCCAGGAGAAAAGGCCTTCAGCTGCAGCCTGGCCCTCCCCTGCATCACCTGGCAGGCCACATGTCTTTGTCAGGAGTCAAGTGGAAGGCAGTATCAGCTGCACACCCCGCCGAGAGGAAAGAGTGCCGGTTGTGTCTGCCCAGGCACCATCCTCATGTTAGAGCTACAGAGAGGCATGTAGGGGTGGCACATGGAAGTCTGGGTCAGGAAGGCCTGCAGCCTGAAAGCCTGAGGGTGGAGCTCAGCTAGGGCATATACAGGGCTGAGCTCTGGGACTGTCCACTATCACAGAAGCCTGTCTTTGAAATTATATTGCAGTGTGCCCAGCCCTGAGATTTGCCCTGGAGTCACAGAGATGCCCATTTTCTAAAGAAGATCACAGCTTAGAGAAAGATAGATAGGCCAACAGGTCACACAAGTTGGTGTGAAAAGTGGCACAATAGCTGGATAACTCCTCAAAGGCAGGCACTTTCATTTCTATTTCTTGCACTGAGCCCCGGGTTAGACCCAGGAAATGCACCTCTGGAAGGCAGCTATGCTCACCACTATACCAGCAATGCAGAGAATGCACCTCTAAATGAGTGAGTGCCTTGCATATAGTTTGTGTTCTAAGGGACTTTCTGCATGCCCAGTGCCTGGTACAAGGCCTGGAAATGAGCTGCACTCACGGAAGGTTTGCAGAAGTGACCTGAATAGAGGTTGGAACACGGTGAGGCCTTATCACAGAGACGACCCAGGGTAGGGAGCTTTACCTGGTTTCATATTTAATGCTTCTGACCTGCCCATCTCACAGGGTCCCTGGGAGACTATCCTGAGACAGCAGATGTTAAAATAGTTTGTGTACTTTAGTGCTAGGCAAAATATGGGCTGCCATTAAAGGTGGTTTTCCTACTGTGAGGCTTTCCACACCCTTCATCTCACAGTGCCTTGTGTGAATCTTGGGTGCTTCAGATCCATCAGCATGGTCTCTGTGACTTGGTGGTAATGCTCCTTTTGGGCAGCAGCTGAGTCTTCCCCTGTGTTGAGTTTTCCATGCTGTGGCCGGCATCTGCATGTAGTTGGTACTTACTGGGCCATAGTGACGTGTCTGGAGTTTTCTGATGCTGTAACCAAGGACCTTGGGGGCTCTGCTGGAACGTCCTGCCCTCAGGAGGCTTCTCAGAGGATGTGACCACTGATGCTGTGTCTTATGCAAATACTCTTTCTGAGTGGTGCTGGGAGTGACCCCAGATATAGCCAAAGAAGTGAGATTGCTCTCCAGTTTGTCACCATGAACGGGATCTTTCACAGATGATGGAGTAGTGCATGTGTTAATCACAGGGCAGTGAAGGTCTTGAATTCAGATATGCCAGCATGTGGCCAAAGGCCCGTGGCCAGTCCTCTGCTCTCTGTCAGTGGCTAGGCACAGAGGACTGAGGCCTCTATTTATTTCTGATGAGATGTGCTAAGGGAGAAATGGTCGGGGGCATGGAGAGGGGGAAAAGTCATTCTGTCTTCAAAGGAGTACAAACAATTGGTGTGACTCCAAGCTTTCTCTCAGTTGTTCAGTAACTACTCATTGAGCAGTTACCATGAGCACATGATGCTAGGCCTGGGGCTAGGGGAGAAATAACACCAATTCTGTTCTTAGAGTTTTCATCCAGGGCTAGATTAAGATGTATTGGGTCCTAAGAATCATAGTGCTCCCTTCTCCTCTTTCCTGAATGTAATGTAAAATAAAAATATACTAAATTGTGAATATATGAAAACAATTCCAGCAGTTCTAATTGTTCCCATGATAACTAGTAAATGTTTAAAAAATCTTTTTTTGGATATCAAATTGTTTCATAAACATTTTGGTATTAGAACTTCACTGATGTTCTGAAAACAAGCTCAGTGTACCATTTAGATACCAAGGGCCCTAATTGTCCCAGAAAAAGAACTCCAGAGGAAGCTTGCTTTTTTTTTTTTTTTTTTTTTTTTTTTTTTTAGCAAATACTTGTGAAAGAGCAAAAGTGTGACCTCGCCCTTCAAAGCTAAGTAAAATGTATAATTCTATGATGAGAATCAGGGGCATTCAAGACAGAGGATTCAGAATGGACAAGGGAAAATCATGGGGGTGTAGAAGAAGAGAAAAGCTCAGTTTGGTCTGAGAGGTAGGGAGATCATGGGAGAGGGGTGGGAGCTGGGGCCAGATCCAGTTGAGCCTGAGTGCCAGATAAGGAGTTTGGGTTGTATCAGGTAGTTCTTGGGAGCCATCAAAGATTTCTGAGCCTCTCTTTGTTATTGTAGACCAATCTCCACATTCAGGATATTCAAAACCACCCTTGCATAGCATTTAAGAGTATCTACAGTGATGGAGTGAAGCTGGAGTAATTGAGTATTGGTAATTGCTTTCACTGTGCTTTGGTGGAATGCATTTTAGAAATGGAGTTCTATCCTGTAAGTGCATCTATAGGAAAAAAGTGCCAAAGCCTTCATTATCATTAACCAGTGCCAAATGGGATTTGCAGAGAGAGTGAAATGAATGAAGACCATGCCTCTGTCTTCTGATTACTGCTTGAATCTGTAAGGGAGGGATCATAATAATTGCAGTGATTAAAAAACAACCACCATTTGGGGAAGCAGATATTCACATGGCCTTGGAGTAACACCCACACATTACTTATTTATTTTTTTTAAGTTTATTTATTTATTATTATTATACTTTAAGTTCTAGGGTACATGTGCATAACGTGCAGGTTTGTTACATATGTATGCTTGTGCCATGTTGGTGTGCTGCACCCATCAACTCGTCAGCACCCATCAACTCGTCATTTACATCAGGTATAACTTCCAATGCAATTCCTCCCCCCTCCCCCGCCCTCCCCATGATAGGCCCCGGTGTGTGATGTTCCCCTTCCCGAGTCCAAGTGATCTCATTTTTCAGTTCCCACCTATAAGTGAGAACATGCGGTGTTTGGTTTTCTGTTCTTGTGATAGTTTGCTAAGAATGATGGTTTCCAGCTGCATCCATGTCCCTACAAAGGACACAAACTCATTCTTTTTTATGGCTGCATAGTATTCCATGGTGTATATGTGCCACATTTTCTTAATCCAGTCTGTCACTGATGGACATTTGGGTTGATTCCAAGTCTTTGCTATTGTGAATAGTGCCGCAATAAACATACGTGTGCATGTGTCTTTATAGCAGCATGATTTATAATCCTTTGGGTATATACCCAGTAATGGGATGGCTGGGTCATATGGTACATCTAGTTCTAGATCCTTGAGGAATCGCCATACTGTTTTCCATAATGGTTGAACTAGTTTACAATCCCACCAACAGTGTAAAAGTGTTCCTATTTCTCCACATCCTCTCCAGCACCTGTTGTTTCCTGACTTTTTAATGATCACCATTCTAACTGGTGTGAGATGGTATCTCATTGTGGTTTTGATTTGCATTTCTCTGATGGCCAGTGATGATGAGCATTTTTTCATGTGTCTGTTGGCTGTGTGAATGTCTTCTTTTGAGAAATGTCTGTTCATATCCTTTGCCCACTTTTTGATGGGGTTGTTTGTTTTTTTCTTGTAAATTTGTTTGAGTTCTTTGTAGGTTCTGGATATTAGCCCTTTGTCAGATGAGTAGATTGCAAAAATTTTCTCCCATTCTGTAGGTTGCCTGTTCACTCTGATAGTAGTTTCTTTTGCTGTGCAGAAGCTCTTTAGTTTAATTAGATCCCATTTGTCAATTTTGGCTTTTGCTGCCATTGCTTTTGGTGTTTTAGACATGAAGTCTTTGCCCATGCCTATGTCCTGAATGGTACTACCTAGGTTTTCTTCTAGGGTTTTTATCGTATTAGGTCTAACATTTAAGTCTCTAATCCATCTTGAATTAATTTTCGTATAAGGAGTAAGGAAAGGATCCATTTTCAGCTTTCTACTTATGGCTAGCCAATTTACCCAGCACCATTTATTAAATAGGGAATCCTCTCCCCATTTCTTGTTTCTCTCAGGTTTGTCAAAGATCAGATGGCTGTAGATGTGTGGTATTATTTCTGAGGACTCTGTTCTGTTCCATTGGTCTATATCTCTGTTTTGGTACCAGTACCATGCTGTTTTGGTTACTGTAGCCTTGTAGTATAGTTTGAAGTCAGGTAGCGTGATGCCTCCAGCTTTGTTCTTTTGACTTAGGATTGTCTTGGAGATGCGGGCTCTTTTTTGGTTCCATATGAACTTTAAAGCAGTTTTTTCCAATTCTGTGAAGAAACTCATTGGTAGCTTGATGGGGATGGCATTGAATCTATAAATTACCTTGGGCAGTATGGCCATTTTCACGATATTGATTCTTCCTATCCATAAGCATGGTATGTTCTTCCATTTGTTTGTGTCCTCTTTTATTTCACTGAGCAGTGGTTTGTGGTTCTCCTTGAAGAGGTCCTTTACATCCCTTGTCAGTTGGATTCCTAGGTATTTTATTCTCTTTGAAGCAATTGTGAATGGAAGTTCATTCCTGATTTGGCTCTCTGTTTGTCTGTTACTGGTGTATAAGAATGCTTGTGATTTTTGCACATTAATTTTGTATCCTGAGACTTTGCTGAAGTTGCTTATCAGCTTAAGGAGATTTTGGGCTGAGACAATGGGGTTTTCTAAATATACAATCATATCATCTGCAAAGAGGGACAATTTGACTTCTTCTTTTCCTAACTGAATATGCTTGATTTCTTTCTCTTGCCTGATTGCCCTAGCCAGAACTTCCAACACTATGTTGAATAGGAGTGGTGAGAGAGGGCATCCCTGTCTTGTGCCAGTTTTCAAAGGGAATTTTTCCAGTTTTTGCCCATTCAGTATGAGATTGGCTGTGGGTTTGTCATAAATAGCTCTTATTATTTTGAGATACGTTCCATCAATACCAAATTTATTGAGCGTTTTTAGCATGAAGGGCTGTTGAATTCTGTCAAAAGCCTTTTCTATATCTATTGAGATAATCATGTGGTTCTTGTCTTTGGTTCTGTTTATATGGTGGATTATGTTTATTGATTTGCGGATGTTGAACCAGCCTTGCATCCCAGGGATGAAGCCCACTTGATCATGGTGGATAAGCTTTTTGATGTGATGCTGAATCCGGTTTGCCAGTATTTTATTGAGGATTTTTGTATCGATGTTCATCAGGGATATTGGTCTAAAATTCTCTTTTTTTGTTGTGTCTCTGCCAGGCTTTGGTATCAGGATGATGTTGGCCTCATGAAATGAGTTAGGGAGGATTCCCTCTTTTTCTATTGATTGGAATAGTTTCAGAAGGAATGGTACCAGCTCCTCCTTGTACCTCTGGTAGAATTCAGCTGTGAATCCATCTGGTCCTGGACTTTTTTTGGTTGGTAGGCTATTAATTATTGCCTCAATTTCAGAGCCTGCTATTGGTCTATTCAGGTATTCAACTTCTTCCTGGTTTAGTCTTGGAAGAGTGTATGTGTCCAGGAAATTATCCATTTCTTCTAGATTTTCTAGTTTATTTGCGTAGAGGTGTTTATAGTATTCTCTGATGGTAGTTTGTATTTCTGTGGGGTCAGTGGTGATATCCCCTTTATCATTTCTTATTGCGTCTATTTGATTCTTCTCTCTTTTCTTCTTTATTAGTCTTGCTAGCGGTCTGTCAATTTTGTTGATCTTTTCAAAAAACCAACTCCTGGATTCATTGATTTTTTGGAGGGTTTTTTGTGTCTCTATCTCCTTCAGTTCTGCTCTGATCTTAGTTATTTCTTGCCTTCTGCTAGCTTTTGATTGTGTTTGCTCTTGCTTCTCTAGTTCTTTTAATTGTGATGTTAGAGTGTCAATTTTAGATCTTTCCTGCTTTCTCTTGTGGGCATTTAGTGCTATAAATTTCCCTCTACACACTGCTTTAAATGTGTCCCAGAGATTCTGGTATGTTGTATCTTTGTTCTCATTGGTTTCAAAGAACATCTTTATTTCTGCCTTCATTTCGTTATGTACCCAGTAGTCATTCAGGAGCAGGTTGTTCACTTTCCATGTAGTTGAGCGGTTTTGATTGAGTTTCTTAGTCCTGAGTTCTAGTTTGATTGCACTGTGGTCTGAGAAACAGTTTGTTATAATTTCTGTTCTTGTACATTTGCTGAGGAGTGCTTTACTTCCAATTATGTGGTCAATTTTGGAATAAGTGCGATGTGGTGCTGAGAAGAATGTATATTCTGTTGATTTGGGGTGGAGAGTTCTATAGATGTCTATTAGGTCTGCTTGGTGCAGAGATGAGTTCAATTCCTGGATATCCTTGTTAACTTTCTGTCTCGTTGATCTGTGTAATGTTGACAGTGGGGTGTTGAAGTCTCCCATTATTATTGTATGGGAGTCTATGTCTCTTTGTAAGTCTCTAAGGACTTGCTTTATGAATCTGGGTGCTCCTGTATTGGGTGCATATATATTTAGGATAGTTATCTCTTCCTGTTGAATTGATCCCTTTACCCTTATGTAATGGCCTTCTTTGTCTCTTTTGATCTTTGATGGTTTAAAGTCTGTTTTACCAGAGACTAGTATTGCAACCCCTGCTTTTTTTTGTTCTCCATTTGCTTGGTAAATCTTCCTCCATCCCTTTATTTTGAGCCTATGTATGTCTCTGCATGTGAGATGGGTCTCCTGAATACAGCAGACTGATGGGTCTTGACTCTTTATCCAATTTGCCAGTCTGTGTCTTTTAATTGGAGCATTTAGTCCATTTACATTTAAGGTTAATATTGTTATGTGTGAACTTGATCCTGTCATTGTGATATTAGCTGGTTATTTTGCTCATTAGTTGATGCAATTTCTTTCTTGCATTGATGGTCTTTACATTTTGGCATGCTTTTGCAATGGCTGGTACCGGTTGTTCCTTTACATGTTGAGTGCTTCCTTCAGGGTCTCTTGTAGGGCAGGCCTAGTGGTGACAAAATCTCTTAGCATTTGCTTGACTGTAAAGGATTTTATTTCTCCTTCACTTATGAAACTTAGTTTGGCTGGATATGAAATTCTGGGTTGAAAATTCTTTTCTTTAAGAATGTTGAATATTGGCCCCCACTCTCTTCTGGCTTGGAGAGTTTCTGCCGAGAGATCTGGTGTTATTCTGATGGGCTTCCCTTTGTGGGTAACCCGACCTTTCTCTCTGGCTGCCCTTAACATTTTTTCCTTCATTTCAACTTTGGTGAATCTGACAATTATGTGTGTTGGAGTTGCTCTTCTCGAGGAGTATCTCTGTGGCGTTCTCTGTATTTCCTGAATTTGAATGTTGGCCTGCCTTACTAGGTTGGGGAAGTTCTCCTGGATGATATCCTGAAGAGTGTTTTCCAACTTGGTTCCATTTTCCCCCTCACTTTCAGGCACCCCAATCAGACGTAGATTTGGTCTTTTTACATAATTCCATACTTCTTGCAGGCCTTGTTTATTTCTTTTTCTTCTTTTTTCGTTTGGTTTCTCTTCTCGCTTCATTTCATTCATTTGATCCTCAATCGCTGATACTCTTTTTTCCAGTTGATCGAGTCGGTTACTGAAGCTTGTGCATTTGTCACGTATTTCTCGTGTCATGGTTTTCATCTCTTTCATTTCGTTTATGACCTTCTCTGCATTAATTACTCTAGCTATCAATTCTTCCACTTTTTTTTCAAGATTTTTTGTTTCTTTGCGCTGGGTACGTAATTCCTCCTTTAGCTCTGAGAAGTTTGATGGACTGAAGCCTTCTTCTCTCATCTCGTCAAAGTCATTCTCCGTCCAGCTTTGATCCGTTGCTGGCGATGAGCTGCGCTCCTTTGCCGGGGGAGATGCACTCTTATTTTTTGAATTTCCAGCTTTTCTGCCCTGCTTTTTCCCCATCTTTGTGGTTTTATCTGCCTCTGGTCTTTGATGATGATGACGTATTGATGGGGTTTTGGTGTAGGTGTCCTTCCTGTTTGATGGTTTTCCTTCTAACAGTCAGGACCCTCAGCTGTAGGTCTGTTGGAGATTGCTTGAGGTCCACTCCAGACCCTGTTTGCCTGGGTATCAGCAGCAGAGGCTGCAGAAGATAGAATATTGCTGAACAGCGAGTGTACCTGCCTGAATCTTGCTTTGGAAGCTTCCTCTCAGGGGTGTACTTCACCCTGTGAGGTGTGGGGTGTCAGACTGCCCCTAGTGGGGGATGTCTCCCAGTTAGGCTACTCAGGGGTCAGGGACCCACTTGAGCAGGCAGTCTGTCCCTTCTCAGATCTCAACCTCCGTGTTGGGAGATCCACTGCTCACTTCAAAGCTGTCAGACAGAGTCGTTTGCGTCTGCAGAGGTTTATGCTGCTTTTGTTGTTGTTTAGCTGTGCCCTGTCCCCAGAGGTGGAGTCTACAGAGAGAGGCAGGTTTCCTTGAGCTGCTGTGAGCTCCACCCAGTTCGAGCTTCCCAGCGGCTTTGTTTACCTACTTAAGCCTCAGCAATGGCGGGCGTCCCTCCCTCAGCCTCGCTGCTGCCTTGCGGTCAGATGGCAGACTGCTGTGCTAGCAATGAGGGAGGCTCCCTGGGCGTGGGACCCTCCCGGCCAGGTGTGGGATATAATCTCCTGGTGTGCGGGTTTGCTTAAAGTGCATTATTGGGGTGGGAGTTACCCGATTTTCCAGGTGTTGTGTGTCTCAGTTCCCCTGGCTAGGAAAAGGGATTCCCTTCCCCCTTGCACTTCCCAGGTGAGGCGATGCCTCGCTCTGCTTCAGCTCTCGCTGGTCGGGCTGCAGCAGCTGCCCAGCACCAATTGTCCGGCACTCCCTAGTGAGAGGAACCCAGTACCTCAGTTGAAAATGCAGAAATCACCGGTCTTCTGTGTCGCTCGCACTGGGAGTTGGAGACTGGAGCTGTTCCTATTCGGCCATCTTGCTCCGCCCCTCACATTACTTATTAATTACAAATGAATTAAGTACTTTTACACTGGAGAAATATGGAAGATGCCACCTTAATCGAGTGACCACACTTAGAATTACCAATAATGCGACAAACTGACATTATGTAGCTTTTGATGGAGTGCAGTGGGATGAGCACAACATCACTTATGTAGTATACTTGCCAAACATCTTTTACCTGAATCTAATAAAGAGATATTAATCAGACACATCCACATTATAAGATCTGCTACCTCAAATAGCATATACTCTAAAAATATCAACGTTTTAAAAAACAAAAAAGGGTATATGTGTGTGGAGGGAATGTTGCAGAACAAAGGAGACCAAAAAGATATAACAAGCAAATTCAATGCTTGAGCTCAGATTGGATTATGAAACAGAAAATGAACAAAGAGCTATAAAAGACATGATTGAGATAATTGTGAAAATTTAAACATGTAATGTATATTAGATAGTAGGTCTATCAATGATAAATTTCTTGGTTATCATATGGTATTATGGTAATATACAATAATGCTGTCATATGTAATCTATTTAGAGTTGAAGTGAGAGAAAGAAGGATGCGGAGAGAGGGAAGGAAGGAGGGGGGGAGAGAGAACTTCTATGTGGTAAGATGTTAATAATTGATTAATCTAGATGAAAATTATACAGATGTTCATTGTGCACTCTTACAACTTTTCTATAGGGTTGAATTTTTAGAATTAATATGCTAAAACAGAGCAACAGCAACTCTTTGTGTAGCAATATAGAACAATGTATGTGCTTAGAACTGTGAACTCAAATTGGCATGAAGTTAACTTCACATGCAGTTAAGCTACCCTGGGCCAAACGTACATATCCCTTGCTTAATAAAAGAGATGTGCACTATAAATTGGCTGCAAAGTGGATTGTGGTAGTTGATCCTGTTTTCTCACTGGTTTCCATTAAAAAGTGGGGAATAAGATCTAATAGATAGAGGTGAAAAGGTTTGCTAAGAGAAGGGTTTCCCATGAACTGTCACTCTATGGCATGCATCCCTGGGGGTATTTGTGTAAGAGTTTTAGGTAGACATTTTCTTGGTTACATACTTTGATTCCCCTAGTGTTTTCTTCAGTTTCCTCTTGCTAAGGTAGCGTGTTCTGCTGTGCTTGGACGTTTCTAATCGCCCATCCCCACCTACTTATAGCAGCCCCTTGGACAGTGTTCCCAGCAGGTCTTTCCTCTCACCAGGTCTAGGAGGAATAGGCTGCCATGTCACTCATTGTCAGTAAGCGTCAGTGATCAACAGCTTTAACACTCCCTAAGTCTGAAGCTTCAGGGTCTGGAGAAGATATCAGTAATTTATCTTATCAATCCTGTGAACTAAAATTCATTTAATGTATTTAAAACCAAAGGATACTTTTAGAGAAATTAACATTCTGGGTCTTTCACATTGCACCCATAGGTAACACCTCAAATGGCCTTGGATTATTCAAAAACAATATTGGAAACTAGAAAAAGATAGAGCAAGGACTTTAACATTCTAAGGGAAAATAATTTTCAGTTTGGGATTCTATACCCTCCTAAACTATTAAGTGTGAATGTGGAATAAAGTTATTGTTTTAAATTCACAGCAGAAGAGGGGTGGGGAGGGGAGGCAAAATATATTTGTGAAAGAGAGTTAAAACTTTACCTTCTGTTAGAGAAAGTCAATAGAAAATGCTTACAACTGAAAAAAAAAAAAGTCAGGAAGAAGTAACATAGAGACATAGCAGTAGATATCAAGAGAAAAAACTAAAAGAGGTGAAAGCAGTTGCCCCAGAGTGGAAATTGGGAGTTAGGAGTGGAGGTTGGATGAGTCAGCGTTCTCTGGAGGGACAGAACTAATAGGATCAGTGTATATAAAGAGGGGAGTGTATTAAGGAGTACTGACTAGCATGATCACAAGGAGAGGTCCCACAATAGGCCATCTGCAAGCTGAGGAGCAAGGAAGCCAGTCTGAGTCCCAATACCTAAAAAGTAGGGAAGCTAACAGTGCAGCCTTCCATCTGTGGTGGAAGGTCCAAGAGTAGAAGTTGGAGTCCAATGTTCAAGGGCAGGAAGCATCCAGCATGGGAGAAAGACATAGGCTGAGAGACTAAGCCAGTCTAGTCTTTCCACGTTCTTCTGCCTGCTTTTATTTTGACCACACTGGCAGCTGATTAGATGGTGCCCACCCAGATTGAGGGTGAGTCCACCTTTCACAGTCCACTGACTCCAATGTTAATCTCCTTTGGCAATGCCCTCACAGACACACCCAGGATCAACACTTTGCATCCTTCAATCTAATTAAGCTGACACAAAATATTAACCATCACAGAGGTGGAGCAGGATACTCCTGTAGAAAGGGAGTATATATGTTTTATAAGGTTTGTAGAAATATTTCATACTTAATCTTTGTGCATATAAAGCTTGGATCTATATAAGAACTAAAAAGTTAGGGATGGGGAAGAAGAAAATAAAGAGGAAAGGCAGGAGGAAAGGGAAGAGATTAAAGCAGAGGAAGAGTAGGAGGAAAAGAAAGAGGAGGGAGAGGAGGAAGAAGAGAAAGAGGAGGAAAAATTAAAAGGAAAATGCACTGGGGCTTGTGTTTGGGAGAATGACTCAGTTCAGCATTTTCCTCTGAGACTCAGCTTCCATGTTTCTAAGATAGGGAAAATGGTATCTCCTTTGGTGGGTTTTTATGATAATTAAATGTTCCTGATAAAAAGTAAGTCTTCAATCAATATTTGTTTCAATGATTTCTCCTTTTGTTTAGAATGAGTGAGAGACTTAAAAAGTAGAAATTCTAACAATGGAAAAAATCATTTATTAATTCATTCCTTATTCACTTAACACTAGTGTCCAAGACTGATGATCCTGAATAACAATGCCAAGGAAGCCAATCAACTCACAGATCACTTTCACCTCTGTTTGTTTGCCCACATTTTCAGGTTCCCAGTGTGCAAGGAACGTGTTCTGCCAGAGAGTAGCTTTCTTGCAGGTGCTCTTTCTGCCAGAGAGTAGCTTTCTTGCAGGTGCTCTTTCTATAGGGAGCGACCCTGAAGGGTTTTGTCCTTACATTTTCTTGTCTGGGGCACCTAGTATGGAGGATGAAGAAGTGAAAATGTAGTTTGGGAAGGGACATAGGATTATCTGAGAGAGGACAGGCTGGCCATTTTCCATGGCCAACTCTCTACCCTCCTCAGCAGCTGCATATTTCCAGGATACCAGGGCTGTACCTTCCTTGGGTCTTTGGAGTTATTTTCTTGCCCAGAGAAAGTTGTTTGAAGTTTTGTCCCCTCAGTATCTGGAAGCAGCATAGTCTTCAGAGTTATTTCATGTGCCTCCACTTTTCTAATAGCACAGTTCTTTCTCGTATCCATTTTTAATTAAACTAATATCCCACTGTCTACCAGAAAATAGCAATGATGGGAATCAATAGTGCTGGTTGATGCATGGCCAGCACTACTCCGGGAAGCCTGAGCCTGAGATGAGCACTGTCCTCAGTGCAAGCACTCTGAGAAGTCGCCCTGCACACCAAACACTTGAACCGCTTGTTGCTTTTCCTTGGTCCCCTTGTAGCTATCTGGAGGAAGTATAGTCATCTGGACGGGGTCTAGATGGTGCATTTGACATCCTTGCCTGACTGTCCTGGGTCTGCAGTCATCCCCCTTCAGGAAAAAAGAAGCCACCTGTGAAGTGAACACACATTAAATATTTTGTGGTGGTTTCTCTTTTGCAAAATACATGAATAGCTTAGACCTAGCAAATTCATGTGGGGTTTTATGGTGTGTCTGCATGTATTGCTTGTACATTTTTTATATTCACTTGCCAGAGGAGCTGTATGCTGGAGTTCTGGGGACATAGATTGTTTGAAATCAATAAATAAATTCTAAATTGTATTTTCACTGGTAGCTTCACCCTCATGCTTGGCTGCGCCTTTCATCACTGAGGCTCCCAAGGACTAAAGCAGCCAGATGGTTCTGGGCATTACAAGTTGCTGCAGGGTGGCTGGAGGAAACCTCAATAATACGTAATTTTGTCCCTGAAAGCTGAGCTGGGCTTTAAACGCTTGCTTACCTGCACTGATAAGGAAGGCCATAGGGGAGGATGACTTCCTTTCAGAGGAGTGAGGATGGATGGCTGGCTTCTCTTACTCTGAGATTGGATCAGTAAGGCCTGGGCTAGGGGATTTACTGTGGAAAAAGGCCAGATGTGAAACAGTGGGAAAAAAGCACAGACAGAACTAGAAGGCATGCAAATGAAGGAGAGAGAGCAGGTACACTGGATTCGTGGAGGAGGCAGCAAGAGTTTGCAGGAGGAAGTGAGTGTGATTTTAAATCGGAATGGGGACTTCTGAATCTGGTGAGAAGGGGACTTCTGAATCTGGTGAGAAGGAAGGCAATGTAAATCTTAGAGAGAATGCTTTCAATGGGATGTCGGAGACTGAATCCAGATGATGTGGCATTGATGAGGGAGGAGGTGAAAAGGTAATGGAAGCTGTAATATGCAACCGAGGATGATGCCAACTCCTATTACTTTGTAGTGATGGCCTAGAGCTCTTTGCTGAGCAGGTTGTTTCTGGGTGACTCTGGAGAGAGTGCTGTGATTGATTACTTAGGTCTGCTGTGTGCATAGGAGTCAGTGTTGGTATGGTTGCCATCTACATGCCATCCTTCATAGATATTCAAGAATCTGGTAACTCACACTGTTATTTTAGTGTGGCCTGTCCTTTCCTGTCCTGTTTTTACTTAAGATTGATATTCATAATATCTCACAACTAATCCATGACTAATCACTGCAGACACTGGCTATAAACAACCGGTTGCCTGGAGTGTGTGTACTACAAAATATCAGCCCTGCTGTTGCTCATGCCATTTACTCTGCCTGGAGCATCCTTTCCCTGTGTTCATCTACTGAACTCCACTCATTCTTCAAGCCCTCTTCAAATGTCATCCCCTCAAGGTGGCATTTTCTTTAAACTTTGCTCCTTTTCCTATGTTCCCATGGCACTTTGTGCATATCTGGATTCTAGCACTTCCAACACTTTAATGCTGCAGTTGTGTGTTTATGTGCTTGTAGCTTCCTTTAGCTGGGAAGCTACTTGTGAGCAGCAAGGGTGCCTCCCCAGATGAGGCAGTCAATAAATGGTAAAAGGACAGGCATCTTAGGAACTTGGTTCATCTCTGAGTCATCCAAGGCAAGCAGAATGCCCAGTACATAATTGGCACTCAGTAAATTGCCCCTCTTGCCTAGCAAGTATAGGCTCTCATTAAATACACACACGTGTGTGTGTGTGTGTGTGTGTGTGTGTGTATATATATATATATATATATATATATTTTTTTTTTTTTTTGCGATTGGGTCTTGCTCTGTCACCCAGGCTGAAGTGCAGTGACATGATCATGATTCACTGCAACCTCCACCTTCCAGGCTCAGGTGATCCTCCCACCTCAGCCTCCTGAGGAGCTGGGACTACAGGTGCACACCACCATGCCTGGCTAATTTTTTTGTATTTTTTATAGAAACGGGGTTTCACCATGTTGCCCTGGTTGGTCTGGAACTCCTGGGCTCAAGCAATCCACCTGCCTCAGCCTCCCAAAGTTCTGGGATTACAAGCATGAGCCATCACGCCCAGTGATGACCTGATTTATTTGTGATCAGGGTTTTGGTTTTTCTTTTCAATAAGAAAAATATGAATATGTTTGAGGGCAGAATAAAATGCTTGTTACTCAATGGAACTTCAGTGAGTCAGGAGTGTGCCCAGGGCTATTCAGTCCAGAGGGGCAGAATTACCTGGAAAAGAGGTCTTTGCTCTGCAATTCCTTCTCAGACCCTGTGCACCATACTCTCTGTCCTGCAGCTGTTGACTCTGATCCTGCCTTTGCTCGGGTGTATGGAGGGATCCTATCATCATTCATTTACTTAGCACATACTTACTGAGCACTTACTATGTGCAGGCTCTGGGGCACATACCCTGGACCTCAGGAACTCAACAGGAAAGGAAACTGTGTAAAGGCAGAACTTCATGATATAGAAGGAAACCTATTCAGTGTTTGCCTTTATATGCTCAGGCCAGGAGAGAGAAGAACCCAGTACAAATCATTTTTTAAAAGATAATGTCAAAATGGTAAAACAGACTAAATGAACCTATGCTGTTAGAATTCAGTGTCATGGTTATCCTTAGTTGAGTAGTGGTGGAAGGGAGAACTAGGGGTTTCTGGAGTGCTGGGAATGATTTGACCAGGGTGATTGCTGTATGGGGGTGCTAAGCTTGAGAAAATTCATCGAGTTGTACAGGTGTATTTGGTGCACTTTTCTGTATGTACATTTACATCAACAAAACGAGGAAAAAAGATGATGCCTGAAAATACAGTTGGAACTGTCACAGAAGGTGGTGAAGCTTTCTCATAATCCACAGGGAATTCTGTTGCATTGTAGTAGTTTTGACTCAAAATTAGGAAATCTTTTCTTACTGTCAGACTCACACACAAGTGAACTCATCTTCTTGGGAGCTTATTTTATTAGTGGCTGAACACATAGTGCCTAGCACAGGGCCTGGCCTGAGCAGGCGCCATGGAATCTTTGTGAAATGGGGGGATGGATGAACACCTGCAGGCTATAGCATCCCTGCAAGGATTCAGGTGCAGGTAAAACTGGAAATTGCAGTGGAGGTGGCACCTGATTAGATTGTCTTTGATAATGATCAGAGCAACAGCTATTCTCTGTCAAGCAACAACAGTGAACCAGGCCCTTCAGATCGCCATTTCTAGGCTTCATAGCAGCCCAACTTAACCCTGAGGAAACAGGCTCAGAGACGTGAAGCAATGTATCCAAGCCCACTCAGCTAATAAGTGTGGCAAAACTGGCACTGGAAATTAGGCTTCTCTGACTCCAAAATCTCACTGTTCCTCCTAAAGCATATTACCTCTGATGCCTTCACTATCTGGTCCCCACTATCACTTCTTTGTAATAAAATCAGTCTACTTCCTCAGGGGTGGCTTTTGAGAAGAGGAATCTGTTTTTCTCTGTCCTAAGGACAGAAATCTGACTGTCAGTGTGTGTATGAGTGGGGCAGGAAGCCCTCTTCTCCCATGAGGTGCTAGCCTGGTGTACATATTACAGACATTTTGATGGGAACTGCAATCTGGGCCAATGTGTCTGTATGGGCCAGAGCAATATCCCAAGAAAATGAGTGACTGTGCTTCCTTCTCAACTATTTTGTGTCTTGGGCTGGAGAGTGCCCTTCGTTTGGAGAGCATTAAGGACTGGAGCTGGGAAGGAATTCAGCCGTGAATTTCTCTGAGGATACGCTATGCCTCTCATGACTGGCAACTTATTACAAATGTCACAACTTATCTGCAGCTGGAAGGATAATTTAGCAAAGTCTGCGTCTGCCAAATGAGGATGTTTGCATTTCATACAGGCATCCTGTTCATGTGCTAACAGAAGTGATCAGGGGAAGAGGCCTCGATCAAACAAATGATTAACCTTAAAAACAGACATATAAACAGCCCCACAATGGATGAATTATGCAGCAGACCATCTCTGCCGCTGACACTGGCCACATCTGGTTTCTCTACTCAGGCTGTTCCTGTAAATGACTTTCCTTCTCTGTTTGCTTCCTGGCTCTCTCTACCTGTTTTCCTTTGCACAGAAGCCAACAGAGGATGGCAAAGGCCTCCTGTCTGTGTTCCTGAGCAGTCCTTCCCCAGAGGGGACCAGGGCCTCTCACAGGCCACACATGCTCCTGCCTGTTTGGCCCAGGCATACCCTAGACAAACACAGGAGGCAGCCTTAGGAGCCAAGTCAGATGGTACACAGAAGGGAAGGAGAGGCAGGTACTGTTGGTTTAAGCTTGTTTGCAAGGGACCCCAGGAGCGCATAAATTCTGTAAGCCTCACTTCGCCTTAGAGATACATCTTATTTATGCAGTCTGAGCCTCGCTTTATGAGGTGCTGAGCTGAGCTCAGAGGTGGGCACTTTATCCTCAGACGAGCTCTGCACTCAGCCCTGTGGGGGTGTTCTTGCAGACTTCCTGCTTTGGGTCAGACAGGCGTTTGGCAACATTGAAGGCTGGCTCTTGGCTCCTTCCAGCTGAGAGCCTCCTCCTCAGAGGTCCCTACAGATCTTCTTGCAAGGCAGTGGGCAAAGGAGCAAGCAAGATAGAAGCAAGATCTCAGGCCTCCCTGAAGCTGCATTTGCTGCAAGAGGGAAGTGTCTTCCTGTGCTGTGTCGGCTAAGACGGCAGAACCTCACCAGGCGAGGCAGTCAATAAATGGAAAAAGGACAGGCATCTTAGCAACTCGGAGTCCGGCTCCCAGAAGCACAAAGCCACGCCTCATTTCTTCTACCTCCCAGGAATCTGAGAATCTTGATGGCTAATATGAGTAATAGAGGCCAACATTTGTTCCAGGTCTTCTGGTTGTCAAGGCACTTTCCCTTGTATTTTCTCACAAACTCAGGCAAGGTAGAAACAGGCCTTATTGAATTTAGGAATGAGAACCAAGTGGCTTTACTTGGGCCATCTCTAGGGAAGACACATTATTATATAACATAGGCATTGTGTCTTGGAATAGTTTGCTCATGAAAGAGTAGGATTTTTAAAATACTGTGCTTCAGAAACTCAATGAATTACCTCTGATGCCTTAATAAAGAGAGAGTGAATAATGGAATAATATTAACTTTGACCACTTTATCAAGTGGCTATTTTCACCATTTAAAATGAGGCTGGTCAGATCCAAGATTCTGTGAGATTTAAACATCTCCTTCCCTCTGTTGCTTATTCATTCCCATCGATGTCTTGGTTAAATAGTTACAGAGTTTGAAAAGTAATAACACTGAATTTTTTTTTCTAACACAAACCGTGAGAGTGCTGTGCACACCAAAGTATGAAACCAATGTTTGTTGAATAATTGAGTGAATTACTGAATAAATGAATTCTGACTTTTACCTTGTGAATGTGGGATTGCTGTCAAGTCTGGGGAAAATGGCACACTTACCAAATCAATAGGAGGGTCACTTTATCTCTGTGAGTGGAAACGAGAGGGGGTCTCAGAGATGCTGCCCAGGCTTGACTGTCTCTCTGAAGTCAGCCTCCCTGCAGTTGCTGTTCTGCCCAGTTTCCAGTCTGGGACAGGTGTTGCCCCAAGGCCTCTGTGCTGGTCAGCTAGCAAATCGGCCTGAGGTGCATCCCTGCTGTGCGCCTGGCTGCCTGCTCAGCACGGCTCTGCAAGAAGACAGGGGAGGAAAGGAACTCCCTGGTTTGGGGAGAGCCTGGTGCTGTGCCCGGCTCTTTACCTTCTTCATTTGTACAGAAAATACATGAAAAGGAGATCCTTGACTCCTTATCTGATGCTATTCACTATCCATAAAGAGAAGTAAGGAGAGGAGGGTTTGTGGGTGCTAAAACGTGCTGAGCCCAACTCTGTGCTGTGCATGGGAAGGGCTTCTCTAGCTCGGCACTGTCGCCATTTTGCACTGGATCCTTCTTTGTCATGGGGGGCATCCTGTATCCTGCAGGATGATGACCAGTGCTTACCAGCATCCCTGCTGGCTTCTACTGCAAGATGCCCATAGCGTATCTCCATCCACCCACCGCCATGTGACAACTAAAAACATCTCAAGACATGGCTGCTGATCTGAGTATTGGCCTGAACTCATTTAAGCCTCCACAATCCTGTGAGGCAAGTGTTACCATCACCACTTTCCATGTGAGGAAATGAATTATCGGAAAGGTTCAGACATATACCTAAAGCCACCCAAGAAAGAAGTGAAGAAATTGGGATTTGAAACCCATGTCTGTCTGCCAATGTTAGGGACTCCTGGAAGGCCACCCTCCTGCAGGTTCTTGGCAGTGAAGGCTAACTGTCTGGATCTTTACTTTTCTAGAACCTTGTGATGTGACTTTTCCCCTATAGAGCTCCTATTGCCTTATCACTTGCTTTGAGATCCTATTTGAGGTTGCTAATTAAGTCTTTTCATAGAAGGGAATGGGATGAGAATATTAAATGTGGGAAGATGCCACGGTTTAACAATGCTTGGCCTCTCTTTTGGATTTTGCTCTCTTTCTGTTGATCTTTTTTCTTTCTCTGTGTCTCTAGGACTGCATCTTTCTCTTTGATAATTGGAGCCAGTAAGTCTTTTGAATTTGAGGGTCATTGGTAGTTAAGTACTAGGATTCTGTCTATCTGAAGCCGCCACCAGAATTTTGCTGGTACCTGGTGTTGGAGACCCTCTTCCCATCCACATTACCCATCACCTGTGAGCCCCTCCAACCCCAACAATTTCCTGTGCTGTGTCAGTACTAAATTGGGGCAGCACAGGTCTGGATCTTTCTTGGGTCACCAGGAAGAGGTTTGGCTAGGGTACCATGTAGAGCACAGGGTAAACAGAGGCCAGATCATGCTGTGGGTTGTACTTCTTGGAGGGCAAGGCAGAGGCCTGGGGTTCCTGGAGGTCAGGGCTGGAACAGCACAGGTGGACAGATGGAGGGGAGGGGGACACAGATAGCAGAGGGCAGAGCAAGAAGGAAGTCCACAGTCCAGGAAGGGAGGTGAGATAGTGCAATACAGGCACAGGCTCTAGAAGGCAAATGCTGATGAAGCTACATCTGTCCCAGGTCTGGGAGTCTTGAGCCCACAGGTTGGGGAGGGAGGTAACAGGCTGCAGTCAGGGGTGGGAGGGCAGTGGGGAAGGCCAGAACAGATGAGGAAAGACTTTATTTCTAATCAACTTGCAAAACAGGGGACAGGACAGTGATATAAAGGAGGATTTGGTCAGCGCTGATGGCTCATTGACTTGATGTCCTGCCAGCTGATGGAAATACTACATTTAGTGGCTTTTAGACCAGAGGAGGGAATATAGTATTGGGATAGAGAACTGGGCTTAAATGTTGGCCATCATAAGTGAACACAGTCATACAGTTCTAAGGCTGGCTGATCATATCATAAAGCTGGTTATCACTTTGCTGAGTGACCATGAGGACTCGAGGTAACATATGTAAGTTGCTGGCATAAAGCAGGGGCTCTAGAAATAGTAACTGTCAGCAGTATGTATTCTTTGACTCAGCCAAGAACACAATTTGCTCTGTTTTTGTGAAATATTATTTATGGACATTGTCAAAATTTGAAAGATACAGGAAAGTGTTAAGAAGTATATAACAATCTTCCAGAGAAAACATCTTGGCATATTTCCATTTAATCTTCTCTGACTGTAACTACAATTACTGTCACTACCATCATAGAATCTCTCTTAACCCACTTCTTTTCTTTTCTTTTCTTTTCTTTTTTTCTTTTTCTTTTTTTTTTTTTTTTTTGAGTCGGAGTCTCGCTCTGTTGAAGCTGGAGTGCAGAGGCATGATCTTGGCTCACTGCACCCTCCACCTCCTGGTTTCAAGCAATTCTCCTGCCTCAACCTCCCGAGTAGCTGGGACTACAGGTGCCCGCCACCATGCCCGGCTAATTTTTCGTATTTTAGTAGAGACGGGGTTTCACCATGTTGCCCAGGCTGGTTGCGAACTCCTGAGCTCAGGCAATCCATCCGCCTTGGCCTCCCAAAGTGTTGGGATTACAGGCATGAGCCAATCCATTTCTTAACCAAGTCACAAATTCACGAGTTTTCTCAGCTCTTCCTTCTATAGAAGCCACTGACTGAAGTCCACAGCCTGCTGGGCACTCATAGCTGGCATGGAACCCATAGTATTTCTTTGAGTGCCCCCATGCCCCCTGCACTGAGGGAATGCTTACCAAGGGTCACAGAGCTGGGTTTCTTCCCAGTCCTTCCTGTGCTTGCTGAGTTTGTTATTGTACTAACATAATCTAATTAAATATTGAGTGACCTAGTAAAATATGAGCGAAAGGAGAGTTGCTTCTTAGAAAAAATCAAGTTGCATGCATTGAACAACTGGATAAAAGTCAATTACTAGCAATGATGGCTGTCAAATTAGTTGTAGTCAGAGCAGCTGATAAAGATGAGAAGACATGTGTACATAATCCTAGAAGAATTTTGCTCTCAATTGGTTTCACATATGTGTTTACATTCCTTCTCCATTTTTAAGGTGAGTTCTCCAGTTTTTAAGTTTAGTTCTTTATTTTAAGCCAAATTTGGAAATCATAGATGATATAAAAAGTCATGAATTATAATTTTATTTTTTATTTTTTTTACCAGCTGAACAAGGCCTGAAGAACGAATTATAATTTTTAAAAAAGGAAAACAAAGATGTAGAACTACAACCTGGAGACACAGCTCAAATAGAAGCCTTGGCCCTACACCAAAAGATTAGCATGAAATGTTTTAAGTTGAAATAGTGTTTATGGTTTGTGTGTGTGTGTGTGTGTGTGTGTGTGTATTTATTTATTTAGAAAATATATATATGAACATACACATTTATCTGCATAATTTCAGTGATTCCTGCTTTAAACTTTTTGTTTAACCTATTAGCTGCTCCTGACCATGTCAGATAAGAGAGTTGTTACTGGAAATACTGTGTGTTAGGTGCTTATTTGGTGCCATGCCTCCACAAAATTCTTTATAGATAATAATCTCATTTCATTCATACAAGAACCTTTTAGAGTATTCTTTCATCCAGCACAAATTTATTAATCAGCTATTTTGTGCCTAACACTGTTCCAGGTTCTGGAGGTGCAGGTGAACAGCACCGGCATAAGAGCAGGGACCCGTAAAGTCTTGCTCCATAAGACTCATAAAGTCCCTGCTCTTAAGGAGCCCCATTCTAAGGGGTGTGTTTGTGTGTTTGTGTGTATGTGTGTGTGTGTTTGTGTTGGAGACAGGAGGTAAGACATAAATAATAAGAAGGATAATTTTAAGTAATGGTAGGTGCTGTGAGGAAAACAGGACACAAGGCTTTGGTAGAGTGACTGACAAGGGTCAGTTGAGGGTGCTGATGTTGGCTGGTTGGGAAGGTTATCCTGTGGCAAGCAGTGATTGAGCTGAGACTTGCATGACAAGAAGGCTCTGGCCCTCGGTCACAGCATCCCACACTGAAGAAATAGCAGGTGCAAAGGCCCTGAGGTGGGAATGTGCCTGGAACCTGGAAGGCCCATGTGGCCGGAGCAGAGTGAGCAAGAGAAGGGTGGGATGAGCAGGATTGGTGAGGCCCTTGGAGACCAGGGTGGAGTATTTGGGTGCTCTACCAAGTGAGAAGAGGGGCAGTTGCTGCATTTTAAGTGAGGTGTGATGTGATCTGATTTATTTATGTTTTTAGAAGTTCATTCTGGTTACTGTGGTTGATGGGTGGCAGGGGGTGAGGGACTGGCATAGAAGTGGTTGATTAGGTGGGAGGCCATTGAAGAGACCCAGAGCAGAAATGGTGGGGGTTCAGACCACTGCAGTGGGGGAAGCAGAAGCAGCTAGGTGGGTGGATTCAGAGTAGTGGGGGATCCTCATGAGGAAACCTAGGCTCAGTGTTTCCCATCAGCTTACTGTGCAGGTCCTGCCCTTCCTTCCTGGTATGGTCTTTCCTTCTCCCTACCCACTGTGTGGCAGTCCTCCATCTACTTCTCTGCAGTGTTGATTAGAATCTACTGAGTGATAGCGAACTGCTTGTTCTTTAGAAAAGTAGAACTGATGAAGAGGAAATCTCTTCCTGAGTAAGAACCATCTTCTGTTTTATGTTTCTAGAATGCCCCATCATTGGAGTTGATAGCAATCTACTGCTGGGTAAGTTTGGGCTCAGGGCTAAACCTGGGGGGCTGCTAGTTGGGTTCATCTGAGTCAGGCAAGAGCTGACCCTCCTTCCCTGTAATTGGACACAATTTGCAGTATGACAGTGTGTGGAGTGTTGCTGATGCTAGGGTTTTGGTGATAGGTGAACCACAGAAGAGGAGCCTGTCATTTTTCAGGCAGAGGGTTGCAATCAAATGAAGTCAGAGCAATCAAATGAAGTCAGTAATCAACAAAACTCTATTGCTATATTCTAAACCAGCCCTTTTAATTAGTGGAGAAGTGTTTGCAGAGGCCCTTTCTCCATATTTGTTCGTTCATTCAACAAACACACAGTAAGCTCCTGGCTCTTATTCTTTGCTGTGTGTCCTTAGACAAGTTACTTGTTCTTCCTGAGCCTCTCAGTTGCTTTAGCCGTGTGACAGGGATGCTGATAGCACATATGTTTTAGGATTAGGATTATGAAGTTATAATGGAAGAATGGATGTAATGTTCTTCGCAAAGGGTCTGGTGCATTGTCAAGTTGGGAGTCTTGAAGAAGGTGGCAGAGGACTGCCTTGAGAGGAGGACCTGCCCATCTCTTGGTCACAGCCTTTTATGGTGTGACCCTTTCTGCTCTGTCATGTTTCTAGCAGAAGTTCCCAGTACCAAGGGACTTCTGAGAGCCTCTGCTACCTCTTCTGTAACCAGGATTGCCCTAACTCAGGATTCACAAGGGCTTTCTGGTTTGTTCCTGGTGGGTTTTCACATTTTCTATGTAGTTTTTGCTTTGGTGCTTTTGGGCACTCGTCTTTTCTTTCTGGGTGCCACTACTTGCTCTCTGATGTTTTTTTAGGTCCACTTGAACGAAGGCTGCTGCATCTGACTTTCTGTCATGACTACTTCATCTTAGATTCCACTTATAGCTCTTTGCTCATAATGAGCAAATGAATACGACTGCTTGAGAGTGGAGCTCATTTGGTTTCCTCTGGAGGACCAACAACCCTGTTTTTGCAGGTTCCTTGATCCTCTGACTTGATGGGTCTTGATATGTCCCACAAGTCATCCCTCTCCAAATGTTAAATTCATTTGGGGGAAGTTTGTGTATCCAACCCCCGTTAGAGATTCACATTCATTATTAGCATAGTGAAGGCTCTGATAAGTACCTTCAGAAAGAAACATGTTTAGTTTTGTTAAACCTAACATTCCCGTATAGATCATGCAAAAATGCTGCTCTTCGTCTTATTTTGTTGAGTGGACTTGAGGAAACGAAGTTGGAAACCCAAGGTTCAAAACCCCAAGTTCAGGCCCTCAACTCAGAACTTCAAATTGCCGACAAAATGCTGGCCTGATTTCAAATACTTTTGGATTCACATCTCATGGGCTGGATTGGATTTTTTATTTAAGATGTAATTTCAGATTTTTTTTGAGACACTCCTCAACCTCCCCCTTCCCTAGGCAAAGCCAAGATGCTCTTGAAGATTCATGCTGGCTTCTACATTTATATGCTCAAACCACAGAGCACATGATTGGCTTATAACTCCATGTTATTGCATTTTCCTTTGGTGGAATTTGGCATCTGATTTGCAACACTCCCAGATGATCGTGGTTGGAGTTGTAAGATTAAAATGCTTCCCCTCCAATGAGAACATTAGTCTTACACCAGCTTTGAACAATGGCGCGATGGGCCAGATTCATCTCTCTGATTTAGCTATAGTGGAAATGCCCCAGGATGGAGTGTGTGTACTGACAGAATGGAAGAGGAACTGCCGTCAAATCCACCCCAGTCCTCTGCACTTAGAAACAAAAAAGGCTGAGGCTGTGTAGAAATTCATGTGTGGCAGATAGCAGAGGAAAGAAGGGGAGCTGCAGTGAATTGTGAGGCATGACTCTGCATTCAGCTCACCTGCAAGGGGTCTTTCATATGGCTGAGTCATGTCTAGGTGGCAGTCAGTGCTGTAGAAGAGATGGTGAGTTTGAGCTGAGCTTTGTAGGATACAAAGATGGTATGAAACCTCTTGGATGTGGCAGTCCTGGGCATGGCCCCTTGAAGTCGGTTGTCATTCTCAGACAAGATGGCCAGTGGCAAAGATAGACTGGGGAAGCAGGCTCTCAGGATCACATGGGATCCTAGACTGGAAGCACTGGGGAAGGGACCCAGTTTCTAGGCTCAAGTGTCTGGCTTGTTTATGCTGCTGCTTAGCACTCCTTGTTTTCTACTGGAAACTTGACTTCATCTTCCTGTGTTTAGTTGCTGCTCCTGGGACTTTATTCTTTCATCTTATCTTATTCCTGATGTTGATAATAATTCTGATACCTAACATTTATTAAGCATTTACTATATGCCAGGTACTGTGCTAAGTTCTACATGTGTGGCTTCACTAAATCCTTGCAGCAGCGCTCTGAGCTGCTTTTACAATCCCATTTTATGGATGAGGAAACAGAGGCACCGACAGGTTAGGTAAATTGTGCTCCTGGGATCTAGGGAGCCTGGGAACCTAGGCAGTCTGATTCTAGAGCCAGGTTCTGGACCATTATGCCATGGTCTCTGTGACAGTTCCCCGTGGCTCTGGTCTCTGCTGCCACATACTGGGACTGGAGCATGATGGTGAAGGAAAGGGGGGAAATTCCTGCGATCCAAGGGACAACTAGCTCAAGCCACAAACAAACAAAAGCACAGGGATAGAAATAAATCTCTGTTCTGAAGTTCCAGAGCAGAAAGGCCATGACTTTGCAATTTCTTGGGCCTCAGCAGGGCCTCCTACTTATCTAGTCACCAACTGGGAGACCCAGCGGTGGGTGTACCTCATGGCTTTTCTTCAAAAAGAAATTGAGATATAGATAACATCATTTCTATTTTGTAATCAACAATCACTTACTGAGCACCACTGTATGCTGGAGACTTACTAAACACTCACAACATTATCCCTAATTCCTTTAACGATTCCTCAATATTGGCTAATATTATTCCCACTCATAGATGGGAAAACTGAGCCTTCTAGAGATAAGGAACTTATCAAGCTTACGTAGGAAGGTTGAGCTGGTCAGAAAACCAGGAGGTTTTCATGAATGGGAGATGTTGTTTCTTGAGTAGTCTCTGGCCTTCGGCTGTGAAGAGAAGCTGCCAAAAAGATCCACCCAATTGAGGAAAAGTTGCCCTACTGAGGTCCAAGAAATTTTTTTTTTTTGAGATGGAGTCTCACTCTGTCGCCCAGCCTGGAGTGCAATAGCACGATCTTGGCTCACTTCAACCTCCGCTTCCTGGGTTCAGGCGATTTTCCTGCCTCAGCCTCCCAAGTAGCTGGGACTACAGGCGCCTACCACCATGCTCGGCTAATTTTTGTATTTTTGGTAGAGACAGAGTTTCACCATATTGGCCAGGTTGGTCTTGAACTCCTGACCTTGTGATCTGCCTGCCTCGGCCTCCCAAAATGCTGGGATTACAGGTGTGAGCCACTGCGCCCGGCCCAAGAAATTTTAAAGTCATAGCCTTTCTTCTCTGGAACTTCAGAATGCAGATCCACTTCTTTTGTTTATTTGTTTATTTTTTACTTCAAGTTCTGGGATACATGTGCAGAACGTGGAGGTTCGTTACATAGGTATACATGTGCCATGGTGGTTTTCTGGAGCTATCAACCCCTCATTTAGGTTTTTTAGGCCCCACATACATTAGGTATTTGTCCTAATGCTCTCCCTCCCCTTGACCCCCAACCCCCGACAGGCCCCAGAATGTGATGTTCCCCTCTCTGTGTCCACGTGTTCTCATTGTTCACCTCCCACCTATGAGTGAGAACATGTGGTGTTGGTTTTCTGTTCCTGTGTTAGTTTGCTGAGAATGATGGTTTCTGGCTTCATCCATGTCCCTGCGAAGGACATGAACTCATTCTTTTTTATGGCTGCACAATATATGGCATATATGTACCACATTTTCTTTATCCAGTCTATCATTGTTGGGCATTTGAATTGGTTCCAAGTCTTTGCTATTGTAAATAGTGCAGAATGCGGATCTATTTCTAACCCTGTGCTGTTTTCTGTTGTGGCTTGATTCTTCCCTCTGTTAGCGGCATTCTCAGCTTCTATGGCACTGTTGTTGTTGGTTTCTAAACAGGCAGCTACCAGGTACCACAGATGTTCCTTGTGAGGCCATAATGAGTAGAAAAGTGACCCAGAAGGCAGAACCTGGTGTCTCCTCATTTCTGTATGCCTATTGCTTGGCACTCAGCTGGCAGCACATCAGTGCGAATAACTGTTGGATGAAATGCTGGCCTTTGCCTGATACCAGGATACCTGTGTGACTTAAACACGAGGATACAATTGGAGTGATTTCCCCTGCCCTGAAGAATCTTTCTTTTTTTTTTTTCCTTTCTTCTTTCTTTTTTCATTTACTCATTAATTCTGGTTGGGCCAATAAAACAGCATCTGGCATTCTTCATTTTAGAATTTAAAAATCAAATTTTGAGTCAATGCTAAATGAATCACAGGTACTCTTCCTTTCCATAAGGGATGAGCTTTTCATTACTGATTTTGTCCATCTGAATCTCCTGTAATGGGCAGGCTTTCTTGTTTCTCGGACTCTGCTTGGCTGTGGATGCCAAGTGAGGTTGTCTTGCTTCTGGAGGGGGAGTGATTGGCTCAGAGGTCCCCGTCTGTACCTCTGTGGTGTGGTGTAGACTGTGCCAGCCAACTGGGCTTGGTCCATCCAATCTGCTGCCCCAGCACTTTGCTGCTGGCCTTCCCAGGGTACAGATTCCAGGGTGAAAGGGTGATGTGAAATTGTGTTGAATTATTAAATGAATATGCATCAGAAGAATGCCTGGCAAGTGCTTTGAAGCATAGAGATTATCAGCAGACTCTGTGCATAGCCATATGAAAACCAAATCCATAGGGAGGTTTCAGATCTGCTTTAGGAAATGCAGAGAAATGGCTCAGCAGGAAGAGCCCCTGCAGCCAGGAGTTTGCTCCTTTGAGCAAATCAATAGGCTTTTTAAAACCCAGGCTTTAATTGGTTATGCCCTGGAGAGGGTTTTTGATACATGCCCCATCTGGCAGGACTAATTGCTCTTTGCATTCAGTGACTAGATTGGTACTCTGAACCTGGGAAGAAGGGTTGGAAGGTGTTCATGCCTGTCAATGTCACTGCTCATGGCTCTTGGATGATAGTGTGTCTTTTTTGACACCAGTTTCTTGCAAATGATTCATAGGACATGTCTTATAAGTGAGCAGCTGCCACAGAGCTCCTGGAATGGCAGAGAGTTGAGGTGCCCTTGTAGGTCCAGGGCATGTGATGGAGAGCCACCTCATGTTGCTGGCCTGGCTTCTGACTCCCTGGTGACAATGACCCCACCTGGACCAGGGAGACAAGTGATTTGGACTGGAGATGACCACCTCTCTGGACACTTGCTAGACCTAGATCTGGCCTCTGTGGCTGTCCCACTCTGCTTCAGTGCACACCCTCCCTCTGTCACCTTGCCACCCACACCTCCACTATCTGCCAGAGCCCACCTTTGGGTACTGGGCTTTCAGGGCTGGGAGTGTGGCTGTGCCAGAATAATAGTGCATTTAGGTTGCATTATCCAGTCCTAGATGTGCCAGACAAACCTCTGACAATCCGTGTTGGAGTTTCATTAGGGAGATCCAGGCCCAGCCCTGCATGATTTGGAGAGAACACAAGTCAAAGGCAACACAAGGCTTATTGGTTACATCTGCCGGGACGGACCTTCTGGGCACACCTTCTGGACCTTCTGGGCTGTCTCTGACATACAAGTCAGAGATGGTCCCACAGAAGACTTGCATTTCCTTGTAACTTTGGTCACACCATTGACCATTTGAAAACAATAGTATCTGTCCCTATAGGCCCCTGGTCTGGGCTGAGTGCTCTATCACTGAGCCTCCATTCATTTCTTGTGTGTTTAATATGTATCATATTTGGCATGTATTATATACTGTTATTATACATGTGAGACACTGTGCATACACATTACATAGATATCTTATTTAATTCCTAACAGCCTTATGAGGTAAGGCATTTTCTTAGTCTATTTTGTATGCTGTAACAGAATACTTGACACTGAGAATTTATAATGCACAGAGATTTATTGGCTCGTAGTTCTGAAGGCTGCGAAGTCCCAGATGGAGGCGCCAACATCTGGTAAGGGCCTTTTTGCTGTATTATCCTATGGTGGAAGGAGTGTGTGTCTGTGTGTGTGTGTGTGTGTGTGTGTGTGAGAGAGAGAGAGAGAGAGAGAATGAGTGAAGGAGAAGAGGCCAAACTTGCCCTTTTATAAGAAACCCACTCCCGTGATAATGGACCTGCTCTTGCAACAACGAACCTTCTCTTGTGATAAAGGCATTAATGCATTCATGAAGTGAATGCCCCCAGGATGCAAACACCTATCTTTAGGCGCCACTTCCCAACACTGTCACAGTGGAGATGAAGTTTCCAATGCAGGATTTTTGGGGGACACATTCAAATCATAGCAGCCATGTTGTGAAGTAGTATAGAGTAGTGGTCGGACCCCTGAGGCTAGAGCCAGACTCTAAGTGTTTAAATTCCAGCTCTGACCACCGTTGGCTCTATGACCTTCAGGCAGATTGCTAATGTAAACTTTCTGTGTCTCAGTTTCCTATTTGTAAAACAGGATAACAATAATACCTACCTCATTGGGTTGCTACAAGGAATAAGAGTCAACACATATGCTCGCTGACCAGGGCCTTGCCCTTTGTAAACACCTACATAAGTGTTTGCTATTATTAATATCATCATTATCTGAAAAATGGGAAGTCTAAGCACAGAGAAATTAAGAATATTCCCTAAGGTCACCAGTGTTTTCGTGGCAGAGCTGGCATTAAAACCAGGCCTAACTCCCAAGCTCTGCCTGCTAAACCGGATGGAACTGATTCTGTCTTCTCTCTAGGGAGCAACCTGCCAAGGAGATTCCATCTTCATGTGGACTGGCATGGATAGTGGTGGGCAAAGGTGGACATTTTCCTCCTTGTGAAAGGCCCTTGCCTCACTCCACTTGCTCACACTGTTATCTCAGGGAGGTTCAGCTCAGATGAATAGGTTTCAATGTAATGTGTACTAGTCCTCTCCCAGCACCGCATCCTTGAGACCTGCCCAAGTCAAAGGATGGATCTTCAGGGATCCCACATCTCTCAGCTATCAGTTTGCTAACAGCAAGCTATTTCCACCTATTTATGAGTGCCTGCTCATTTCACTCTCATAATAGTGCTCCCCCATTCATACTCCTGTGGGAATGGAATAAGATAAACTCCATAAAGCTTTTCATTCAAGTCTGGGCATGTAGGAAGTACTCAAAAAATGTTAGCTGCTGAGGCTATTATTATTACCAAGTCACTTTCTTTCCGTGTTTGGGGCACACTTCACTGTGCCTGGATCATACTCCACAGCAGTGGGCTCTAATGTTGCTCCTTAATTTCTATGGCTGACAAAGGCCTTCTTTTTATTCTTCATTCCATTACTAAAGGCCACGTGGGTCAAGGGCAAGGTCATATTTGGACCTTGGGTCTATAGTAGAGCTTTCCTTGTGAAGAGCAAAGAAGTTAAAGCTCTTGGCTTTTCGGGTGGGCCATCTTTGGACCTTACTTGTCTTTCTGGTAAGCATGGCCTTTTAGGGATCTATGTGGTGAGTTGGGTCCATAGTTATCACCCACTTGGAAGTGGCCCTCTCACTCTTAGAGGGATCTTATTTGGGTCCAGGAGAAAAGAAGCTTGGATCAAATAGACCAGACTGGCTCCCCCATGTACTTTGCTGCCAAGGCCCAGGAGTTCATACAAGGATTTGGAATCAAATACAGAAATTTCCAACAGTTCAAGAGCACTTATGTGCCAAGTATTGTTCACTTGATTCTCCAAACAACCCTATGTGGCAGGAAGGATGATGGCCCCCAACGAGGTCCACATCCTAATCTCTAGAATCTGAATACAGTTTATTCCATGGCAAGAGGGAAATCGGTTTGCTAATCAGCTGACCTTGAGTTGGGAAGGTTATCCTGGATTGTCCACAAGTGTCTTAACAAGCAAAAGAGGCAGGCTGGAGAGTTATCGTGATTCAATGCGAGAAGGATTTGATCCACCTGGGCTGACTGTGAAGCTGGAGGAAGAGGACCCTGAGTCAAGGAATGCAGGAAGCTTATAGAAGCTGGAAAAGGAAAGAAAATGGATTCTCCCCTAGAGCCTGCAGAAGGAGTGAGCCCTGCTGACCCTTTGATTTTAGCTCAGCGAAACCCATTGCAGATTTTTAACCTGCGGAACTGAAAAATAATAAATTTGTGTCATTTACCTCATAAAGTTTGTAGTAATTTGTTACCACAACAATAGGAAACCAATATACTCTATAAAATAGGCATAGCTATTATCCCCTGAAGTTTAGGGAGAATAAATAGCTTGTACAATGTCATAGATAGTAAGGCTTGGACCTAGGACCCATACCCAGCTGTTCAATTACAGAGCTTGGACTTATAACCACCTTTGTCCTGCTCCCTCACCCAAGTCATTATTTTCATCACCTTATTCACTGTGCACTTTTCCTGCAGGAATTTGCACTGGGGGCAGGCAGGGTTCAAGAAGTCAGCATTCAGCTCTTGGTTTTCTCTGTCTTTCCATCAGAAAAGTGAGCTCAGTGTGCAGTAGAAAGGAGGACAGAGTCCCAGCTTGCAGGAGGTGCTGTGTGGATTGGCCAGCTCTGGTCATGCCTGGAGCTCTTGCATGGCACTGCCTCAAGTATTGTGGATGGAGTTTCTCAGCAATGATCAGGCCTCCCACTGTCCTTATTAGTCATCAACGTGTGGAAACTTTCAAGCTCAGCTGCTGAGGAAAACCTGTGCAGGGACTCGAATGAGAGGAGAGAAAAATAATTTTGATTTATAAAACAGCTGAAAGGATGCACAGGTGAAAGAGTATTTTCAGTGGGTCTCAAAACTTACATACTCACTGGATATAGTTTATTTTTACTAGCATTTCCTAATACTAAATAATGTTGATGCAATATAAAACTATTTTTTATTTTATTTTTTTCATTTTTTATTTCCATAGCTTTTGGTGGAACAGGTGGTATCTGGTTATATGGGGAAGTTCTTTAGTAGTGATTCGTGAGATTTTGGTGCACCCATTACCCAAGCAGTATACACTGAACCCAATTTGTAGTCTTTTATCCCTTACCCCTTCCTACCCTTTCTCCCTGAGTCCCCAAAGTCCATTGTGTCATTCTTATGCCTTGATGCAATATAAAATGGTTTTTATAATATTTTGTGAAGACAACCTTTCACAGAAAAAAAGGAAGTGGAATGGTTAAATAAAGGGGGAAGGCAGACGAGTGGGGAAGATTCAGAGCATTAATTGAGTAGCTTAGGGATGCAGAAGAAAGAAAGTTGAAGAAGAATGAGCAAAAGCCCAGAGTTTGGGGGCATATTTACTTATTGGAAGATGATGGGTGGTCACTCCTGGAGAGGAGCATGGTGACTGGGGAGACCACAGTGAGGGGTCTTGGCCATCACACCAGGTCCAGTGGTGGGGGAGATGGCGGGACATTTATTTCTTCCCTCACACACACAGCTCTCATCCAGATCCCTTTACATTTGGGCTTTGGCCACTTTTAGCACATGGGGGTCTTGGCTGTGCTGGGGGAGGAGCCATCAGCTTGGACAAAGCCATCCCAGGACTGGTCTTTTTCACTAAGATTTCCTTTGGCTTTGGGGGTCCTGGTAGCAGAGCACAGCTGAGCTCCCTGAAGCCAAACCCCATGCTAGAAGGCAGAGAAAAGGCAGGGACTGCCGTTGGCTGTCAGACATCTTCACGGAGGGAGTGGAGATTTATTGAGTGTTAAATGTCAGTATGGATGTAATAAAGATAGTACACTGTAAGTAATAAGCACTTTCCAGGTGAGGAACCATTTTTAATAAGTTGTCAACCTGTCTAGTACTATGAATTATTATTTTTTAAGTAGAAGAAGATGAAGAAACCCATTTGGAGTGATTTAACTTTCAGATCTGCTCCTCATCTCTGCTCCTTCTAGACAGGAGCGCAAGTGTCCTGGGGTGCCCAAAGACCTTGGGGCTTGCATACCCTTCGTTTCACAGAAACCCAATATTCCTTTTGTTTTATTTCCTAAGATGGGGATAGTCCTGATGCAGCATGGACTTCCGACCTTCAGAGCACACATTGTGACAGGCAGAGAAGGTTGAGGAAATGAATATAGGGAAGAAGTCAAGAAGGGCAGGAGGTACAAGGACCTGGGATGGTGCCAAGCCTCTGACAAGGGTGGCCCAGGTGCCAGCAGGTCCACTCGCCCCTCAAAGATATATGCGTAATTTCAGATAATCTCACAGCTTTCAGCGTGCTGAGTCCTCTTGTAGATTCCCACTCACTCCCAGGGACTCGAGGTGGCCTCTGCCTCCTGGGTGTCTATCTCGCCACCAACCGTCTCTGTGATGCTTTCACTGTGCTGATAGTCTGCAAGTTCCACCAACAGAATTCACTCATGCGCAAGGTTCAGGCTCACAGTAGGCCTTCCTAGAGAAGATTATATAGGGCAGCAACATTAATTGGCTCCAGAATCCTCCGAGTTCTGAAAGCATCTGCTGGCCCCTTTACTGCACATGGTTTCCCTGCCCCACAGTTCATCCTACACTCGTGTCTTCTTGCTGGCCTGACACTTGTGGTCCTCCCTTTTCTTTGTCAGAAGCAAGCTCCGTGTTCTTCACACTGGCCCATGAAGGTCAACCCCTCCCCTCTTTTGCTGTCTGGGCCACAGTCGGTACACAGTTGGTGCCCTGGTCCTGCGTGTGTGTGTGTGTGTGTGTGTGTGTGTGTTTGTATGCCCACCTGCCACCCAGCACTCACGAAATTGAGTATGTGTTTGTATGCCCACCTGCCACCCAGCACTCACTCTCCCTAAAAGGAATTCTGTCTGGCCATTGCGATGTTATGAAATGCATAGTTGGTCTTCATCCCTGTTTCTGGCAAAAAGCTCTTGGAGGTGGTGCACCCTTCTCCCATGCCTTACACCATGCATTTCTTCCATCTGGCTGTTTATCTATATCCTTTATCATATTCTTTATAATCAACTGATAAACATAAATAATGTGTTTCCCTGAGTTCTGTGAGCCACTCTGGCAAATTAATCACACCGAGGAGGGGGGTCATGGGAATCTCTGATTTGTAGTGGGTTGTCAAAAGGATAGGTAACCACCTACCACTTGCAACTGGCATCTGAAGTGGAGGCAGTCTTGTGGGACTGAGCCCCCAACCAACGGTAGACGGTGTCAGGATGGAATTGAATTAGAGAACACCTAGGTGGTGTCTGCTGGAGAACTGATTGTCAAAATGTTGTGTTGGGTGGTTTGTGAGAATAGGAGGAAAACCTTTTTTTTTTTCCTTTAGCCATTAACCTAATAAACATATTGTCCGTACATTATCTTTTGACAGGCTCTCCTCCAGATCAGCATGATGATCACATGTCACCGATGGCTTGGAAATGTTGAGTGGCTTGCCCAAGGTCTCATAGAGCCCTGACTCTAGAAGCAGAGCTAGAATTAGTCATGGGCATGGCAGATGCTGTAGCTCATGTTGCTGCTGCCTGGCCCTGGCTATTGCTGCTGCCTGGCCCTGGCTGCCCCAGCTACAGGCCCTGGGTCCTCTTCTTTTACTCTCACTGCACTGGTTTGTGGGCTGCACTCCTCAGGGCCCTGGAAGATCTGTTCAGTTTCTCCTCACCTGTTTTGGGCCTTTGGCAGGGCTGCTAAGGTCCCTCCATAACTTAGTTTCTGTCCTTGTAGTCCCTGGGACTCTCATTCTTTTTTTTTTTTTTTTTTTTTTTTTTTTTTTTTTTTTGGGCTTTTT